>NW_024063467.1:1025000-1407308 GCF_006381635.1 Hibiscus syriacus | reverse complement strand
TACCTTGCCCCGTTGCGTTTCCATGTCTGAGGAGATTGTTCAGGTCTGCGACCAACTGCATTTGGATTTGCATTTATTGCACAAAAATTAGGCGTAATTACAAAATACTAATCTTTGGGGTTTTCAAAATTGATGATGTGTTTAAATGCAATGGCTTAATGGAATGATTGGGCAGTTAAATGTTTATGCACCAGTTAAAGAATTTCAGGTCTTGGTGAGCTGAATCCAAAATCTTGACCTGAATGAATGCTACCCATGGATTATAGGAGTTACTAATGTGGTTCCTTCATTGCTTTTTCCTTTGGGAGAAACTTCTATTAAGAATCTAATACTAGTATATGACATCGGCAGTGGCATTGCTGGACTGCGGCTCTGGTAATATTGTCTTCATGTTAAACAAGTTGCCCTTTGCTGAAACAATACCTATATTTGTTATTAAACTATAGATGCTTAAGGTCTTCAAAAGGTTTCATTATGGAGGTTTTAGCTGGCATATGTTTCAAATAAGATTGACTTCTTCTATTTGGGAATTTCAAATTCTTTGCCTTGTAGTCTGATTGCATTCCTGTGTTTTTTTCCCAATCTGCGGCTTTATCAATATTCAAGTTGTTGCCACATTCATGGTTTAATTTTCATCTGCTTTTGTTTCGGTAGATACTTGGGTTCTTGTGGCAAGAAAAATACGCACAATGTAGTTTTCCTCTCATAATAGCTCACTGATGGAATATTTCATGTATTGAAAGCTATCAGGATTTATATTGGCATTTATACATAATGCTTATCTATTATTTGAATGTATCTTCCTTATCAGATCCAAGTCTTTTGATGGTCCCGTCAGTTCTATTAATCTTTAAATATATTGAGTATCAATCATTCATATGAATGCTGCATAATATTTATCGTTCCACTTTATCCCGTTTCTACTTAACCATATTTCTATGATTGCTGATAAAGTTGTCCAAATCTAGGTATTCTATGCAGCTGAGGCTGCAAATGGGTATACAAGTTGGGTAGTTAGATCCGTATAAATTGAATTGTTTCCACTGTCCATAATGCATTGCAAAGAATAATGCTTCTGATCCTGCTATTTGTTATGGTGGTTTGGCTACCAAAACTGATATTCTGGAAAGATTTTTTGGTTCAACAATATCTATCTAAGCATATTCAGTTTGAACTTCTTTCTCCCTCCCAATTTCCCTCTGTGGAAGTTACTGAAAATGGGTTTATGATATTTGTCTACTTGTTTGTCATGCAGGTTGTAGGTGATGCAAGTGCTGTAAAAATGCTATAGCAATTATTTCATCACGCTTAAGGGAGAGTCAGCATCGTGACCGCAGTAATTTCCATGGACGGATGCATTCACCAGAGTGGTTTTCCCCTGATGATGATTATATTCCACCGGTAAACAATAATTCACGTAAATCATCTATGGATGGTTCTTTTGGTTCGGATTTTACTATGAATTACAGAGGCAACAATTATTCCTCACGTTCATCTGGCTTCATTGAAGCTGGACTGCTCCTATGGCTGACAGTGGACAACCTCTGTATGGTGAGGATCTTGTGTTTCGGATACTTGCCCTATGACAAGGTTGATAGTGTTTTTGGGGAGCCAGATGGCATAGTAGATTTACTTCAAAATGAAATTGGTGTGGATGTCAAGGTTGCTGATCCCGTGCAGGGCAGATGAGCAGATAATTACCATTCTTCTGAGGAGGTACTTACTGTCTCTCTATTTTTATTTAATAACATGTAGTCACTTGGGGGATAGTTTTTTCTTTAGCCTGTGGACTTTTCTTTTCCACAGCTGATTTTGGGTGATAAATTCTGTCACATTTTAGCTTTTTGAATCAGATATTGTCAATTACAAGTTTTAAAGACTGTAAGACATTTAAAAAAACAAGTTCTCATCTCCTCTTGAATTTTGAATTCTACATACTCTTAAAGGTTTCTAACATATCTTTGGTTTTGTTTGTCCTTAGGGTCCTGATGATGAGTTGTTTCCAGCTCAAGAGGCTTTATTGCATATCCAAACTCAGATTGTTGACCTTGTTCCTGATAAAGATAACATAGTAACTACTAGGTTGCTTGTTCCATCGAGTGAAATTGGATGTTTAGAGGGAAGAGATGGATCATTATCGGAAATGAAAAGATTAACCGGTGCAAACACAGATACTGTCAGGAGAAGAACTTCCTTCTTGTGTATCAGGACTGAATGACATTGTGCAGGTTTGCTAATTAGATACCTATTCCTATGAACCAAAGAGATCTTAGCTTCTCGGTGTTAGTTAAATCAAGGCTGGAAGATTCAAACTCTCGAGTCTTAAGTTTTCTATCTCTTGGCCATGAGTTTGTCAAGTTTAATAAATGATGGATGAGATTATAGGATGGATTTACCTTGTATATTCTGAATAGCTCTTTGAGTTACTCTGCAGATTGTGGGGGAGATTAAGGCAGCTCGAGATGCTCTTGTTGAGATCACATCACGATTACGCAGTTACTTGTATAGGGAATTCTCTCAGGACCCTCCACCTCTAGCACCACCTATCACGCAACATCCATTGGGAATATTTCTCCAGACCTAACTCCAGCTCGTGATGGACAAACTGCCAATGACCATCCTGCTGGAGCCTATCAGAATGTGCCAACTCCAGCAACGCCATCATCATCAAAGGTTGTACTTATGGTGCTTTCTTTTGATTTTGACTTTCCTTTCACTGCTTCACCGCTGGTATTTGTTTTCTTCCATTGCATATGTAGTAAAAAAAAAGTTCTCCAATCTTAGCATCAAGTTCTCCTTTAGTTTCTTTAGAAGAAAATCTTTAACGGCTATGTGGTGCACAACTGAACATCTTGAAGTGCATCAGGGCCATCTTCTTCATTCTAGAACATGGTTATAGAAATTAATTATTTTTTTATAGGAAGTTATGAAATCTGGTGCGGAAACAGTGAAGCAGACCGAATCTGAACGGCGTGAAGATGTACCAAGTGCAATTAGCAGGTGACTAAGTTTTGCATTATTTTTTAAGAAAATTCCATTTAGAGAATGAAGGTTTTTAATTCCTTTCCAGTATTTTAAAGGCTATTCTAATAAATAGTGCTTTTCTTGCTTGTAATTTTCTATTAGGATCGCTGTACCACTTGTTACTAGGAGTACACTTGAAGTTGTCATACCGGATTATGCTGTTACCAAGCTGATAGCAAAATCGAAAAACAAACTGGCGCAGATCAGCGAGGTAACCATCACTGCTTTCAAGTACATATTTTGTTTATGTTTACTTTGATTCAATCTAGATCTCAAGTAATTCATCTCTTGGTGGATATTTTTGGTATAGTTGTCTGGTGCCAATGTGACTCTGGTAGAAGATAGACCAGATGAGACGCAAAAAGATCATTCAAATATCGGGTACTCCAGAGCAGTCCGAGAGAGCCCAAAGCTTGCTTCAAGGCTTCATCCTAAGCAGTAAGTCTCTCGTTATCGTCTTTGTTCGTTTCTTAGCACTGTTATTGTAAACTGATGTCTCACTTGGCTCAACCGGTTTTTGATTCAGCACAAGAAGATGTACCTTAAGCTATTCCTAGGACTCGGACCTTAAACTGACGTCTCCACGTAATCCGACTCTCCAGATGGTATAATTCTGGACTTATAATGAGCTTTTGTGCACTGTCATGTAGGCATAAAACAATGGTGTGTCTTTTATTTAAGTCTCTGTCTTGAATTAAGAACTGTGGGGAGGGTGAGAGAACGCTATTGTAAATTGTAACATGAGGAGTTCTCTGTTTTGGCTTTTTTCCTGCAATGCTTCATTTTTCCCCTGAAATTAAGAAAGACTGCAATGCTTCTGTATTATCCGATTCGGATTAATAATTTAATAGATCGAATATGGTGATATAAAAAAAGTTACTGCCAATATTATTTTAGAATAAAAACCATAATTTATTTACATGGATAGATCGGGTAACATAGGTCATATGTCTTACATGGAACTGGGCTGCTAATAATGTTAATGTTTTTGACATTACAAGGGTTGTGTATGATAAAAGTTTACATAAAATCCTTAACTTTTTAGTATTTGATTTTTCAATACTCAACATTTCAACACTTAGATTATTATTTTATAAAACAACATAACTTATACTATAAAAATTGCTTGGCTAAACTAACCCATTAATCACCAAATCATGGGGCCTGTTTTATTTTGGTCACCAAATTAAAAATCTTGTATATTTAGTTACCAATGTTACAAATTACTGTCAATTGGGCTACCGCATTTAAATTGATAATGAAAATGATAATGTGATATATAATCATTCTTCAATATTTATATATTATAATAATTTAATCTTAGTTCTAAATAATTTAATAAATTTAATCTTTATAATTATAAATTTATTATTCTGGTCCCAAAAAAAACTCTTTACCTAACAGATAACCCAAACACTTCACCCCCATAACCTTCTCCATCCCGAAACTAAATTTGTAAGATTTTAGTCTAATGACCAAAAAATAACAAAACCTATAGTTTCATGACTAATGAGGTAGTTTACCAACAAGTTTGGATCTTTGGGTTCAGGCACATTTTACTCGCAGTAAAACGGCATCTATATTTGCCGTTTCAAACTCTCGTACTCTTACCTTTTATTCTCTTAGCTCAGAGCCATCCTAATCCTGAACTATCATAGCTCGAACAAGGGCATGGCGTTTGCAATTTCCAGCTCAAATTTCTTCACCGCTTCTTACGGTAAAGGTTCAACCCTCTTTGTTTTCCAATTTAGGCCCCTCCATCTTCTTTGTAATATTAAATTTCAATTCATTTTTCTGGGATTTTTCTCCCCTTGGTTTGACCCAGGCCAGAACAGGGACTAATTAACGGCACCTCGACACCCATTTAGCTCACAGGTTTTATATTTCGAAACCCATTTTATTGTATTGTTGAATTACCGAAAATATTTTTTTTTCTGATTAATAGTTCTTTCCAGGTTGTTTGCCGGTCACAAAGTGATGGCGGTGGTCGCCGTGTTTGGAGTCGGAAATTGGTTTGTGCTATATATTTTATCTCTAAGTTCTTTGTTTTCTTGTGAATATGATAATTTATTGGGTAAAGAACACACGAGTTCACTTAAGTATGCTAAAACAGTCGTTTTGGTCACTTAACTTAAAAAACAAAAGGTAAACTACGCATTTAGTACCTAAACTATCAGTTTTGGTTCGTTTTAGTACCTAAACTTTCATTATTTCAAAAGCATGCTTAATCTTCAGTTTTCATTTCATTTTAGTACCCGCCGTGAAGTTTTTCACGCGATTAGTACATAAATTATAATTTTGGTCCGTTTTAGTATCTAAATTTTTAATTTTTTTCAAAACTTAATGTTAATTTTTGAACAATTATTAAAATGAAACAAGAACTGAAGTTTTAACGACGGGGTACTAAAATGAAATAAAAACTAAACTTTAGGTATGATTTTGAAAAAAATTAAAAGTTTTTGTATTAAAACGGACTAAAATTGATAGTTTGAGTACTAAACATGTAATTTACCCTTCAAACAATACAAAATGGTAATTAAATTTATCGAACTGTTACAAAATGATTATTAAATTTTATCGAAATGTTACAAAATGGTCATTAAATTTATCGAATTTTTACAATTATTATAACATTGCAATGACATGATGTAACAATTCGATAAGTTTTATGACCATTTTGTAATTTTTGAAAGTTCAGTAGTCCTAAATTCTTGTGTACTTTTTCCTAATTGATTTGGCAAGACAATTTTGGGTCTGTTAAAAATTGATAAGATGTTTGAGCATTCATCCTTTTTTTCTCAGTAGCAATTGTATAATCATATTGGAATTGCATGCTAAAATTACAACTTAGATATTGATTGAGTTGCTTGTTGTGGGTTATATCTGCTCAATGTTGCTTTGTATATATTGTGAATCAACTCAACATTGCTTGTATTTCACCAAAACTGGATTAATTTAGCAGTTGAATCACGAATAAATGTTAGTTTAATTTGTACGTTCCGTACACGGTGGAAATCTTCCGGCATTTAGGATCAGTCAAGGTTATTATACGTATCGAAACGAATTTCGAGCTATACCTATCTTTGGTCCTTGCTTCGTATGGATGTGCATGTGTTGTCATGGTGAAAATATTGCGCTTAATGGCATTTAGTTGCAATGTTTACGTGGGAGTGGAGGTTCAGTTTGCTTGTGTCTGTTCAGGCGAAGAAGGATGAAATGTTGTGTTGAGAAGATAGAATTCAATGAATAACCTCTGATAACATTCATTAAGCTCATTGTTAACTACGTTACAACCAGCCAGCTTATATACAAGCTGTAATTTCAAGTGTACTCAACCTCTATAACAAACTCATAAACAGAATCCAATATTTCTTAACAGCTATAACAACTTACTCACAAACAACGCTCACATCAGCATCACATACACACGTTACTGCATATTCTAGAATGAAGTCATGTATTCCAGAAACATATTCCAATATTCTCCTTACTCTTTTCCTTCTCCTTGATCAAATGACAAATCCTGCACTTTGGGTCGAAATTGCTCAAACGAAGATTTGTACAATGTTTAGTAAACTATCTGTTCTAGTTGAATCGGAAGTGCAGACGCCTCCTTCCGGTCGACTTGAATCGAAAGTGTCGATGCTTCCTTCCGTTCAGTTTGAATCGGAAGTGTCGATGCTTCCTTCCGTTCAGTTTGAATCGGAAGTGTCGATGTTCTTCCGTTCACTTTGAATCGGAAGTGCGACGTTTCCTTCCGTTATTCTTGTTTACCTTCATTCTTTTTTCTTATCTTCATTGTCTCCTCTCTTCAACTTAAGAAGCATGTTTAGTTTCGCGAAATCTTTTGATACTTCGGCGTTGGCATAAACGAATTCTATAAGTTCGTAAGGCAGCAGCGAATTGGATCTCTGTTGTATAGTCTTCACAGCATGATTGTAGCACCATGAACTACAGGATCGTTTGTGGACACAGCTTACAGTATATGGACATCTTTCGGGATTGATAGCTTCCACCGTCAAATGGTGAAGCGTCCCAGCCACCACTTGCTTGCTTGCTTTCACAACTCGCGAACTCGACCATCGCGTTTCTTTCTTGTTGTGCTCGTCGACGAAAAAGCGAGCAGGGTTTTCGAGTTCGACATTGTTATGGGATCCCTGGGAAGGGCACACTCTGTCCAAAGTGGTGTTTGTCACCATTGGTTCAAAACAGAAGGTTGATTCAGTGAATAAATTGTTGAAGAAGAGAATTGGTATTGCTATGAAAATAAAATGGGTTGCAGAAAATTGGCGCAGGCAGCTGAGGAAAGTGACAATCCGATGGAGAAAGCAACAAAAGTTGAACTGATTTAGATCTACAACAAACGAAAATAGCAGCAGCGGATGAAGGAAAAAAAAACAATCAATGGAAGAAACGGAACAACATCAACGAAACTGGAGATCAACTATCAACGCGCAGTAGTGAAAGAAAACAAAGATGCCAGGATCTTTGGCGAACGATACCATATGATTCGATTTCGTGAATGATGTAGCGGCTGAGGCCAAAGAATACATCGAGAGTAACCGGGATGAATACGGAGGCTCGAAGAAAGCTATACTTCATGTGCTCAATAACCTGTCAATGATTCCGGGTTCTACCGTCTGGATGCATACGCCGAATCCGACCCTTTCAAGCCCGCAGGTTATTTGAAGGAAGAATTCACCTGAAGTTTTAAAAAGGTAACATTTTACATGCATATGCACATAAAAACAATTAAAGGTTGAATGATAGTGTACATAAGCTCAAGACTTATTGATGATTGTATTAAGCAGTTGGTTAAGTTTCAAATTCACCATTTCTCTTTCTTTTTTGTTTTAATGGATCCTTGTTCCTCCTTGATTTAGGGTTTAGTATTTGCAAGTTATTTGAATGAGGTGAAATTGGCCTTTACTTGGGAAGGACATTTGACTCGAACCCAATGGATTTCGGATTTCGACTTGATCTTGTAGTGTTATTTTCTTTTGAAAATTCTTGACCCGACCCAAGAATAATAATATAATTGACTTTTATATATTTTAGAATAATTGTTATAATCACTTTCTCTATTATTTTAATTAAATATCTATTTTACGTAATAAAAATATAAAAATATAAAAATATTGGGCCCCGATTAAACAATATTAATTTGTCGATTTGAATACAAATTTCTAGTCAACTACTTTGTATAGATAAAATCTTTTAAAGGCTCATGTGACATTCCAAAAAAAATCAAGTCAAAATTTATTTGATCTACCTAATATGTTATTCTACAGACAGTCAAGATCAAGATGATCTTACAATTGTCATACGCACTAAAGGTCGTTATAAATACTCGAATCAAGATTGGAAAGGAGGATGGATCATAAATACTCGAATCAAGATGGGAAAGGAGGATCATGCATAATCAGTTGACCTTCTTTCTTCTTCCTCTTGATAATACTCTTTTCTCCTTTCAAATATAGGTCAATAATTATTTTCTCAGGTCACAACTCTCGTTTAAATCAGAAGAGATGAAACATTAACGATCGATAACTAACTTATTTCCATCAATAATATTAATACGTTGTATTTTTCAAAATTAGATAGAAAAATATGTAGGTTTTGAGAGTGAAATTCTGTTGTCATGACAATTAGAAGAATGTTACATTAAAAATCAATGGTGGCAAAATATAAAACAATAGAGAATGGTGACCAAAACGAAAACATATTAGTTCATGGATGACTAATAATGTAGTATACCCTAAATAAAGAGAACCAATGAGACTTTTAATGTGTTGGCAAGAGCTGAGGCTACAGAAACATGAGTGCCCATAGCTAAATTCATTATAAGTGAAGTATCCAGTCGATGATAAGGGCAAATAAGCTAATTCATTATCTGATGTGGCGAAATCTGAACCGCAGAACAGAATACTATCTCAAAGTGTAGTGGAAAATCCGTAGAAGATCACAGCCCACGTGGAATCAATCCGTTAAATCAGTTTGAGGATTAATTTCACTCTCTTATCATCGCCACACACCTTCCCCACAGTTAACAGAGGAGATTCTCATCATCCACACAAAAACCGAAACTCGTAACCCCAACTTATCCGCTTTGACTCAGCGGTTCGTACTGAGTCAGCCAACAGCAATGGCGTTACCCGCTCCTCAGTTACAAAGATTCCTTGCAATCCAGTTCAATTTCAGCTCCAATACCAAAACCGCTTACAGGAACCCATTAACTACCTCAACGGCGATAAGATCCAGAATCCCATGCCGTTGCTCCGCAATTGCAATCAACGCTCCTTCTTCGCTAGCCGATGTCTCCGGGATCCGTTGGGGGTCCGCCAGCGTGCAGGGCAGGCGCGAGGAGATGGAGGATGATTTGGTTCTACGATCGGACGGCCTTGATGGATTCTCCTTCGCTGCTGTCTTTGATGGCCATGGCGGCGTATCTTCCGTCAAGTATCTCAGGCATGGAAATTATTATTATTATTATGAATTTCCTTTTGCATCTTCTATTGTTAGCTAATTAGCAAATACTATTGATTTGAGATGGTTCGGGTTAAAGCAGATGAGCTGTATAAAGAGTGTGTTACAGCTTTGCAAGGTGGAGTATTGTTGAACGGAGATTTACACTCTATTAGAAAGCGTTAGCGGATGCTTTTGAAATTACTGATAAAAGTTGCTAAACTGGTGAGCAAAATGGAAATATGCTTTGGAACAATCAAATATTGAAATTGGATTTTAGTTTAGTAGTCTTGATATAATTGTAGAATTTTGTATATTATTGGTTGAAGGATTAGCTGGTGTTTCATTTTGTTGAAGGCTTGAAAAGATTGGAGATGGCAACGATGATTCCGGTTCAACAGCCACTGTCATGTTAGTTGGAAATGAAGTGATCTTCATTTCTCATGTTGGTGATTCTTGTGTGGTATGGATGCCCGTTCCTATTTCAGCTTTTGTATTAAAGTTTTTTTTAACATTAGAATCCTTAACACTAATACTTCTGGGTTTCGAGAGAGTAACACTATGAGAATTGGACAAAAAAAAACCTTTATTCTTTGAGTGGATTATATCACTTTTTCATTCTTTTGTCAGCTGATACATTGATGCAGGTTCTGTCTCGTGCTGGAAAAGCACAGGTCTTGACTGATTCTCACCGACCCTATGGGAGCAACCAGGCCTCTTTGCAAGAAATTAAAAGAATTAGAGAAGCAGGTGGATGGGTGTGTTTTTTCTTTTTAATTATTTTTCTTTTCTTTTTTCTGTTCTTGATGATTTTATTTTAAATAGTAATTGTATCACTGATCTTTCTTGTACCAACAAGATTCCATATATTGTGAGTTATATTAAAATATAGTCCGGAACTCGAGTGCCTCAAATAAGTTTGTCTTACTTACTCACACTGCTCTGATCATAAATCTTTTTGCCATGATGTCCATATATAGATTAGCAATGGTAGGATTTGTGGTGACATTGCTGTATCCCGTGCTTTTGGTGACACTCGATTTAAGACAAAGAAGAATGAGTTCGGTTCTTTCCTTGCTCTCAACTTAAAGTCTTCTTTCGTAGTAGTTTATGTTGAATACATTTATGCATACACATAATGATGATGGTTTGGATAATTTGCTCAGAATGCTGAAGAAGGGAGTTGAAGAAAGGAGATGGTCTGAAAAATTTATTTCCCGGTATATCTTCTACAGTTCCTTTCAGTTTAATCTTCCCATTTTTAATGTGGGTTCATTGAGCCTTGGTTTATGTTATACTAGTTAATTAGAGTAAAATCTAGCTCAAGTTGTTTTCCTTAGTTAGCAAAAGGCGGACTATCTGAATCGTGTTTCAAACTTACAAGGTTGCTTTGTTTTCAATGTTTATTTTATTTCAGAGTAGTCTTCAATGATGACTTGGTTATTGCATCTCCAGATACTTTTAAAGTAGCTATTGGGTCAGATGCAGAATTTGTCCTGTTGGCATCTGATGGTTTATGGGATTACATAAACAGGTTTCCTTAACTATATATGCTCTTAAACTCTTGCTATTGCACATAAAGCTTTTTTTTATTAGTATACTGTAAATTCAGTTTGTAGCAGGATGTGTCTGACAAATATATGATTTTCTTCAGTTCAGATGCAGTTGCTTTTGTTCGGAATCAAACTACGTGAACATGGAGATGTTCAGGTGATTTATATTATACAAACTTCATCACAAATAACTGTATCAATCTTCCAGTTTTATCAGATATACATAATAAAATTGCAGATGATATTCGTACCTTGGTTTAGTTGTAACTTTACCCTTATTCCTGATTCAGGTAGCATGTGATGCACTTGCACAAGCTGCTCTGGTAATTAATTGCAAGAGTAATTTGTATTTTTCAATTAATTTTACTTGTATATATTTATTTGCTGCAAAAGTTAATGATTTATTTGCTGCAGGATAAAGGCTCACAAGACAATGTCAGCATTATCATTGCTGATTTAGGGTATGCAGCTTTTTCTACCAGTTAATGATTTCTGTTATGTTTGTAAAGCATAAATTGAGCTGACTGGACATCGTTTGGATTAACCTTTACCACGAACCTATGCTTAGCTATTATATTAGTCTTTAAATTAACCATTACCAACTCTTTCCCCTTTAAAGGCTTATTGCTGCCAGTGAGCCACCAGCCGAATGACATGTGCAGTAACTGTAAATCAAAATCCTATGTAATTTTAAAAAATTAGAAAGAACAGTCTCTGGCCCTTGGTCTCAGTCCTTTATTACAACATTAGAATCTAGGTAGCATGGGGAAACATAATAGGAACTACACGGAAATGGATATCAAGTGACAAAATGCTGTTGCTCTTACTAGTTTGTCTTAGCTTTGAAGTGAATCTGATCAGTCTTTGCTTTATGAATTTACATCGCATTCCTCTGCCACTGTTAACTTTTATGTTCCTTGGTTTGACCATTGCTCAGGCATACCGAGTGGCAGAATTTGCCAGTTGAACAACAAAATTTTCTGTTTGAATTCGGACAAGCTTTAGCTACAGTTGGTGTCGTGTCACTCGGAATATGGTTGTCGTATCAGGTTTCTTTTTGAGTTTATCAGTTGTGTACATACAAATGAACATAGAATTCGAAATAGTCTGTATAATGGGAACTGTATGTGTTAGCTAGCACTTGTGGAGAAATTGATGTAGGCTAATGAAATTCAGAATGTTACTGTCTAGTTATATTGTTTTTTCTGTGTTGATTTTTAAAAATTACATCGCCTCTATGATAATTGATAAGCAATGCACAGCATATAGATTACAATGCCACTAAGAACAATTTTGCATTTGTTCCCAATAGAAAATGCAAACCTAATTCCTCCATGAATGAGCATTTTGACCCACATAATAAACATAATTGGCCATTTCCCCCAAATACGTATATTTATTTGCATAGGATGAGCTGATAAAAGTATATCATAATTTTATAATCTGCATGGATCAATTATAAAATTTGACTTTCCAAACATTTCTTCTTTGAGTAATTCTTAACATATGGAATATCTGGTACAAATTATATGATCCGTACTACTCAGCATGTCTCTCTTATGAAAGAAATAAGATGTAAAAACAATACAATATATTAATAGAAACATTCTTTTTTGAGGATTAGTTATACAAGCATAAATCTCAACATTAAGAGAGTTCAAGAACTCATTAATTATTACTAAATATATACCCATTACTCATTAAGAATGTAACTATTACTCTCTAATTATAACCTAAAAACTACTTAATATCCCCACGGTTATATATATACATACACTTCAATACTTGGATCTTATTTTTTATGCTTAATGGTTCCTGAGGACTTCGAATTTTAGGGAAAAAATCATTTCAATGATTAAACCTTTTTGCACTCAGTTAAGATCTTAAAATCAGGAAATCAATCAATATGTTCCTTTGACGTAGACCATCACGTGGCCTTTAAACATCATCATTTATAAGTGGATATTTCATCAACACCATAGATTATTATGTCATTGTCATGAACTGTTAGCTTAGTACCGTAACAGTTAACAATAATTTTTCGTTGGTCAAAAAGATCACATGATTGGTTTTCTAAATTTAAGAGCTTAATTGAATGTAAAATAGTTTTTAGATTGAATTGAATACCCCAACCCCCACAAAAAAAGTTTGAGGACTTCAGGAATCATTAAACCCATTTTTTTTTCGGAAGAGGAACGAGGCTCAAAGTAAGAAAATACCAATACTTTTTAACCAGCAGGAGTATCAACATAATTGGATCTTATATACTAGTACTAGATTATTATTAAGTAAATATAAAAGGATGATCACGCTTGCCAGGTTTTTTCCTAGGGTCGTGCTTTGGTTAGCTCCAGTATCATAATCCAGCATTCCACCCACCACCAAAAGCTTCCTCGTTGCACTCATCTGGAATCCCATCATCTCCTTCATATACTATATATATACGTACACTAAATCAACACCATTTGCTAAACTAAATTGAATCCATACCTACATTATCTGCAGTGCAAATCAAAGACGATGAATTCCTGTTCAACCGAGTATTCCGCCTGCTGAAAGCCTTGGAACCTACCAAAGGAGAAAGGCATGAGGAGGAGGAAAGACACCACAAGAAAAGCCCTGAACCAAGAAGAAGAAGCGTCTGCTGCCATGGCTGATATGTGGTTCAACCATGGGCAAGGGGAAGCTGTGCTTTTGTATTGGTAGTTGAGGGTATGAAAATATTGCATACATATGGAGATAATACTAAAGTGTTGTTATGGCTAGCCTAGGTTGGGTGCACACTTCCCATACCCCACCCAATATCAACATCATGGTGCATTCCCCCTAGGCTGTAACCCGTAGGCGTTAAATGAGATTGACAGATCGTGAGTTACTCGAGATTGACTCAGTCAAATCTTGATAAATACTCGATTCGAGTTTTTAATGAATCGAAACAAACTATTTGATGCTCGACTCGAAAAGCTCGTGAAAAAAACTTGAAAACATAATATGTTAATATTTTATTTTTGAAAAAATAAATTATTAATAATATTATGTGTTGATTTTTTTTTAAAATACAATATAAAGTTTTCATGTATTTAAGGTTCAAATTCCTGTTTGAGTTTGAGCTTCAATCGATTTAAGCTTATTTTTTTTTACATTTCGAGCTTCAATTCATAATTTCAAATTCGAATCAAGTTCAACAATACTCAAACTCGACTCGTTTCCCACCCACAAAGTCAACCACACTGTTTCTATATATTGTTTGAATCACCAAATTGCAAAAACGCATGTGTACATTTGGTCTGCATTGCTCAGAGCCTCAGGTTTAATGTATCTTTTTGGGATATGTATTCATCACTTTTTTATAAGAAATTTCAAATGTTCATCGATATTCATCACGAACGGAGTTAAGATCTATCGAATAGTCGTTTAGATCATCATGTCAGTGCAAAGGCAATTGAAAGGAAGTTGGTGGCCTAAAGATCCGATCAAATCAAATGGAAAACATTTTGGCAGAGTGTCGGAAATCGGCCACTTCCATCTACTCGCACCACCACAATGGAGCACCGCATGTGGCTCTCTACTTTCAATGTTTTATCTTTATGTGTAACGAACACCGGCAGCCATGCGTTATTCTAATCAAGTGGTCTATGTGATAAAAGAATTATTGTTATTCCTTGAGAACTTAGGTTCGAACACCATAAATATCAGGGGTGTAAGCGTTCAACGTCAAAAGACTGAGAATTATCTTTGAACAGCTATCACCTTGTACTTATCCATATTAATAAAAAATACAATGTTATCATTGTGTTAATCATATAATTTTAAAGGGATTACATTTAAATTTTATAATTATCAAAGGTTAAAATATAATTTTATCGATACACAACTTTATAATTTTAAAATAATAGGAATAACAAAACGAATATGATGTCTATAATTTTTTAATTATTTAAATACGAATCTATCAATAACTAGTTTGTTTAGTGGGATGAGGTATTTGAATCTTAGTGTTGTTAATGAAAAAATTTGAATTAAAAAGATCGTCCTATAATAAACCTATTCATATAAATAATGTAAATTCAGATAACAAATATGTTGAAATCTAATAATTATCTAAATATAAATAAAATAAAATAAAATAAAACAACAAAGCAATCGCAACATAAAATAAAATAAAATAAAATAAAATAAAATAATTATTCCAGTATAATGGTGGATGTTTTTAGGTATGGACTAGAGGTCCGGATGGAGAAGAATACCGCTCAAAGTGGCATATATTCATTTTGGATGCTTACAGTATAATTTTCCATTTTTTTGGATTTGTCTCCCTTATTTATTTGAACCTCTTTCATTGCAATGTACAGCCATGAAAGGCACTCATCTACTGAGAATGGATGGATTATATATATGGCTTAAATATACATTTAGTACCTGAGCTTTGTACCTTCTTTTAAGTTGGGAGTTAAAACAATTTTACTTTCAACTTAGTACCCTAACTTTAATTTCATTCATGAGTAAATTATATCATTCCTCACTTAACTAGATTATCTATCCTATTTTACTCATTACACTTTCAATTTTTAATTTACTTATTGAAATTTGGAATTGTTCATGTTTTGATCACTTTGAATTATTTATTAGTATTTATGTATGACATCGTATTTATTATTATTTAATATAAAATAATTAAAATATAAATAAAAATAGGATGTGACTAGACGCCATCGTCGGGCACCGTCGACTATAGTAGATGGTTGTCGTTCAGTCCCAAATTGCATGGGTTGGTTCGTCTCAACCACTTGAATCGGAATCTGGTGGGTGTTTTTACAAAAAAATGCATCAAAACTCGTAAATCGACTAAAACGTTTCGACTTTCTCACTTTCAATTTTCAATTTGTGGATTTTGGAGCAAGGAGGTTGGATTCAGACTCAATGTGTCAAGGCGAAGAGACCCATGAAATTTGGGATTGAACGACCACCTAGGGATGGCAATGGGTCGGATTGGGTTTTTGGTCAATCCGACCCAATCCGAAAATATACTCCCTCCACCCAAACCCGACCCAAAAATTTTATATCCTACATCCGACCCGACATGACCTGGTATAAATTAAGGATTTAATTAAATAATAATAAAAATTTTAAGGAAATTACATTATTATCCTCGAGTTAGGTCGAAGTTTTTTCACCCTCCACCTGAACCCGACCCGAACTCAAAAATTAAAAAAAAAATCCATCCTGATCAAGTCGAATCGGGTGGAAACCCGTCAAATGCGGGTGAAATTGCCATCCCTGCAAACACCATCTACGACGATCGACGGTAGCACCCAACCACCTTCTGTTTTTATTTTATATTAAATAATAATAAAAATGACATATCATACATAAATGATGATAAAATAATTCAAAGTGTTATGGAATGATCTTTAAGCTTTTAATACGAGAAGCTTTGCTTTGTATATTAAAAACAATAGTAAATTACATATTTAGTATCTAAATTATTAATTTTGGTTTGTTTTAGTACTAAACTTTTTTTTAAATCATACCTAAGTTTAGTTTTTTTTTTCATTTTAGTACCCAATCGTTAAAAACTTAACGCGTTTAGTACCTAAACTATCAATTTTGATCCATTTTATACCTATACTTTTATTTTTTTCACAAAACTTTTGAATAGTGTACTAAAATGAAACAAAAACCAAATTTTATGTATGATTTTTAAAAAAATTAAAAGTTTAAGTACTAAAACTGATAGTTTAGGTACTAAATACGTAATTTACCATAAAACAATGATATCTGATTTATGCTGTGAGTTGTTTAAAAATGTGTACGTGAAATTTTAAAGGCTTTATCTTAAAAAAATTAAGAAGTATCTGAAGAAATAATCAAGAAATGCATATATTATGCATTTTCTTTCATCAACAGAATCTAGGCATTGACCTCGTTGTAGTATGGGTATGGGCTGCTGCCTCTTTTGATTTCATGAATTTGGCCATCTGGTTCTGCATTTTCGTGCAGACCTTCTCCAATTCCATCACCCTGCTTTGCATCCCTTGTAAATGTTCTCTAAGCTTTTCATTGTCAGCTGATATGTCAAGCTTTTCATTTTCAGTGAACTTGCAAGATGAATCTGTGTGATTAGTTCCCTGCAGAAAATTCTTTAGCTTCAACTGCCTGGAGGCGAGAGCTTGCACCGCGCTCTTGGATCCGAATTTCGCGTTCTGGGAAAGGTGTATGCAAGCATCTGTTGAGAGCTTCTCATAGTTCAGTGCACAACATATCTTTATTCTTTCTTCTTCACACAACCCTGTATGCACCTCCAAGTAAATGTCGATGGAGTGGTATAGTTCGTCCTCGGAGTCCCTTGCAGAATCCGGCAGGGCCGTTACCAAAGCTCGAAACTTGGAGGGTTTCAGATAAGGGTCCGGAGCTACTTCTGCTATGTAGCGTATTAAGCTGCCGACCTTTTTTGTTCGAATCGGAGATGATTGCCGGTCTCGTCGAAGAAACGCTTTCAGAAACTTAAGAACTAGATTCACATCATACATGTAACTTGTCCCGTATGGAGATGGAATTAGCAGGTTATCTAAAGTTGCTTGATCCAATTGAGAACCGATCATATCCTCCAACTTGCTCCTGCTACTTTTGCTTATGTTCAGATTCAGCACCACCCGAAGAATCCCGAACAAACTCTTGCACGAAGCAGAATTCGGATCGAGAACAGAGCATATCGATCACGATTTCTAGAACTTTGTTTCTTGTCCGATGAGGCATTACGAAACTTCGACTTTGGTAGTAGACGAGGAACCGGCTGATGATTACATGATCGTACTTCTTAGACACCATAGATTTTATCAGCATTTCAACCGTGTTGGGATTCAAAACCGAAAGGTCTTCGAACCACGAAGATGTCGAGAGAAGCCTTGTTTCGAACTCTCGGTGCTTTTGGTATCGCACGAGAGCCGAAACCCAAGGCTATCCGAAGAAGTAGATGCACAAGGACTTGCTTCGTTGTCAGTGACCAGCCGTGCAACAAGTGAATCCAAGCATCTTTCGAGTATACCTGAAGAAGTTGCTGCCTGCTGTAAATCTTGGCCATGCTTCAAAGCCACCACAAGATCAGACCAAGTCCAGCACCCGATCTCTTCAACGGATCTCTCAATCTTCTCGAATAGACTACGGTTTCCCGACACCGAATCATTCATCTCCATGAATCGAGCTGCGGAATATAACGAGGAAATGTTGGACGGATTTATGTCGATTTTCCCATTGCTGTAACAGAACCTTGATATAAGCTCAAAATTCCCTGCCCCTCCAGGAAAGTCATGGAATATCACTCTACTTCTCTTGGCACCTGTGGATTTACCAAATAGTTTGCTTAACCTGCCCGAGAATGAACAGATGATTTCCTGCCAAGCCATGAAAACAATGCCATGAAAACAACCCTCCGTCCCACCGACCGACGCATAATTTTATGCTAAGAAGACTGAACTAATAATAATTCAGGGACTTGGG
Organism: Hibiscus syriacus; assembly: GCF_006381635.1. NCBI lineage: Eukaryota > Viridiplantae > Streptophyta > Magnoliopsida > Malvales > Malvaceae > Hibiscus > Hibiscus syriacus. The sequence goes on along the minus strand of NW_024063467.1, from coordinate 1,388,769 downwards.
AAAGTATGTTGGAAAACTACAAATAACTTATGACCCACATGATATTAAATGTTAAGAGGTGCAACTGGAGATGCACCATAGAAAATTTACAGTAAAATCTAACAATTATGGAGCTGTAATGAATCAAATGAATTCCGCACTACAAAAGTCAGACACACAAACAAAAGCAGCGAAGCTCATAATACATTCACAATCACAAAAACCAGTTCAGCTATTCAGGGTACCAGGACTTTTCAGAGAATCCCTTAAAAAGTAGAACTTTATAATCAAAGTTCAAGAATTAAGAATCACCTTGTCTAGCAGGAAAGTCTCTTCTCCATTAACATCCACTTCAAGATCACAGCAAACCGCCATGACCCAAAATAAACAAAACCCCACCTCAGAAAAAGATCACATTTTTAACCACCCAAAAGGCCAAAGTCACAGAGCCACTAACCATATTCTTTATAAGGGCAAGAGGACAAAGAGAAAAGAGTGATTCCTTTAGTCACGGAACTGACATTGGTGATCTGCGAAAATGAGGGAATTTCGATCAAAGCGATGCAGAATCAATGTGGTGATTTCTCAACTAATATAACCAAAGGGAAGACTCTAAAAAATGATGGGGTGAACGGACATGAAAGAGCGCAAGCAACAAGCGATAAGCAACAAGGCGTGTAAAGACAGAGATGAGAAATATAATATTGAACCAGAAGTTCAACTACTTAAAATATGGCGGGATAAATGATTCATGCTTATATTGCTTGATGTTTTCCCCTTTTGCTTTGGTATATCGTTAAATCTTGTTTGGATTCTCCAAGAAAGATTTTGTGTTGATTGCTTGATTCGTGGACAATACATGAACTTGTTCTGGGCATGCAAGATATACTTCAAAAGCTCGAAACCCAACCAATATGTTCCAAACCCAGCCCACTGAACTAGGGATGGTCATCGGTCAGATTGAGTCGGGTTTCAATTAATTTGATCCGATCCAAAAATTATACATCTTTCATCTAATCCGAACCTATCTGAAAATTATATATCCTTCACTTTATATGAATATGACCCGTCATTTTAAGATAAAAACGAACTTGACTTGACTCAAAATAATATATTTATAAAAAAATATTACTTTTATTTAATAAAAAAAATAAGAATTTAATTTAAAAAGTAATGTATAAAGATATCTTATTGTAACTATATCTAAATATAAGGTAAAATTATAATTTATTTGAATCGAGTCGAATTGAATTGAATCGAATATTTTAACCCTAAAACTAAAATCTAACTCAACCCAACTCAACATAATCTCTAAAAACACGACCTGATTTAATTCAAATCCAACATGATAAAATCAGGTCGAAACCCGAGTTCAGATCCCGTGCCCATCCCTTTGCTGAACTCCTATAATTTCAAGAACTATTGGATCTGTTTGTTTATTTGTCACATGCCAATAAAGGAGTAAGATTGAAGGCATAGCTAACCTAGCTCACGTTCCTTTATTCTAACCTTCTCAAGGTTGCCCTCCTCAACCACTACCACCTCCTCAAGAGATGTTCCATTCGTTTTAATTAAGGATAAAGTATGTAAATTGTCCCTCGACTATAGATTATTATTTTCTTGAGTCCTCCAACTATTAAAAGTTACAAAATAGTTTTCCGACTAAAGAGTACCGTTGAGTCATTCGATTATTAAAAGTTACAAAATGGTCAACCGACTATTCATATGTTCTAAATGTGTCCTTTTACGTTAAAAAAATTGAATATCGTCTGAATTGAACATTAACTTGTTAATTGAGATATAATAAAATATGATCTCAGAAATGTTTGAATAGTATAATCATTTGAGATTATGACATCAGATTTTATTATATCCCAGATAACATGTTTGAATGGTATAATCATTTGAGATTATGACATCAGATTTTATTATATCCCAGATAGCATGTTAATGTTCAGTTCAGACGACCGTCAATTTTTAACAAAATAGAATATGTTTGAAACATATGAATAGTCGGATGACCATTCTGTAGTTTTTAATAATCGAGGGACTCAACAAATGTCACCCTATAGTCGGAAGATCATTTTGTAACTTAGGTTGAGGAGTCAACAAAATAATATCTTAGGACCATTTGTATACTTTAGCTTTTAAATAAACTACAAATTTCATCCCTCAACATTATGTATTTTTCACTAAATATTAACTTTTTTAATTTAATAACTTTATTTTGATATTGTTACATTTTTTTATTATTTTATTTAATGGTACTATAATAAAACATCTATATTTTAATAATTATAAAAGAATCTCAATTTTTTTGAATTTATGAAATATCCTTAAAATTTGGGTAAATTACGCATTTAATACCTAAACTATCAATTATGATTCGTTTTAGTACCTAAACTTTCAATTTTTTTAAAACCATACCTAACGTTTAGTTTTGTTTCATTTTAGTACCCCACCATTAAAAACTTAACGCATTGAGTACCTAAACTATTAGTTTGGTTCATTTAGTACCTAAACTTTCATTTCCCCCCCAAAAATTAACGTTAAATTTTGAACATGGGTAAAATGAAACAAAAACTAAACTTTAGGTATGATTTTGAAAAAATTGAAAATTTAGGTACTAAAAAGGACCAAAATTAATGGTTTAGATATTAAACGCATAATTTACCCTTAAATTTTTTTCTCTAAAATTTTAACTTACCTTTTGGATTCATTTTGATTTTCAAACGGATTTTCTTCTTGGAGAGATGAAGAAGAAAAAAATAACATATATCATGATTCTATGATGATCAACAACGTAAATTATAGATTAGAGTCATTTTTCTTTGTGTTTTGAGTTGAAGTTTCATAGTTTAATCTAAAATGATAGAGAGATAAGGAATAAGAGACAAATTCATTAGTACCTTGAGTGGTCGGTGAAGAACAATTTCAATGACGACATGACACAGAAATGAAAATCTAAAAGTTTTAAATTTATTGGGAAGATAATGAAATAAAAAAAGAAGAGAAATAAAAAAAGTAGACAACATATAACTTCTACATCAGCAAAAAAAATTAGGTCATGCTACCGTATTATTTATGATTTAATGCCGCAGTGACCAAAAAAATAACAATTGAATGATCAAATTAAAAAATTAAAAAATATAATGGTAAAACAATAATATGATTAAAGTTGAATGATGAAATTTATATTTTACCCTTTTAATTATTGGTATGTGGTATACAATCAATCAATTACCACTAACATATGTTTGGTGATTTCCTTCCAATCCATGGTTCGTTTTGATGTGATTTGGCTCATACAACGCATACAAAGCTCAATTTCATATTTTAAAGATACGTAATCCATTGTGTAAACTATGCATTTAATATCTAAACTATTAATTTTAGTCTGTTTTAGTATTTAAACTTTTAATTTTTTTTAAAATAATGTATAATGTTTAGTTTTCATTTCACTTTAGTACCCGTTGTTAAAAACTTAGTGCCTATCAATTTTGCTCTGTTTTAGTACTTAAACTTTGAATAATCGTACTAAAATAGACCAAAACTGATAGTTTAGATATTAAACGTATAATTTATCCTAATCCATACGTACTTTGTCATATTACCATAATCCGTGCCCATCTATTCACCGACTCCATGAACAAGAAATGGGAGGTTTTGCCAATCCCAAAATCCAAGTGCCTTTATGGTCATTGATTTATACCCTACTTTCCTTTCCCCATGAAAGGTATCCAACAAGGGAAGAAAACATAACACAAAAGCAACCTTAAAGTATTCACAAACAAAGGTATCTTCTAGCATATATATATATATATATATATATAATTAACATGCAACTCCATTTTTATTATCTTGTTGCTCTTAGTTTCTTGGAACAAAAACTATGCTTAAACCAAAGGCCTTCTCGTTGTCTGCTGATGTGGCCCTGGATGTTGCAGCTGGGATTCTCGGCATCCAAGCCGAAGTTGCACAAAACAAGGTATACTCTTCCGATCACATGGCAAAGAATTTACGTAAATTTTGTTTATGCTCTATGATTGATTCACCAGGGTTATATTTTTCAATGTGAGTTTGTTTTTTTTGGGTTTAACAGGTTAAGCACTTGAGGCTGTGGATATTCGAGTGCAGAGACCCTAGCCATGAGGCTTTCAAGCTGGCTCTGGGTGCAGTCATACTGCTTAGCCTAGCCCACTTCTCACTAACCTTCTTGGTGGCTGCATGTGCGTCTGTTCTCAAGAAGAGTTCCAAGAGCCTCACCCAACAGGCAACTCTCATTGGCTTGTCTCGTTTTCACATGGTAATTAGCCATATACTGTTAGAAAGGTTAAGAATATGCAAAGTTAAATCCCACATGAAATAGGAAAAAGGAAGTGATTATGTTTATAAACTATCTATTTCTCTCTTTCTCGGTTGAGCATTGGTGAATATATCTTTGTATGCATCACTGCATTGGCTAGTTTGTGGATTGTGTGTCACTTTAGGCGTTGTATCGTTTATAGCATCGAGCTTTCAATTTTGCCAATAATAGCACTGAATTTTGATTTTTGTTTCAATCATACCACTTGGCAGTTAAATCGTTAACATCGGATCAAAACGACGTCGTTTTGATCAGATATCACATCGACAGTCATCAGCCACATTGGCAGCCGTCGACCACCTCATCCCGCTATTAACAATTTAACGATTCAGTGGTATAATTCAAACGAAATCAAAGTTCAGTGTTATAATTGATAAAATTGAAAGTTCAGTAATATAAACGATATAATACATAAAATTCAACGGTATCTGATGTAATTTACCCCTTTTTCTAATTATATTATTTTCCTGTTAACTAACATTTCATTTTACAGCACTACTATAATATTTCCAAACTTATACTGTATTCTTTTATATTCTTTCCTTGCTCGCAATGCAGAGTTCAAGCATTGAAATTCTGATCCATCCTGAGTGTATCTTATTCCATACTTAATTCGTGTGTCGATCAGGATCATACTGGCGGTTGGATTGTCGACACTGGTGATAGGGATGGTTCAAACAACAAACCCAGAGCTTCCTGTGGGTTCACGCACCACCATTTCCTGTCCATCGGAGGCATTTTGTGCTTCGTCCATGGCCTCTTTTCTGCTGCATATTACGTTTCATCGACTGCAGCTACTGACCGACATTGAGGATCAGATGAAATCTTTAGAGGAACCTTACTGATCATCATTGATTGACAAACCCTTTGACCCTACAAGCAAAACAAAACAAATGCATCTTTGAGTGACGACCGATCTTGCGGGACAGCTGATCTTGTTGCCATATTTGTTTTGTTTTAAGGCTATGTTATTAGTTCTGTAATTGGAAGTTCGACACATTTGTTTACAATCTAGAGATGTGCACTTTTTAATTTCTCATCCTCTCGATATCATTGTTACTTTTAAGTTTATAGTGATCTTTTACTTCGTAAATATAAAAAAGAATTGAACGTCAAATTTTATATTATTTTTAGGGTAAAGTACACAAATGGTCCTGTCTATAAAGTATTACGTTTTTAAGTCTCTCAACTATTAAAAGTTACAAAATGTTCACTCAATTATTCATTATATTTCAAACTCGTCATGTTTTTAAAAAGAAATAGACAATATTCCGAGCTTAACGTTAACCCGTTGACTATGATATGATAAAATCTCATCACAGAATCTCAAACGATTATCATATCTCAATCATCATGTTAACGTTCAGCTTAAACAACCGCCAATTTTTAACTGAAAATGACGAGTCGGAATGTAATGAATAGTCGAGTGAGTATTTTGTAACTTTTAATAGTCGATGGACTTAACAAAGTAACATTCTATAGTCAGATGATCATTTTATAACTATTAATAGTCAATGGACTTATTAAATAGTACCTATAATCAGGGGACCATTTGTATAGTCTACTCTTTTTTTATGTGATTTATTTCTTGATGATCTCGTTTTTATTTTTCCTTATCAATTATTAGTAAGTAATGTCAGCTTCGTCACCTATTAGGGATGGCAATGGGTCGGGTCGGTCGGGTTTTTGGGCCACCCGACCCGACCGAGAAGAAATGGTTCTCCACCCGTGACCCGACCCGACCCGACAAATTAATGTTCACTCGACCTGACCCGACCCGAATATATGACTTAGAAACCCGACCCGACCCGACCCGAAATAATAAAAAAAAATTAATTCAATGAAAACAGTGACTTAATTGAAAAAAATATATGGAGGGATATTATTGTAATTATCCCTAAATATATAGATAAAATTATATATATTTTTCGGGTCGGGTCGGGTCGGATTTTTTTTACCCTAAACCCGACCCGACCCGACCCAACAGTGCATTTAAAAAAAACCCGAACCCGAACCCGAATTTTTTTTAAAAAAAATCCGACCCGATCGGGTCGGATCAGGTCAGAACCCGTCGGATTCGGTTGAGTTGCCATCCCTACACCTATTCCCACCTTCTATCTTTACGGCTTAGGCTCTTTCAATTTTTTCGATCACATAAAATTCTTAATTTCTCGTCGTCTTCTTTATTTCTTCTCACTAATTCATTTAATTATATTTTTTCTCTTAAATTATTTTATTTCAATTTATCAAATATTCTTTTATTTTAGTCTTTTTCAAATTTTTTATTTAATGTTCAAAATTAAATTCATGCTATATCCACAATTCAATTCTTTCAAATCGGAGAAGAATAAGTCTCAAGAAATCGGAAAAACAATAAATTTTAAAATTATTTAATTTAAATATGTAAAATGATATATTTTTAAGCTTTCCTTAAGATCTCAAAAATATCCAAAACCATTCTGGTTATAACCACAACATTCATGTTGCAAAAAGACCAAATGGTTCTAATTTTAGTACAAACCATGAGGTGCAATTGGGTATTTCATTTGCCATTTTCGAACGTGAATGGACCTCAAATTCCCATCGTGATTCACTAACACTTCCATAATGATTCACGATAAACTCTCAAAGTATTCGGGATTTTATAAAAGAAAATCGCCTCAGTGACCAAAAAAATAATATACGATTTTAACCAACTTTTTTTGGATTTGCCAAAATGACCAACAAATCGCAACGCGAAATAAAAATCGCAACGCGATCCCCAGAATCGCAAATCAGTTTCCAGAATCGCAAATCAGTTTCCAAATCGCAACGCGATTCTTGAAAATCGCGATGCGATAGTACAAATTCGCATTGCGATTTTCCATAATCGCAACGCGAATATGAAAATCGCAACGCGAACACATAAATCGCAACGCGTATCCGTAAATCGCAACGTGTATCCGTAAATCGCAACGCGTATGGGTAAATCGCAATGCGTATCCGTATATCGCAACGCGTATCCGTAAATCGCAACGATAATACATAAATCGCAACGCGTATCCGTAAATCGCAACGCGATATTTAAAGCGCCATTATAATCGCTACGCGTATTTTATTTTCAAATTACAAAAAGAATATTAAGACAAAATCCCGTAATCGCAACTCATAACCTAAAACCTAAAATCACAACTCAGTCCCATCTCCATCTCTCACTCTCTACGGCGAAGAAATCCGTCCCCATCTCCGAAGATTTCCGTCCCCATCTCCGGCGAAATCCCTCACAACCATTCACGGTCAGAAATCCTCACAATATTCAGAAATGGAAAATCAACCTCCGAGGGTTAGTTTTTTTAATTATTTTTATTTTGAAATGTTTGCATTATTGTAGGTTTTTCATATTGAAACTGATGATAAGTTTACTGGTCTTTCAATAATAGATTAACCATTTCACTTAGATTTCATTTCGCGTTACGATTCTGTCGTTGCGATTTTCATTTCGCGTTGCTATTCTCTCGTTGCGATTTTCAAGTTAGTATTTGTCTTGTCTTTGTTCTTTCTTTTGGTTGAAGTAATGCAATCCATTCAAGTTTCAATTTGCAGAAGAGTCGCAACGAGATAATGAAAATCGCAACGAGAGAATGACTGTCGCAACGAGAGAATCGCAACGCGAAATGAAAATCGCAACGAGAGAATCGCAACGCGAAACCAAAATCGCATTGCGATTTTCATTTCGCGTTGCGATTCTCTCGTTGCGATTTTCATTTCGCGTTGCGATTCTCTCGTTGCGATTGTCATCTCGCGTTGCGATTCTCTCGTTGCGATTTTCATTTCAACCAAAAGACAAACGTGTTGCAAATTTTAGTTTCAAGAATAAACTACTACTTTTTATGTTTGTTTTTGGTATATCTTCACAGTGTAGTTTTTGGTATATCTAACTTGGTATGTTTATTGTTTTTGTAGAAATTTTTTTCGGCTCAATTGACCTTGAGAAATAAAGTCAGCCTGGCCACTACAATTGCAAAGAACTTTCACCTGCTCAAAGACAATTGTTGAGGAAACCTGCTTCGGGCCATGGCTGAGAGTACAGCATCCGGGTGGAGATGCTAATTTGACCTTTGTGGCTTCAGACCATGACATCAAATCTACCCGACAGTATACAACGTGGTGAGGAAGAGATATGGTTTCATTTTCCACCAGCGTATACTTGCTTTGGGCGGAAGGAGTTCTGCTTAATCACTGGTCTACGATTCGGACACGATGATGTAGGCCGGTACACTCGTCATATCGCCCGCCCATCATGGTTATCCCGGTTTTTCCGGATGAGTCAATGGAGAAGCCGAACCTACATGTCGACGACCTGAAGAAATTATTTAATAAGAAAGCTGGTTCACTCGGATGGAAGACGTCGATGTTGTCCGAGTATGCCTTCTACTACTTGTGTATGCCGGCTTTTTAGGCAGAGAGGCCAGACAACCTATTCATCGGAGCTAATAATATTGGTAGAGGACCTGAATGCATGGAATCTGTTTCCGTGGGGTTCTTATATATGGAAAGCTACCTGGACTAAGTTGTCGTCTGCCTTTGATGACCGCAAAAGTTTGCGGGGCGATGGTCCAAATACACTTTGTCAGGCTTTGTTTGGGCCTTTAAGGTAAGAATTTCTATATAATGTTTCTAAAATTATAATTAATTATTTAACAATTACTAATTTTTATTATATTGTTTGTAGATTTGGATATTCGAGGCTTTCCCCAGCATGCGTACATATGCAATAAAAACGTCAAATGATATTCCCAGGGCTATTTCCTGGAAGAGGAAAACTCTGTTGGATTGGGAAGACTTAATACCATGCCACAATAAATAATGTAAGTTAACACAAATACTTTCATATATATAAACAAGTTATAGTAGACGTTTAACTTTGTTTGAGTTTTTATATTTTAGGAGGCCAACATTCCATTACAAAGACTGACACCCACGAGGAAGAGCTTGCCACTGATTGGTGGCAAGCTAGTCAGAATTTTTTTGATGGCACGGATGATGAGCAGCATCCACTTCCTCCAATTCGAGAGCCATCACCTCACCTAGAGCCATCACCCGATCGACCCGACTATACATCCTAGAACGAGAGCCATCACCTATCCCGTCACATCATCGAGCCTCTTCTCCACCATCACCTCATGATAGGCGACCGGCAAAGATGCCACGACTCCTCTCCCTGTTCTCCACCTCCACCTCAACGGGATGGTCAAGGGAGTTACGTGATGAGGTCAATGCCTTGCGTGAGGAGATCGGTACTCTACGCGATAACGATGGTGCATGGCGTGTGGAGGTGTCAACTTTACGTGGTGAGGTTGCCGCTCTACGTGAGATGATAGTATCGTTGCAGAATGAGGTTCATACTCTACGCAACGAGGTAAGTTTAAGATTTTCCATATTTAACTTAATGATAAATTTATCGTAATTTCACTTAGATTAGCCATTTCACTTAGATTGCTTAGTAAATTTATTCGTTGCTGCCAATTCTGCTAAACTGTGTATTCTTTAACACTGTGAAATAGTATTGTCTTTGTTTTGTCTTTTGGTTGAAAGTAAATTTGTTCGGTTGCTGCCAATTCTGCTAAACTGTATATTCTTTAACACTGTGAAATATATTTGTCTTTGTTTTGTCTTTTGGTTGAAAGTAAATTTGTTCGGTTGCTGCCAATTCTGCTAAACTGTGTATTCTTTAACACTGTGAAATAGTATTTGTCTTTGTTTTGTCTTTGGTTGAAAGTAAATTGTTCGGTTGCTGCCAATTCTGCTAAACTGTGTATTCTTTAACACTGTGAAATATTGTCTTTGTTTTGTCTTTTGGTTGAAAGTAAATTTGTTCGGTTGCTGCCAATTCTGCTAAACTGTGTTTCTTTAACACTGTGAAATAGTATTTGTCTTTGTTTTGTCTTTTGGTTGAAAGTAAATTTATCCATTCAAGTTTCAATTTGCAGAAGAAGAAATAGTTTACTTTCGCAACACGAAACTTAAAATCGCAACACGAAACCAAAATCGCAACGCGAAATGAAAATCGCAACGACAGAATCGCAATGCGAAATTAAAATCGCAACGACAAGATCGCAACGCGAAACAAAATCGCATTGCGATTTTCATTTCGCGTTGCGATTCTTTCGTTGCGATTTTCATTTCGCATTGCGATTCTGTCGTTGCGATTTTCATTTCGCGTTGCGATTTTGGTTTCGCGTTGCGATTTTAAGTTTCGTGTTGCGAAAGTAAACTATTTCTTCTTCTGCAAATTGAAACTTGAATGGATTGCATTACTTCAACCAATAGACAAAACAAAGACAAATACTAACTTCAGGGTATTAGTTTGAAACATTTTTTCTTTGTTATCTGATGCATTTTGTGAACTATGATAGAATAATGACTTGGGTGAATACAATGCAAGTTTGAAACATATTTGTCTTTGTTTTCACTGTTAAATATCATGTCTGTTTATTTACTGATTTTTGTATTTAATTATTTAGCGGCCCGATAGAGTGGATGCTTTACGTCGGGTTATGCTTGCACGACGGAGTTCACGCATCAGACAGCGTGCACGTGCTATTAAGTCTCCGTACACCCCAATAGTGCGAAGACACCGCAAGAAGAAGCCCGACTCGCCTGTCATCCCTCAAGAGTCCATCCTATCGTTGAGAGGCCCCCCATATCATTCCTCGAGAGTCCCCTCCCACCGTTCAAGAGGCCACTGTCATCATTGAAGAGGTCCCTCCCACCATTCAAGAGCCCGATTCACATGGCGTCATATGTAGGCTTCTTGAGAAACCCTCTGTCGTGCCGGACATGATGGATTCAAGTTGGCTCTCGTATGAGTTACCGGCCAGTACCATACCGGTATCTGAAGAGGAGAGGGAACAACTACCGGACACAATTTTGGATAACACCCTTTGGGCTAAGACCGCAGTTGATTTTTATCTACATGAGCGGAGCAAGGGGTGTTTCACTGACATATGCAAGCTCACCGATGATATCTTTTTGTTGCTTGAACGGCCTTGGTGGGGCGTATTATTAGGGGTCGAAGACAATGGCTATTTCGATGGGGGGGTAAGTCTTATATTTTCTTATATTTCAATTTGATTAATTTTTTTTTAAATTTATGTAAGTCACTAATATATGTCTTTTTTGTAAAACAGCATATCGATGCGTGGGTGACACGTCTTCTAATAATAAGAAAACTTAAGAAAATAAAAATATACGATATACAATAATGCCGACGTCTTTTCACGCCGTTCACTTGAAGAATGCACGAGATGAATCATTTGATTTGGGCAATGGACAAGCTAAACTTTATCCTGCATGGTGGGAGGTCGATAAGGTTAGTATTTATTTAGATTGAGTTTAAAGGTTTTATGAAATAAGTGCGCAAATGAATGAATTATTACTTATGATTGCAGGTGTTTATCCCTGTTTTGGAACGTAAACATTGGATTCTCGTCGAGCTTCAGCTCCCATCCCTTAAGACAATAGTGTATGACAGCATGATAAATTACATATCATGGCTGATTTAAGAGATGTTATTAAGGGATGGAGCTCTCATTTGGCTAAATTCTTGGATGCGATCAATTATTGGACTCGTTCTGGAAACAAGAAGCCAAAGAAGCTCAATATTACAGTTATTAGAGACGAGACCGCGCCACAACAAACGAGCGGAGCCAGAGGAGATTGTGGTCCTCTCGTATGCTTGGCGTTGGAGCGTTTGACGACGGGAAGCATCAAGTATCTACCTCCCACCGATAGAGATAAAGCTGCAGTAGGCTTGTGGTTTCGGCATTATATGGCTAAATCGATATATACGAGACGCTGCCTACCTGCATCCGCGTTATAAAAATGTCCATAAACAATTGGTAAGTTTATATACTTATAAATGAAAATGTTGGTTAATTAACTAGAATTCAATAATTTGCGTAGAAAGTGTTGTTTGAACAAATGTTTGGTTTCTGCAGGTTAATCTCAGAAGTGAACTGCGTGAAAATGATGTCGAGCTGCAAAAGTTGATTCAATAGTTTAATTGATTTTTTTGATTGTTTAATTGATTTGTAAAAGTTGATTCAATAGTAGATGATCGGAAATAGAATTATTGCTTATTTTTGATTGTTTAATTGATTTGTAAAAGATGATTTGTAAAAGTTGATTTGTGTAATTGATGCGAACATAATTCTTATTTGTGCTTGTTTAATTGATTGAAATGTAATGGTTGATTTTGTTGATTTCAATCTGCATTATGTTGAAGGCAAAATGACTATCGCAATGCGAAATGAAAATCGCAATGCGAAATGAAAATCGCAACGAGAGAATCGCAATGCGAAATGAAAATCGCAATGCGGAAATGAAAATCGCAATGCGTTTATAATTTCGCATTGCGATTATCTCGTTGCGATTTTCATTTCGCATTGCGATTTTCATTTCGCATTGCGATTCTTTCGTTGCGATTTTCATTTCGCATTGCGATTTTCATTTCGTATTGCGATTTCATTTCGCATTGCGATTTTCATTTCGCATTGCGATTTTAATTTCGCATTGCGATTCTGTCGTTGCGATTTTCATTTCGCATTGCGATTCTCTCGTTGCGATTTTCATTTCCGCATTGCGATTTTCATGTTGGGATTTTCATTTCGCGTTGCGATTGTATTTTCCGTGTTGCGATAGTCAAATGCATGCCTAATAGTGATAACAACTGAATAACAAGAGTTGGTTAAGTCAAAATGGTTGGCCTGAGTCATTAATTCAACTGAAAATGTTAAAAGTTCACACATAAAATCCACATAATACAACGTTTGCATTTAAAAATCACCTAAGTTAACAGTCTCAAAAGGTGAAGCCAATCGTGATTGGGATTTTAAAGATGATTGCCTTTTGCTTGACACCATATGAGCTTTGGATTTTGATGAGGATCCATATTTTGGTAGAGGAAAAGATGATTTTGATGGCACTGGTGATCCACATGTCAACCTTGTATGACCACTTTCCTTGCACCGACTACATGTCGATCTCTTCTTCTCTTCACCCTTAGACGGTATACGATCGTGACTTTTTGGTCGGCCAGGTAGCCTTCTGTCCATGGCTGGTGCAAAACTGTTTGTAAGTCATCTGGTATGTCCCACTCAGAAGGATGTGGAATAGGGTAGACAATCTCGGCATAAGTCTGTCGATAAACTTCTGTAGTGTAGCAATCCATAGCGTATGCGCTTGAATCATCTTGGTTTAAATGAAGAGCAACTTTTATAACATGGCCACACGGATAACCAGATGTTTGCCATTTCATACAACTACACGTCTTGCATTTAGATCGACTAGCCCATTTAAGTTATTATCCAGTACTTGAAACAAAGTGTTTGAACATGGTTCAACTCTCCATGACGTTGACTTCACAACACGTTTCGTTATCTTTTTTTCAGTCCATGGTGTAACACGATGTTCCAATGTTCCTGTAAATTTAAATAAACAATACTTAGTAAAATATATAAATATGATAAGTTACGAATTCAAAGAAATAATACCTGCATGGTTTCTTTTCTTGTAGTACCACTGTTGAATAGAGGCTCGAAAAAACTCCATTAACATAGTAATGGGTAATTTCCGGGAATGACGACTTAGAGCGTTGATTGATTCTGCACTATTAGACGTCATGAAACCATATCTTGCTCCAAGTTGATGTACTCTTGACCATCTTTCAAACCCGACATCTTCTAGTGTTTGAGCACACTGAGGCAAAACACGTCTTAAACAATTTATATGCTTATTGAAATCCACTTCCCGATAAGCTTTTACAGCCTTCCAGTATGTCCATTTGTGCTTTTTTATACCAGCAGACCTTGATTTTAGATTTCTATACAAATGAACACCACAAAGTCCATGAAAAGCATCTGGGAAACACCTTCTAACAGCGTTGTCAATTGAGTTTGCCCTATCGGATATGATTGTCAGATTGCTAATAGGACCTATGCAATCCCTAAGATGCCCCATAAACCATGTCCATGAATCAGAGGTTTCAGATTTGCCAACCCCGTAAGCTATTGGCAATATCCCATTGTTAGCATCCATGGCTACTGCTAATAAGTTTACTCCAAGGTATCGACCTTTCAAATGTGCTCCGTCAACTATAATAACTGGGCGCATGCAAGTAATAAACGAACGAATCTACAAAATAATATACACAAGAAATATAATCATTTAAATGTGAAATGCATGTAACTAACAAAAATGAGTCAACAAAATTATATTGATTTACTAACCGTAGCACCAATGGCGATAAACAGCAACTCAAAGCGTCCATCTCTATCTGTTTTGATATGAGTTACCGACCCAGGATTTTTCAGCTTTAAATTGTGACAATAAGCCGGCAGTTGGGCAAACGATGCTTCTGGCGACCCCCTAAACAATTCCAAGGCATACATTTGGCTCTCCAAGCTTGAGAATATGATATACTAATCTTGAACCGAGCATTCATGTCAGTCATAATTTCATGTCCCCGATATACCCTGCCATTCAAAAACATTAACTCAGCCAGAAAACCACCCAACACCTTTTTGTTTGCCTGTCTATGGTGAGGAAAAACTTGGGTTCTTGAACATGTATGTTTATCAATAAAAGTCCTAACTTGAAACATTTTGCAATCTTTATTCTCTTTGCAATCATACGCCACGTACAGTTTTGTCAATCATACACCTTGTTTCGAAACGATCTTTGCTTGATTTGTTAACTTTTAGTTGATAGCCATCTTCCACACATTTCGTATATAAAGCTATCTTCAAGTCTTCCTTTGTATCAAAACAATCATCTTTCTTGATACGAATAACTTTTTGTGTAACAATCAACTGCTTTCTTTATCAACTCTTCTTCCGGTATCTGAAGTAATTCTGGCATATTCCAGTTATACGCCCGTGGCATTTTCTTTTCTTCGGGGACTTTTTCTTCTTCTTTTTCTTCTTCAGGATTATATGAATTACAGAATGGATGTTCAACATGTTCATTCACAGTCGTAACTTCCTCCTCATTATCATCAACATTACATTCTTCGGCAACGGCTGTTTCATCATCAAAATTCGGGTATTGACCAATATCAATATCATTACACGCATGGTCTGTTTCTTCTTCTGAAACATCATCAAAATCCGTGTATTGACCAATATCAAAGCCGGATATTGACCAAGACCAAATTTCGAATACTGACTAGTACTCACAATTTTTTCTGTTGGCTCATCATCGTCTAACTGGTCAATACGAAAACCGGAATTTGGTGCTGAAAGTTGATTGGGATTTGGATTAGAGAAAGGTTGTGGGTTTTGAGAAAACTTAGTTGATTACTACCCGCTACTGACCCAACAATACTACTTCTAGGTTCAACAACATACAATGTAACATCATCTTGTGAAACACTAATGTAAGCAATGAATCGTTCAACATCTTCATTGTCGGTTAACAAATAAACTTTACCATTTCTCTGATAAGATAGCCTAAATCCACTTAGGGCTCTAAATTCAATTTATTTGAAACACGTAGCATTAGAGTTTCATAAGTTAACTTTTGTAAAGACAATTTTAGTTGAAGATTCATGGGTAAAGGCATATATTGTAAAACACCATGAACATTATCCCATGACCCTCCAAAACACAAATCTATCCAAAACATGATCAACATTAGATGATTCATGGTTGTAAATTAATTTACTAAACAGACGAGCTGCGAAACTAAAACCTGTTGCCGGATTGGGAAGGAGTCGTTGGATATAGGAACGGATGTCGCGGAGAGAGTGATAGATGGAGATGGAATGAGTTGCGATTTAGGGATTTAGTTTATGATTTCAGTGTTATATACCCAAAATTTAAGTGTTGTGATTTACAGATTCTCGTTGCGATTTACGGATTATCGTTGCGATTTACAGATTCTCGTTGCGATTTACGGATTATCGTTGCGATTTACGGATACGCGTTGCGATTTACGGATTATCGTTGCGATTTACGGATACGCGTTGCGATTTACGGATACGCATTGCGATTTACGGATACGCGTTGCGATTTACGGATACACGTTGCGATTTACGGATATGCGTTGCGATATACGGATACGCATTGCGATTTACCCATACGCGTTGCGATTTACGGATACACGTTGCGATTTACGGATACGCGTTGCGATTTATGTGTTCGCGTTGCGATTTTCATATTCGCGTTGCGATTATGGAAAATCGCAATGCGAATTTGTACTATCGCATCGCGATTTTCAAGAATCGCGTTGCGATTTTGGAAACTGATTTGCGATTCTGGGGATCGCGTTGCGATTTTTATTTCGCGTTGCGATTTTGTTGGTCATTTTGGCAAATCCAAAAAAAGTTGGTTAAAATCGTATATTATAACTTTTTTTTGGTCACTGAGGCGATTCTCTCTTTATAAAAACGTGTATTTTTTACTCTCCGCGTTATCCTGTAATGTAATAATTTATGTTCCACGTGTTTTAAGGTTGTTATTAAAAAAACCATGAATTTCATAGCCTACCCTATACATATAAGCATCATAAATGAACTTGGAAAATGGCACATGGCAACGAGCACATAACGTTAAAAAGAGGAGGAAGATGATTAAATGTTTAGGTCACGAGGGACTCTCCGGTTCAGGGTCAGGGCATATCTAAGATTCAATTGGGATTTACACATGAATTTATATATTGCCCACCAAGAGTAAAGGTAGTAGAATTCGAACTTGACCTTACACGTTCAAATTTCTGAATTTCAATCACTTGTACCAACACTTATTGGGGAAGAGGAAGAGGAAGATGATTAATTGTTTTGGATGTAAACGCACAAAAATAATTGACCAAATGAATCTTAAATGAACTTGGAAAATAAATATATTCTTTTAATTTGTAATGATGATTTAGTTTAATGTTGTTAGAGTTTTATAATTTTGTATTTTAATATAACTTGTTAAAAAATCTCACTTTTAATTATATCCGTGGTTAAAGGAATGGTTGTTGTTCTTATATGACCAAGTTCGAGCACCAACATGATATTTGAGTGTTCATATCATATGATTGAGAATCTTTAAAATAAATACTACCACTTGTAAGCATCCTAGATTAGTATATATATATATAAGGATATGATCATGTTACACAATATAAAATTCTTTTAGTTTTACACAGATTTAGGGTCGTTTGATGAGTGAAAACAAATGGCTAAGATTGAAAGTAAGAAATGTGAAGATATTTACTGGAAAGAAAAGTAAGGAGTCAATCTCAACAATCTATTTCACTCATCCAACAGTCTTAAATCTGTGTAAAACTAAAAGAACTTTACACCGTACAAGTGAATCATAACTCATATATATATATATATATATATAATCTTGTAGGATCATCCTTGTATACAAAGACGTTAAATATCAACTTAAGTCATTTTCCAAAAAATGCAAAGGAAATTATGTTGACCAGGAAAATATTTTACATTGACTAATTTATCTTCCTCCAACCAAACACTAAAAAGTGAGAAAAACGTTTTCGAAAAAAAAATTTACGTGAAATAAACATACCCTTAATTGAATCTTGACTAGATTTATTAGAGCCAAAAAAAATTATTATCAGCTGGTCATATCTCTTGGAATGTGAACTTATAAATAATCATTATAACTCTACACTTGATTCGAATAATAAAATAATAATATATAATCTATTATATTATATTGAGTCGATGTCTCAGAATTATATTAGAATACTGAGTAAATATTTGAGAGGAACTTATTTCACATGCTAATACACGTGTATTCGGTCTGTAAAATGATTGGATTTTGATTGGTTGATTTTAAATAATAAATATTATTATTTTATTTGAAAAGGCTTGGTGTCCTTATATTAGGAATATTTTTGGATTAGGTGTCCTAGATATTGAATTAACTTGCTGATAAAATAAAATATTATTTTTTTTAAAGAATTCGGATTCGAACAGTTACGTCTATAAAATATGTATATTATAGATAAATGTTTAACAAAAATTTCAATGAGCGATATGGATGTGTAACCGGTTGGGGTCGGTTTAGTTTTTATATATTAATAAAAAATTAAATAAATTGATTTGATAAAAGAATTAAAATTAAATTAATTAAATCAAATATTCGATTTTATTCATCAATTTTACTTTAATAATAATAATAATAATAATTTTGATTCTTTTTTATAAGAATAACCTCTCCACCTCAGAATCTTTGAAGAATTTCTTCATATTAAAATCTTTCAAAATACATCTTTAAACATAACATCTTATACGTTTTACACCTTCAAGAAGTTACCTCCTCCTAATATAATTTTTGACAGACTCGTGTGATCAAATTTATTATTAATCGATCATATCTCTTAAAATGCCAACTGAAATGCCAGTTGATCATTATAAAATTTCTCTCAAAATCGAGAGAAGAATCTGATGTCTTTCTTCTTCCTCTCTTTATACAAATAAATAAATAAATATTCGAGATCATTCTACAGTGTATTTTCCCTTATAACTATGAAAAAAAGAAAATGATATTAGTTTCCGATATGGTGAATCTCAATTAACCTGGGTGCCAATAGAAATATCCAAAATAAGTAACCAATGTATAAATTATTTGTTGAAGTATAACAATCTGAGACGAAAAAGAAAAGTAAAGAAATATTTAATTAATAAATAAAGAGAATCGTTTAGAATGAAAACACGAATGTCGATAAAATAACGTTCTGAATATTAGTTAAGACTATACCTATATAATTTCCTTAAGACATATTTTATGTCACTCTTTAATATCTGATATCTTTGATCATCTATCTCATCAGATACAATAACGAGATAATCAACATACAATAGTACAACCGTAGAGATCATCGAAAACTATAGAAGAAAAAAGAGGTTTTCAGTTGTGTTTAACATATAGTTGGACATTTAAGGAAATATCCACAGGCCCCCAAATGGCCCAATCGATTTGGACATTCACGTTGCCCTCTGCTTATAGGTGCGTCGTCAACCCCGATAATGGATTTGGCAAGCTTAGATTTGCACCCCCTGCACGCGAGCCACGATTTTTTATGCTTGTTATCCTATCAATGTGGGATATGAGTTTTCTATTTTCCTTACACAACACAATTAACGTGCACCCTAATATGAGCATCAATTTCTCATTCACTACTCAACCGTTTTAAACATATGAGATAATTTCAATCAATTTGTTATTTTTCAAACTTCAATAAAAAAGACAAAAAAAGTACTCAAATATTAGTGATAATTTAAATAGTTAATTTTTTATTTTATATATTTATTATGTCACGCCAATAATCTATTTAAAGTCTAACGACAATTAACTCTCAGAATCCATCTTAATTAAATAAAAACGAAATTGACCAAATATTATGATTTTTTTAATTCACTAAGGAATAATGTACAAAATTTAAACGAAAATTATCAATCTTATTATTTATCCAAGAAATAGTTACAATATTATTATAGATCAAGTCAAGTATTTTTCACTTTATAATTAAATTTGAATCCGTGCGGTCTTATCTTTTAAAATATCTTACCCAACTTGACTTAAATTTGAATTTTCAAAGGAAAAAAACACATTCTTATATTGTCCGATTGACAGTGCCGTGGCTGGGTGGTGCGAGCAAAAAAAAGTATATCTATAGTGACGTTTTTCAATAAACAACACTATATATAGACATATTGCAGCGTTTTTAAAAAAAAGTCATTATTTTTGGGGTTTTATTTAAAAAACGCAACTATAGATATTTATTGCGGCGTTTTTCATAAAACGCCACTATTATTATCCCGAAATCAAATATATCTAGAAAATAGGGGCCCTTTATAAGAATTTATACAGGGTCCCCCGAAAACCTAGCCACGTCCCTGCCGATTGAGTCAAAACTTGTCGAGTGTGAATCTCGTAGTAGATAATAATTTAAATTATAAGTAAAAATTAAAATAGATTATACAATTTTACTTGTTGGAGAGTACGTTGGGATTAAATTTAATCTTTATTATACTGAAATATTGATAAAGCTTGAAAAGTATTACTATTTTTCTCCTCATTTGAGTCCTGCACGGTTTTGAATTTGAGCAGAGAGAATTCTTTCTTCTTTTAACGAAGAGAGGGAAAGCTTTCGAGGGGTAAGTAAATGAGACGAGAAAAATCGTGAGTTATTCAATATTAATTCGATCAGCGTTTGAAAAATATTCGACTCGAGTTCTAAACGATCTACTTGCATGCTCGCGAGCAACTCGAAAAAATTATATATTAAAATTTTATTTTAGTAAAAAAAATAAATTATTAATAATATTAACATTTATGTGTTTATTTTTTAACTTAATGTGGTAGAATATTTTCATTTTTAAATTTGAGCTTCAATTGAGCTAAGTTCAATATTTTTTTATTTTAAGCTTTGGCGAGCTTTTTCGAACTTCTATTAATGATTTTGATTTTGATTTCGATTTGAGTTTAAAAATTTTGGGCTCGCAAGTTTTCAAGTCAAGTCGAGCTCTATTTTAGAGTTTTTAAGTCGAGCTAAAAAATACTCAGCTAGACTCGGCTCGTTTAATGTTTTAAATCAATTTGAATGAGTAATTTTTTTATGTTTGTCAATTTTGGAGCGTGTTGAATTTAATTCTTACAAGTTGAATACCCAAAAAGAAATTGGTTAACAAATTGATGTAAATATCTCTTGAATCTTCAATTTCGAAAACGAACAATTTCAAGGTTTGAAAATTCGATTCTGGAGGGTTAAATCTAAAGATATAGAGAACAAAGATCAACAAAATGACTTGAAAGTGTGTCAAAGAAAGGGAATATCTCGTTGGTTTGGATGTACCAGTGAAAAGAGTGATAACTTTGGAAGTTGTTCACTGTTGTCTACGGCAATCGAACTAGCTTCAATCTGTAATCGTCGATCTTGTACAAGAGTAAAGCGAGGTAAACTATAATAATGACAACAAAAAGGTAAAAGGATGCATGCTTCCAACGGAGAATCTCTTATACCTTTCTCGATTAAGGAGAGAAGCTGTCTTCGTCTGAACTGGAATCGCGCACCCGCTGACTGGTAATTGCTGGAAGCAGATGTCTATGAATAACCAGGGGCGGTGACTGGCGCACTGAACGGTTGTTGTTGTTGTTTCTCTTGAGAAGCTGGCACTATTGAATCTTCTTTTTTGGAATCCTCGTCTTGCTGAGGCTCCGAATATGTTCGCTGTTGGTTCACTTGAGAAGATGGCGCTGAACCTTCCTTTTCGGAATCATTGTCGTGGTGGTGCTCCAAAGACGGCTGCTGTTGGCTCTGTTGAGAAGCTGGAATTGATGAACCTTCTTTCTCGGAATCCTCATCTTGCTGAGGCTCCAAAGTCGGTTGTTGTTGGTTCTCTTGAGAAGCTGGCGCTAAGGATCCATCCTTTTCAGAATCATTGTCTTGCTGAGGCTCCGAACATGATTGCTGTTGGTTCTCCTGAGAAGCTGGTGTTGATGAACCTTCCTTTTCGGAGTCTTCATCTTGGTGATGCTCCAAAGACAATTGCATTTGGTTCTCTGGAGAAGCTGGCTCTAATGATCCTTCCTTTTCGGAATCCTCATCTTGCTGATGCTCCGAAGACAATTGCTGTTGGTTCTCTAAAGAAGCTGACTCTAATGATCCTTCCTTTCCGGAATCCTTGTCTTGCTCCGAAGACGATTGCTGTTGGTTCTCTCGAGAAGCTGGCTCTAATGGTCCATTCTTTTCGGAATCCTCGTCTTGCTCCGAAGACGATTGCTGTTGGTTCTCTTGAAAAGCTGGCTCTAATGATCCTTCCTTTTCGGAATCCTCGTCTTGCTCCGAATACGATTGCTGTTGGTTCTCTTGAGAAGCTGGCTCTAATAATCCTTCCTTTTCGGAATCCTCGTCTTGCTCCGAAGACGATTGCTGTTGGTTCTCTTGAGAAGCTGGCTCTAATGATCCTTCCTTAAAGATGGCTCTAATGATCCTTCCTTTTCGGAATCCTCGTCTTGCTCCGAAGACGATTGCTGTTGGTTCTCTTGAGAAGCTGGCTCTAATGATCCTTCCTTTTCGGAATCCTCGTCTTGCTCCGAAGACGATTGCTGTTGGTTCTCTTGAGAAGCTGGCTCTAATGATCCTTCCTTTTCAGAATCCTCATCTTGCTCCGAAGACGATTGCTGTTGGTTCTCTTGAGAAGCTGGCTCTAATGATCCTTCCTTCTCGGAATCCTCGTCTTGCTCTGAAGACAGTTGTTGTTGGTTCTCTTGACAAGCTGGCTCTGATGAATCTTCTTTATTGGAATCCTCGTCTTGCTGAGGCTCCAAAGACAACTGCCGTTGGTTCTCTTGAGAAGCTGGCGCTGATGAACCTTCTTTTCTGGAATCCTCGTGTTGCTGAGGTTCTGAAGACAACTGCTGTTGGTTCTCTTCAGAAGCTGGCTCTGATGAACCTTCTTTCTTAGAATCCTCGTCTTGCTGAGGCTCCGAAGACGATTGCTGTTGGCTGTCTTCAGAAGCTGGCTCTGATGAACCTTCTTTCTTGGAATCCTTGTCTTGCTGACGCTCCAAAGACGATTTTTGTTGGTTCACTTTAGAAGCTGCTGTTGAACCTGCGTTTTTGGCCTCCTTGGCTTTCTGGGCTAGCTGCTTCGCTCTGGTATCTCTAATTTCTCTACAAACCTTGTCTAACATTGTCAAGAAATCCCTTACAATCGCAAACAAATGCAACCCTTCCTTCGTTCCAGCCTGACCATGAAAATAATCTGCTGTGCTCTTGATGAGCTCCATTATTCTCTTTTCTTCCTCTGATAGTCCTTTAATTTCAGCTTCTGAACCTTCGGTAAAACTAGACAATGTAAGATAAAATTGAGAGGCCTCATCATCGGTACCCTTCATATCCGTGTTCAAAAACTCTTTAGTTTTTTTCAAACCAAAATCGAGTTTTGTCACAGTAGTTGGCAGGGCATCAGCATCAATAGCAGCAGCCTTCCTGACAACTTCAAGTTCGGTGGTTACACCTGAAACCACTTCAAGACCAAGACTGCGGTAATGCTCCTCAGTGTCTTCTTCGTTACCTTCAACGAAGTCCAGTGCCTTGAAATTGCCAAGGCTAGAGCCCTGGCTTGATGATGATCCCTGGCTAGATGATGATCCCTGGTTTGATGATGATGAGCGAACACATCTTATGCCCTCGTAACGTATGATCTCCTGAACTACGAAGTGGAGAAGTGTTGTCTTACCATCTGTTCCCTTCACATCAGATAGTTTCAAGAGTGTGTCAAGCTTGAATGCCTGTGCACCACCACGGTAGGTACCATCGTTCATGCGGTTACCCGTTTTAAGCACTGCTTCTAGAAGTTTCATGAACAATCTGCTATTTTTTAGCTTCGTGCAAGCTATCTGTCATTAGGACAATAATCACAACCATCTGGTTACTCATCATTGAAGTAATAGAGGTTTCCATATAGGAGCTATATTCATGAAGATAAATTCCCAGAAAATATGTCTTAGTGGTTAAATTATGCGGCCTACTGATTATTGAGTAGCAGAAGATTCAATCGACCAAAAAATATATGCAAAAAACATACAAGAAACACTATTATTTTTCATTTCCTTCCTCCTATGGTCTATGGGGACCTGGAGGATCTATCATCTCACCTCAAGAGTTGCAAAGGATTCTTTGAGGCCACCAGCTTCCTCAGGAAAATTGCTCATGAACAGCAAGGCGTCAATTCGTTTGAAGGCAAAAGCTATTTCAACCACGGTTTTAAGGAATCTCTCAGCAGGGCCTAATTGATTAATATCCCCTGCGAATAATCTAAGCTTCAATTCCTCGTCTGGTGTTGGTGTCATCTTTTGTAATGTTTGAAGGAGCTCTCCTGGAAGCCTGTGGCCTGTCTCAGTTTAGTTTAGAAGAATGAGCTGTCACGTGCATTTAAAGATTGAAAAAGATCTAAAACAAATATTTTACATGCATATTCGACCAGATGAATGAGAACTTAAAACTTTCTGCTTCTGTAGCCGCTATCTATGCACTTGGTATATATTTCAATTACCATCTTTATGTTTTACATGCTTTTTCTCGATAAATGTCGACACAACCGATGAATGATTAGAATTATTTGCCAATACTATACACATATAATTACTGAAATTCCTACTACATTCTATACCAGCAAGTTCTCTGGTAATGCGGTTCCTTTATGTTCAAAACTTAAAAGGGGAATTTAATGTATTTGATTAGAAATTCTATTGACCCCATAGCAAAATCAATTTAAGCAATTAAATCTTTTTTTTTCCAATCAAATTTTATGTGTTCTAATTGTCATTCAAACTAAAAAGGTAAATGAAATATAGTATCAGTATAAGCAATTCCGCCAATATTCCTTTAAAAATAGAATGATACCTTCTTTGAGAGCATCAACAACTTCCCGTGTTGAAATATTTAGTGCGCGTAGAAGAATAGACAAATTTTGAGCTTTCCTAGGGTCGATAATCTGAATGTACTGGATCACAGGTTCCACTGGTTTATCTTTCTTCTCTTTACTCTTGTTATTATTCGCTTGATAACCAAATAAAGTCTCTATCATCTCTTCACTCAACCTACAGAGGTTTTTCAGTTGCAATTTGGAATCAAAGAAAATTTTGATGGTGCATTGTTAGTCAGAAAGTTTGCTACTAATGGAAGGTAAAATTGTTGCCTTACTGGAATGATCCACCACGGATCTCATGCCAGACCATTAACTGATCTGCATTAGCTGTAACCTTGTCCCAGAAAAACGGTTTTAACTTGGCTTTTTGTGAAGAATCACCACCACCACCATCAGAAGAAGAAGTCTCACGTTTACGTCCTCCAATAGGTCCAGCTTTCGCTTTTGGTGGTGGTGGAGGACGGACACCTTTAGGTGGAGGCGGTGGGGGGGCAGCACGAGGAGGAGGAGGAGCTGGTGCTGCAGGCGGTGGTGCTGGAGGAGGAGGAGTTGGTCTCGCAGGAGGTGGTTTCAGGAGTGGTACATCTGATCCTGGTGGTTTTGGAAGTAAGCCATCGTCTTGTTGTGCAGGCAAACTACTATCGGGAGAAGGGTCATTATATTCACCAGTAGTGGGTTCTTGTTTGCTCGAACAGCCTAAATTCATAGACTTGTGTGAAGAACCTGAATGATTGTAAAGTTGAAATGTTTGTGGAACATGAACAAGAAAACAAAGATGATAACAACTCAATGAAAAACATACACAGCAAACACATACCTTCACTCAAGTAATCGGTTAAGTGTAGAAGAGGTTTTTCCTCCTTTGGTTCTTCAAGTTTCCTCAAACAACAAAAGTAGAAGACCACCGCAACAAGGATAAATGTTGTGACAGAAGTTGCAGCAACAGCAATAATAACTGTCATCATATCCTTCTTTTTCTTTTTTTTAGCTTTACCTGATTTTGAAACCTTTTTCGATATGTGAAGTGAATAATCCAATACACCTCCAGATGGATGCGACCGTATATAGCTTGAGGTAACATCTGGATCAGAAGCAGGAAAGACAAGTCCATTCTTTTTTAAGCAATCAAGAAACCCTTCTCTCACTTGAGGAGGCAAAGTATTAATAGCTTTGTGCATCCTTTGTTTTGTTAATAATGGCGATATCAAGTCATCGGTTGCTTGTGGTATGTAGAGGTTAAAACCTTTCATAGCAACTCTCTTTTCTCCCATCTCTTCCATGCAATGATTCCATGTTTCAGCCTGTAAGTAGAAAACCTCTGTCAAGCTTTCAACTTGTAATGTTTTCAACCCTGAACTTGAGAAATCGAATAGGTTTCAAGAAACCCGTATACGATAACCGCTTGATCCATAATTGCAGTGACATATACATGAACTTTTAACATGTTTCTAATGCATTAAACATCGAATGTGCTCGAACCAAACCTACACCATACAAGAACCTTGGCTATCATCTGTACTAAACCCCTAGAAAAGGGAAACGACTAATCTTATAAATCGAAGTAAAGGCAGGAAACTTTTTGACATAGCTTATCATTTCACATAGCTGAAAGAATTGCCTTTGTAAGTCGAATTATTCACCCCAATATAGTGAGAATTCGACATAATTGCCTTAAAAAAATCCGAACACGGTTCTCTCTCTCAATTCCCTTCATCACAATGCTATGCATGCTAAAGTTTCTTAACAACTTACATGCTCCAAGAATTCAACAAGAGGGGTGAAAATGAAAACAAGAATATGAATCATCTTACCATTTTGTCATTCATCTTGGGAGATGTTTTTGCTCTGCCTTCATCTTCACGCATCCTCCTCTTACCATCCGAGCTCGCCACACTCGAACTGCAGACCGATATCACCAATAAAATGGCATAAGCAGCTGCCATTCTCATTTCCATTGCTCTTCCAAACATTACGCCGTTCGCTTATTGTTCTTCTCATTTCATCGAATACACAAATAATCTTACAACACAACCCTGTTTTTCTTTCTTTCTAAGTATTCCTTGATTATTTTCTCTCCTCCAAGGAAAATGCCAAACCCTCCCCCCTTACTATCTTCTAAGTTGTCTCCTTCACCAAACCATTGCAATGACACAACAATCTGTTCCAATGTCTCTCAACCTTAACATTATCAATCCAAAAAAATTAAAAAAAAACAAAAAAGAAAGAAAGAAAAACAGGCTTTTACGTATCTGGTGTCTGCAACAGGGCAGAACCAAGAGACAAAAAAGCCAACAATTTGATAGAAAGAGAAAACGCAGGTCTGGGTTGGTGATAATATTCTTGCTGTGGGGATATTTGTTCACCCGAATGTTTCTCGTATTGTCGGGTGAGGAAAGACTCCCTTGAGACGTGAGGAGGACGAATGTTAGACAACCCACCATTTTTTCCCTTGGTTATTTTTTAAAGGAAATTTTTTTTTTTCCATTAATGGAACCCCATTAATTACTATATTAATTCATCGATGATTATTGAATATGATAGATGTTTTTCATCTTATTTTATTTTTTTAAATTAACTGAATTTTGCACAGATATTCAGCCTTACTAAAAATTCAGATTCTCCCTCCATTAATTAGCAGTCTTATATTAGACTGATGCTAATTCTGGTGAGAATGATCATTCATATCTCCATATAGAGTGCCTAAAGAAGCAACATATTACAATTACCTACAGTCCTCAAGCAACCGAAGGTGAAGAAAGAGTCTGAAGACAAGGTTTACGAAACAGGAAGAGATTGTCTTTACTGAAACCATGATTCAACCACCGTAAGAAACCTTACACAATTACGAAACAATCATCTAGGCACGAAAAAAGCTTAATACAATGTTGAGAAAGGAGAGGGAAGAGGAGGGTGGAGGGACAACTAACGACGACAAAACGATCGGCCATTGACAAGGATGGCAAAAGTAGGTTTTAAAGCTAAGTAACACTTCTCTTATTTGTTCTTTGATTTTGTGTGTGATGGATTATTATTGGGCTTCTATAACAAATAAGTACCTAAAGTATACAATCTTTTTCATTTGAATACTTAAAAAATATTTTTGGTCAAAATAGATACTTAAAATATTTAATTTTTTCATCTAAGTACCTAAAATATTCTTTAATTAATGTCACGTGTCAATTTTTTTAAAACTTAAATGAAAAGGTTTAAATAGTTTATGTACCTATTTTGACATAAAATACTTTAAGTATCTATTTTGACCAAAAAAATAACTTTAAGTATTTATTTTGACCAACAAATATTTTAGGCACTTAAATGAAGAAGAGATTATACTTCAAGTACTTATTTGTGATATAAGCCTCATTATTTTGAAGTTAGTTGAATTTATTATTTATTTTATCGATCTTTTAAGATTTTGTTAAATATTTTTATCTATTTTTATTTAATAATTTATGGTTTATAAAAATATTTAAAAGCTTTCTTTATAATTACAAGTATAAACAATACACACTCAAATAACAATTATCATAATTCAACATTACATAGATAATTAAAAGATTATTTTAAAAAAAAACTCGTTGACTCTTACTTTATGATGTTATACATATTCTTTTTTCTCTCTCCAAATAATCACAATGACGGCTAATATTTTGCCACTCAATTTTCAAACACTAACGTTCTAATAACCTAAATATTTTTATATATTGTATCCATTAAATAATTAATTTTTCTAAGTTTGGCAAAAGTAAATATTGATTTTTCTAGAAGACTTGAGTTCGAATATTTTTAGATTGTTTGTTGTCCATATGTTAAGAAAAAATTTGAACATATGCCTATAGTAATCACCTAAAAAATAAAAACTAATTAGAAGAAAATTAAATATATATATATATAGGGTAAATTAAGTATTTAATATTTAAACTATTATTTTTAATCCGTTTTAGTACCTAAACTTTCAATTTTTTTCAAAACTACCTAAAATTTAATTTTGTTTCATTTTAGTACTCATCGTTAAAAACTTTAGTTTTTGTTTCATTTCAGTACCAGATTCAAAATTTAACGTTAATTTTTGATTTTTTTTTAAAGTTTAGGTATTAAAACGTACCAAAAGTGATAGTTTAGGTACTAAACGTGTTAAGTTTCTAATGACAGGGTACTAAATGAAATGAAAACTAAACGTTAGGCATTGTCTTAAAAAAATTAAAAGTTTAGATCCTCAAACAAACCAAAACCGATAGTTTATGTACTAAATGTGAAATTTACCTTATTTTTAATAATTTTTTAGCCAACTGATTTTTTTTTTCAAAATTAAAACAGTGATTGGGTTTAAAAACACACACATCAAAGTTATTAAAGCTTTTTAAATTTTCAAATAGTTGCATAAAAAATAAAGCAAAGAATCACGTCTCCAAGAGGTACTCAAAAGTGGGCATGCAGGATTCTTGGCATTAAACCATAGGACAAACAAAGCACATAACACAGGCACTTTATTTGTAACACAAGTAATACGTGAGACAAGACAACACCCGGCCGTCATAACAGCGCAAACCCTAAGCGATCGAGAAGGAATTGTTTGGCCATCAAGAAATTTCTTATCATGCTGCCAATGAACATGCAACATATAAATATGCGAAAGAGTTGACGTACTATGAATCATATTTCAACCCTAAATAGTGACCAAGACATATTAAGAACCATGGCTGAGAGATCAAGACCCAACGTATCTGCTAATACTTATGAGGATTTCCAACTCCAAGTTGAACGAAAGGAAGATCAAGGAGCAAATTTTCTAATCATTCACCTTCCAGGTTTGCTATTAAAAATCATGATCCCAAAACTCAATTTCACGAGTTAAAATCTTCGGGTTTAGTTATTTACCTGGTGGGATTTATTTGTGATGTTTGTGTGTTTATAGGTTTCCCCAAAGAGCAGATTAGTGTCACCTATGTGGACTCCTCTCGAACGATCAAAGTGCAGGGAGAGCGAGCGCTTGAGAAGAACAAACGACAACGTTTCAACCAGGCCTTCCCTGTTCCACAAGATTGTGCCGAAGAAAAAATTCAAGCATCTTTTAGAGATGGTATCCTTACCATCACAATGCCTAAACAGGCAATTACTCAAACAGGTTCCGTGCAAAGTGCAAATTTCAGTAAAGAAACTACACCTCCCATGGCTGCTTCAACGACGTCCTCCGGTGTTGCAAAGCAAGAGACGAACAAGTTTTGCCTCCCCAAACCACTCGAAATGCCATAACTGATCAGCCTAAAGCATCAACGGAAATGGGTCGTCAGCAAAATGGAAATGCTCCTCCGAAGGTGCAGCCATCAATGCGACAAGAAGAAACACAGAAGAAAGCTGCTGCTGCCGCCATTGCAACTAGCAAAAAGCAAGCCGAAGAGAAGACTGCTGGGTCTACCTCTACGGCTGCCGTAGAAGAGAAGAAGCCGGCGAAGAAGGTTGAAAGCAGCTTCCTGGGGAAAGCCAAGGAGATGAAAGGAATGGAAACCATAACGAAGAGCGTAAAGAGATTTGTCACGGACGATTACGAAGATCGGCAGACGCTGATGAATATAGGGGTGTCGGTTTTGGTGGTTGTAGCACTTGGGGTTCATATCGCCTACAGCTATCGATCATCTGGACAAGCCGAAGATTAGATTCGACCATGCATGCAAACGTGTTTAAATACCGATAAATCAAAGTATCGTTCCGAATTAAACGATTTAATATTTTAATTGAATTTTAATTTAAAATCAAATACTTAGATTGAGGTGTTTTAAAGTTAAATAACAAAATCATTATACAGTCTACAATTCAGTGATCAATTGTATAATTGACCCTTATGATTAAAATATATATTTTAATTAAAAAATATTATTAAATCGACATATAAAAATAGCGAAACAAAGCGAGAAAAGCATCCAACTCAGAAGAGGCAACATAGAAACTCTCTTGTGATTATGATTGCATATTCTTAGAAGTAAACTACAAACATTAATTGTTGGACGGAGTTTCTCCGGTTCGAAAACGGGAACTTCAAACAGTGAGCCATTCCTATTTCACAATTTTGAAAAGAAAAACAAAAGAAATTTTCTCCCTTATAGTTAACCTAAACGCTGACAACAGCACAAGGGGTGCCGAAAGAAAGAAAAATATCAAGATTTAAACTTCAAAAGGTAGCATACGAATGCCAAAAGGGAGTAACCAACAACTTGAAAACATATTTGCATCTCTTTCTTTTACCAGTTGGTGTGTCAAACGCATCCGAAGAAGTGTTCCAAGGATGGAGAACTGAAGACCTTACCCGCAGTCCATTCAGCTTGACAGGGATACGTGGAGCAGGTATTTGATGAACCTCTGCAAATAAATAAATGAATGAATATCTCAAATCATAGGCATTTTGACGAAAATATTGCTTCAGAATCAGATTTCAAAACATTTTATGATCTGCGGTGAGGAAAAAAAACTATCTCGAAGATTATGGCAATTAATCGAATAATACGGCTAACTGAGAAACTATTTCAGGATTTGTGTCGATATGCCAATCTGGTTCTAGTTGCCGAACAAAAGATGTCCTCCCATTCTCTGTGCTACAAAAGAGAACCTGCAGATTCATTTCAGGCAAAGTAATTATTAAACATAAGAAGGAAAACCAGATAGAATATCAATTTTTCATGGTCCAGACAGAACTTTCCCGACTGGAGTATGAATTTGGTTTGAGATATATAAACAAAAACTACATACAATCACAACCGGCCAACGTTTACCTTGTCCTTCACCAAACCCCCGGAAGTGAAAATCCCTGCATTTTCCAAAGCCAGAAGAACATTTTTCTGCAGAAAAGCAGTTCATAATGTTAGTCTCAAGGGAAAAGACATGATGTAAGAATATGCTAGTAGCTTGATACAAGTAAAACCAAGATAAAGAAGTAACTATACTACAATTGCATGTAATAAATGAGGAATGCTGTAAATATAATAGTAACAGTATTATATTAGGATCAAATTTATATTTTACATGTTTGATTGTAATCTTTACAAATATAAAGGTTATTTAATATTTTAGGTAATGTATGGTATTTTTCATGTTGTTAGGGTTTTGGGTATAGCTATGAATACCTATTTAGAGATGACCATCCAGCTCAGTTGGTAGAACACAAGGTTCTTGACCTTGAGGTCGTGGGATTAAGTCCCACGGAGGGCATTTCATAATTCAGAGGTCTTCTACGGAAGCTGCTCTCAACCTGGTGTTGATGGCAGCCTACTATCTTACCTCCCCCTTACCTCATTACATATGGGAACAAGGGACATCCATTTTTTGAATACCTATTTAGTTTTGTTTCAATCAGGCATTAAAAATTGATTATCTGAGGTATAGTGATTTTAGCCCTCGAGATTTTCTCCCTCTATTCTATCTGGTTTTCTCCCAAGTCCTATCTGCCTTGCCCAATTTGCTTTCTCCCTAATATGTTCTTGTCAGTTTCCAAGTTCTTCCCTATATGTTTATAGCATTAAAAAAATAAGTATAAACAACATCATACAGCAAGGTTTGAACTCACTTCGCTTTCATCATCAATAACTCTCTCCATGAGATAAAGATCACAAAATTTGGTAATCTCCAATAGCACATCCAACACAGAGGACTTTACAGTTGCTTGTTTCTATCCAGAATAAAACCAATTAAATTAATTACTTATAGATATTAATTGCAATAATAAAGCTTGCCGAAAAGATTCCGCACCTGCAGCTCCTCTGGACTGCTTTCCTCAAGGATCACTCCAAGTAAACGACATGTTACCTACACCCACAAGTCATCAAAACATGAAGCCATAGGAAGAGTAAAAAAGGTTTCTGACCAATGGTCTTATAAGCTTCCTAAGCAGCAAATACCAGCACATCCTCAAACTTAAAAGTATGTCATAATTAAGCATAAAAAGCATGTTAACAGAACTTGGAGGTTACTTTGCTTCTGAAAATTTTGAGCTGAAGTCACTTGTAGTATTATATGAGAAGTTATAACTATTGCCAACGGTGCATGCATTCTAAATTATAGACTCAAATAATAGGACCAGAATCAATTCATCTAGCCAGCCACTAGCAGTAGTATGGCATCAGGTAATGGGCCCCAGTAATAACTGAAGTACTAAACCATGTCATATGCAACTTGAGTTCGCATTCAAGATGCAGGAAGATTTCTAAAGGTTAAGTTTATAATTCAGTTAAAATATTGATTGATACTGCTGGCTGGAAGTAGAGATTATATTTTGGCATTTATATTAGCAATTTATTCTGATAAAGCATCCAACAAACAAACCAAATATCGTGATTGGGCCATTAAACCAATTGACAGTACAAGATTCCCATAAACTCAATGCTAAGAAAGAGAAAGCCGAGAAGCCTCATATAAATAAAAAACTTTCTTGCAAACATCACCCTAATGACCCATACAATCACATCAAGGAAGAATGGGCACAAATCCTTTCCTAAAGAATCTCATTTCAACAAGTAAAATTTTTTTCTGCTTTTGTGTGCATAGATTATTAGTCCTTACTAAAGGAGCATGATCAATATGACTAAGAATTATACTTCTAGAAACCAACACACACAAATAAAATAAGTACAAAACATTGCTTACAGAATTAAGGAGTTTATGCAAGTTACCTTTCTACCTTCATTCAGTTTCTGCCTAACTATTTGCCCCAATGTTGGCTGCAAAAGAAGGGGGAAAGAGACGAAATGCAACAAAAAAAAATCCAATTGAGAATGATAAGCATGTCAAACAGTTCTAGAAAGAGGAGAATTCAATCATTCATACCTTCACTGGCTGGAAAAACTCATCAAGAGCATTCTGTGCTCTTAAATCCTCTGACGATGAAGAAACTCCAGAAGGCGTCAATGTTATATTTGACTGGGTACTGATAGCAGTGCTACTAGTTGTAGGAGCTTGATGTTTCGGTTGTCTTCTTGGAGGCGGTAAAGGTGATCTCATCAACCTATAGGTAAAGATAAATGCAACAGCAAGCCCTACAATGGCCCCAACAGATCGTGGATCCTGACGCAGTAAGGATGTGGTAAGAATAATACATTATATTGGAAGCATTTCAGTTACATGCAAAACAACATAATATCTTTGTCTAGGTTGAAAAAGAAAATGGAGCGAGAGCAGCTCTACATGCCTAATAGCTAAGCAGCCCACTCACCCATCCATCCACCATTGATACATATCATTGCTAATACAAGGGTTTGTTTGAGGTTTCTTTGCCTCAATATAGCATTTCCACACTCGAGCTCAAAAGTCAATTAGGTAAAAAAATACCATATGAGACGAATTAACACCATTTCCGGTAACAATTTATCGTATAGCATACCAGTAAGAGAATTCATCTTAAATATTAGAAATTGGAAGCTGCAATAAGTTTAATTTCCCACCCAAAATCCTTAGCATGAAGAAATTAACATCAATTACCAAATCAACATTCCGCTATAATCACGAATTAACGCCTCAGAGATATAACTAAACAATAAGGGGGAAATAAATAAAATTTTGCATTTCAACCACAAGGAGGAGCCTCAGATCCGCCGAAAAAAGAAAAACGATAGGAGAAATTATGAGAGAAATAAAAGGAACCAGCTTTTGGAGAGAGATCGAGGAGAGATTGGACATCTTGAGGGCGAGATAGGTTCCGAGGCGCTTGACGAGCTGAATCAGCTCGTCCATTGATGGCGATAAAGACGACGATGGCTCAGCCATAACCGCTCAATTGATAAAACGACGTGGCGGTTAATCGAGCAAAGCTTTGAGACGACGCTTTGATAAAAACAACCTGTTGTTTGCGTATGAGATGAAGCTTTGAGACTCTCAGGTCCTCGCTAATTGATTAAACCACCCCACAAAGATACAGTTTCTCTCTGTAAAGCCTTTCTTCTTTAGCGTCAACGATCGATGGTAAAGAGGAGTTTCGATTTCCCCTCCTACTTTTTTGGCTTAATACCAAATTAAGTTCCCATACTATATCGATTTTCACGAACAGGTACCTAAAGTATTTTTTGACTCATTTCAGTGTCTAACGTTACAAACGTTATCATTTTAGGTATTGAAGCCGTCAACGGCGTTAAGTTCTTCCGTTAAGGGACATATGTCACAATCTGTCGATTTTTTAAAATATATATATTAAAAATATTATAATATTTATAAAAAAAATTAATTTCTTTTAATTATAAAAAAAATCTCAAATCCCTAAATCCCCAAATTCTAAACTTAACCCCCGCTGCCACATTTTTTGACAATGACCATCGTATTTGATATAGTCCCTATCATCCTTCTAGTCATACGCCACAATAGTTGTCGTCGATTGGTTGTCAGAATCGAATGCGATCGTGACTTTCATCATAGGGTTTATGAAGTATAAAATGTCGATTCGCCGTCGATCGATCACCGATCAATCACGATTTCATATGAATTTTGATCATCGAGAAGATGAGGTCGGGTGGATCTTCATCGAGTGCAAAAGGTGACGGTCGGTGTAGGTTTAGGGTTTGAAATGAAAGTTTTCAAAGTTTAGGAATTATTCAAAATGTTTTTTTTCTTCATAATTTGGAGGTCTCTTACGGAAGCTGCTCTCGACTTGGCGTTGGGGACAGCCTACTATCATACCTCCCCCTTACCCATTACATATGGGAATAAGGGTCAGCTAACTTTTTTTTTTATATATATATATATATAATTTATAATTGTAAATAAGATTTTTGAAATTATCAAATTGTGATACATGTCACTTAATTGGGAAATTAACACCGTTGACGGTTCGGGTACCTAAAGTGGTAACGTTTGTAACTTTAGGTGTCGAGATTAATTAAAAAATATTTTAGGCACCTATTCCTAAAAAATGATATAATTTGGACACTTATTTTGGTAATAAGCCTTTTTTTTCTTTTCTTTTCTTTGGAAAAATAACATTTAAGTGTGGTTAATGAAAGAAGGGTAAAATACACAAATAGTCCCTCAACTATATGATTTTTTAATACCTTTATTATTAAAAGTTTTAAAACGGTCTTATGATTATAGGGTGTTATTTTGTTGAGTCCTACGACTATTAAAAGTTACAAAATGGTCACCTGACTATTCATATGTTCCAAACTCGTCTTTTTCCCATTAAAAAATTAATGGTCGTCTAAGTTAAATGTTAACATACTGACTATAATGTTATACAATCATAATTTAATAATATCTACTTGCACCACAGTTGCTTTCAAACATTGGCTCAACGACATAATGTTTCAAGAACTACCTCAACGACATAATAAATAAAGAGTTGATCAACAAATACAACACACATGGTTTTATGATCAAATTTTATCATATCTCAATCAACAGGTTAATGTTAAACCATATGACCACCAATTTCTTAACAGAAAATGACAAGTTTAGAACATGGGAATAGTTGGGTGATAATTTTGTAACTTTTAACAATCGAGAGATTCAATAAATAATGTCCTTAACTCGACTCGAAATAGTCTAAAATAGAGCTTGTTTCAACTCGAAATACTCGCGAGCCTCAAATTTTTAAGCTCAACTCGAATTTGAAACCATGAACTTAAGCTCGTAAAAACTCGAAATGAAAAAAAAATCTTAAACTTAACTCGATTGAATCCTCAAACTCAAATTCGAATCTGAACCTTAATCCATGAAAAAACTTATATTGCATTTTTTTAAATTCAACACATAAATGTTAATATTATTAATAATTTATTTTTTAAATAAATCTTAATATATTATATTTTTGAGTTGTTCGGGAGCTTTTCGAGTCGAGTATCAAGTAGCTCATTTCGATTGGTTAAGAACTCAAATCGAGTTTGAGCTCGAGTTGAATCCATTAAAATTGATCTCGAATAGTTTACGATCTGTCTCGTCTCATTTACAGTTCTACATCGAGCAATCGAAAGTAAGTCAAGTTTATTATCTATTAAACCTACTCTTGTGTTTATCGGTAAACTCATAAACTATTAATTTTGGTACATTTTAGTATATAAATTTTCAATTTTTTAAAATTATATATAATGTTTAATTTTCATTTCATTTTAATATTTCGTCGTTAAAAACTTAACGCGTTTAGTACAAAAAACTGAAACTATTTGTTTTGTAAACCATCAGTTTTGGTACACAAGCTTTGTAATGCCAATATAAAGTTATCGTAATTAATAATAATAATAATAATAATAATAATAATTAATAATGCTATTTATTATAGTTTAATTTAAGATTTTGTTTTATTTCAAATTAAATACACTTTTGGTCAAACGCTAGTTTGGTATAAGCCAAACCTAAAGCAAAAGTTATTAATTAGGTACTTATATTGGCAAATACTTTAGAGTACAATTAACTTAAACCCATTAAATAATTACGTGTTTTTTAGAATTATATTTTAGACTTTATATTAACAAGTATTTTTAGGATGGAGTAATTCCTTTTCTAAAGAAGATTATGGCAATCACTTCTTCAACAGATTTTTAAAGTTAATTTTCCCAACATGTTTTTATATAATTTCGATATTATTAATTCTTTCAATAATATCTAAAAACAACGATTGAGTTTAATTTAAATGTTATTTTAATTTAAATGTTATTATCGTCTATAGAGATCAACATATAATTTTATATTGGATAGATAAACTTATAAAATATTAAGGAGATTTGGAATGAAAATGAATTATTAATAAAAATATAAATAAAATATTTAAATTATATGAGAATCCTCTCGGGATGTCCATATTTCTATTGTTGTTTGTTATGATATTTTATGATTGACTTACTATAAAAATAAGTGTCTAAACTATATTTAAAATTAACTTTTGGTGCCTAATTTTTTTTTTAGTTAAAAGTAGGTGTTTAATGTTTTCTCTTATACACTTTTAGATGTCTACAGTTAAAAAATTTGTTAAGTAACACGTGTCACGTTCAGATTTTTTAAAAAATATTTTTAAATAATATTTTACTTATAAAAAATATAAACGTGACAAGTGTCATTAAACCATTTTTAACGATATAAACCTAAAAGTGTAACGGATAAAACATTAGACATTTATTTTTAACAAAAAAATTCTTTAGGCAACGAAAGTCAATTTTGATTACAGTTTAGACATTTTTTTTTTGTATTATACATTTATAATTTAAATTATAATTAATCCTATGTTTTTATTATATTTTTATTCTTATACTTTATTATATGGTTAGTCACTTATCTTTTAGTTTTGTACTCTTTTAGTCACTGATTTCAAAATTCATAGGATATGATCACTTACGTTTTTATTTAAACAAGATTTGGTCACTTGAAGCTAACAGCCGTTAACAACAGTTAAATATTTTGATATATTCACACATTTAGTCCATGATATTTACATATTCTCTCAATTTAGTCGTACTTTTAATATATTAAAAATAAATTATATATTTTAAATGAAAATGAAAATAAAATATTTTTAAATTAAGTTAATAGTAACATATATTTAATAAGTTAATAAAAATATTTTAAGTTATATATAGAAGATTATATTACATATAATTCAGGTCACGGGTACCCGGTTCATACTTTTTTATTTTTTCTTTAAATTATATTATTTTTAAATATATATATATATATATATAATTCTAAAATTTAAAAGACTATAATATATATAATCCACACATAAAGTTCAAAATTCAAATTACATAATTGAAATAAAATTTATTAAAATTTAAAATAAAAAATATAAATAAAATTAAAATGTTTTTAAAATTAAAACAAATATTTTAAAAAATAATTTAGAACGTCAATATGAAATAATTTAAGAAATTAAGAATTTAGAACGTTATGATGTCAAAATTTAAGAAATTATGATTTCAGAATGTTAGAGTGAAATAATTTGAGGATTATGAATAAAAATTTAATATAAAATAAAAATGAAAATATATAATCAATAGGGTACCGGGTCAGAGGGTACTCGGTTAACTAACATTTTGTGACCCATGCTCGACCTAGAAACCTGGTCAGGTACCCGACCTGGAAATTCGACTATTTTTATTATAAATACCCGACATTTTTTAAATGGGTTAGTGAGTTGACATGGCAGCTCAATCGAGTAGGGTATTTTTGAACAACCTTACTGGCATGACATGTGGCATCATTAGATTAGATGATTAACTTTATTTTAATTTATTAAAAGTATGAC
Organism: Hibiscus syriacus; assembly: GCF_006381635.1. Taxonomy (NCBI): domain Eukaryota; kingdom Viridiplantae; phylum Streptophyta; class Magnoliopsida; order Malvales; family Malvaceae; genus Hibiscus; species Hibiscus syriacus. The sequence goes on along the minus strand of NW_024063467.1, from coordinate 1,349,790 downwards.
TAAATTGAGATAATATGTAATAATAGGGTCAAAAATGTGTGATTATATCAAAAATATTTAATTGATGTTAACAGAAATTAACTCAGGGTGACCACATCTAAATTAAATAAAAATGAAAGTGATCATATATTAATTAAATAAAAACGTAAGTAACCATATCTTATGTATTTTGAAATCAGTGACAAAAAAATGAATAAAACTAAAATATCTTATGTATTTTGAAATCAGTGACAAAAAATGAATAAAACTGAGAGATAAGTAATTAATTGTGTAGTTAACCCTAATTTTTTATGAACTATAAAAATATTTATAAAATTAATATATTGTCAATCCCTAAAAATTTAGTGACTTGAAATTCAGTTAATAAATAAGCTTGTGGAACCGTGACGTGAGATCCGTTCCAGGTGGCTTGAACTTCTCTGAGCACATGGTTAGCTTCTTGGAAAGTCAACCAAATCAGTCATTTTTCACGAAAACAAGCATTTGACCTGCTGCACAAGTAGCTCTCACTTCATTACTTAACCCATGGAAAGGGTCCCAACCAACAAACATTTGTCCAAGACTCATGATTTTATGTTAAAATTATAAATTTAAATTTATAAAATTTTAGGGATGAATACTTATAAATTTTTAAAAGAGTGGAAATAAATTTTTAATAAAAATTATTAAAAAATCTAAAATATATAATAATTTTAAAATTTTAAATGAGACGACCGCCCATCTGTTCTCCTCTACCTAGATTAATCCCTACTTGTCCATCAACACAAAACTATGGTTATTTGGGGAAGTACTGAAGTGGCTTAAAAATAAAATTTTAGGTTAAAAATTGAATTTATAATTTTTTAAAGATTAAAAAAAATTATTAATAATAAATTAATAAAAATAAATAGTCGAATTTGGAACATAATGAATAGATGAGTATTTTTGTAACTTTTAATAGTTAAAAGACTCAACAAAATAATAATCTATAGTCGAAAGACTATTTTTTTATCTATTAATAATCGAGTGACTTATTAAAACAATATATTATAGTCGGAATTATTTGTCTCATTACCCATAAACTAATAAATATTTAAATTATATAAAAATAATAATTTTGTTTTAAAGGGAGTGCCGTCCGGACCAATCTCTGGTTCCATCTCTAACCGAGCCCACCATTTGCAAAACAAAGCAAGAGCAAAAAGGATTCAAAGTTGAACTTGTCACGTCTTTGGCGACCTAACCCATGTTTTTGTTGCTTAATTACCTTCTTCTTCCTCGTTTCGCCAAAACAAACTAACGTCAAACGTCTACTTTATGTTCCACATATACGCCGTTGATTATGCTACTAAACGACATTGTACATATATATATATATATATATATATATATGTAACGTTGTGCCAGGGTAACGAACTTTTGTACCAGAAAACTCTTCTTTCTTCTTCTTTGAGTACATCAAGATTGAAAATGCAGCGTTTTAAGTTGATTTCCAAGACCCAATCTTCTTTCCATCTTCTAAACTTGGTTTTGGTCTCATCAGCTGCTTGTGTCATCTATCTTATTGCGTCAGTACTTCTAGTCCACAACTCCAAACCGCCTCTAAACGTGTATTCATCTTCATCGGACGCCTATGCATCGACTGGCGTGGAGCATATCGTTTTCGGGATAGCTTCGAACCAGAAATCATGGCCGAACCGTAAAGAGTACGTCAGGCTATGGTGGGAACCTCGCCTGATGCGCGGATGCGTGTTCCTCGAGGCCGTGCCGTCCGATGCAACAAACGATAGCGCTACTGATCTTCCTCCGACGTGCATCTCGGAGGACACTTCCCGGTTTCGCTACACTTTCAGAAACGGCCTACGGTCAGCGATCCGAGTGGCACGCGTGGTTCTGGAGACTGTTTCTCTTAATCATACGAATGTTCGATGGTATGTTTTTGGGGACGACGACACGGTTTTCTTCCCGCACAATCTAGCTAAAACGCTGTCCAAATACGATCACCGGCTCTGGTACTACATCGGGGCTGGCTCGGAGATTTATCAGCAAAACAAGGATTTCGGCTTTAGGATGGCGTTTGGTGGTGCTGGTTTTGCCGTAAGTTATCCACTGGCTAAAGTTTTGGCCAAAGTGTTTGATTCCTGTATTGAACGGTACCCTCATCTTTATGGAAGTGATTCCAGGATCTACTATTGCTTGGTCGAGCTCGGCGTTGGCTTAACAACCGAGCCAGGCTTTCATCAGGTAATATCTATTCAGAACTTTCTTAGTCAAGCTCTAGACAACATAAATGTCTGATGTCTGCAAATTGTTATGTTTTAAACCAGTTTGATGTTAGGGGCAATGCATTCGGCTTGTTGGCTACACATCCATTGACACCCTTGGTTTCACTGCATCACATGGATCATGTAGACCCGATCTTCCCCAACATGACAAACACCAAGGCCTTGGAACATCTTTTTCATGCTGCAAACGTTGATTCTCAGAGAATTTTGCAGCAAACAGTCTGCTACGATCGTTGGTACTCGTGGACGATTTCGGTTTCATGGGGCTATGCTGTTCAAGTATACAGCAAGCACATGTTTTTACCAGATGTTCTTCCTGTGCCGGAAACATTCCGGCAGTGGAAAGCCGGCAATCCCTTAGCCGGAGTTTACACTTTCAACACCAGGGAACTTCACCCTGATCCTTGCCGGAGACCCACGATCTTCTTCTTCGACAGTGTATCTTCAACCAGGCATGGAATCAAGAGTGTTTACAAGAAATCTTATGAAAATTGCACAATGGACATGAATTCACCAAGGAAACTTGAAGAAATCAGAGTCTCCACTAGGAAACTAGACCTCAACTATAACCAGGTACCTACACTTGGTGTCAACATTTTCTTTATCACGACCTTTGTCAGTGGTGTTAAATTGTTAATGCTATCTTCTGTTGTAATGCTCAAGATGCAGGCACCGAGACGGCAATGCTGCGACGTGCTACCGTCGAAATCCGGGGAACTTCTCGACATCGCAATCAGGGAATGCGACGAAGATGAACTAATTCGCATGCATTGATTGTTTAACCTGAGAATAAAGTTTTTTTTTTTGAAGACATTGTATTCATTTTATATATCTTGATAGATCTCTCAAATGTTAATAGAATCACAGTTGCTGGAAAGAGCAACTCGAATCCTGCAATCAGATTCAGCTTCAGATGCTGAAAGTTAAAGCATTACTAAATTATTATGTTCAAAGAAGGCAATGGGAAGATTTTGACAGAAAGAAGGAATGGGAGTTTCTTGGGCATTAAGTTAGCTGTTTATGAAACTTGGGAATTACTCAAAGGAATACCGTTTTCATTTATTACTCTTATAATGCAGTTGTCACATGGGAAATTAGAAAATAAAAAAAATCGATAAAAAATTTAGATACGAAGAGTTAAATTTATTGAATCGTTTTAAATTAAGACTAAATCAAAAAAATATATATAAATTTTGAGATAAAATTATTATATCTTAATAATTAAATAATATATTTTAACATTATAAAAATAAAAATATTATATATATTTCGGGTTGGGCCAGTGATTTTTTACCTTAAACCATATCTCGTTTCATCCTGAACCTTGAATTTTTTTTTTTAAAAAGAACATGTCCTTATAGGGTCGAGTCAGATCAAAATCCGTCAAATTTGAGTATTTTTACCATCCCTATCCTAATTACTATTATTAGTGAAAAGCTTAGAATTTTAGTTGTTCCTCCGGATTTGCCCCTGTAGGAACTTGGAAAACACAGTTTGAGACATGAGATTGGCCAATTCTATGGGCATGAGGATATTAATCTGGAGTGATTATATCATGTATTCTAAAGACTCTTAATCATTTGACAATGAAAGCCAACACTCTTATAGTTTCTGGTACTTGAACATGAAATCTCGAGGAACACCGACCATCCTTTTAATCATTGAGTTAATTTAACTCGTGCACACTGTTTCGTGTGTTTTGAGAGTAAAAAGCATCACGATTTTATCGTGGCTTTAAACACAAAAACGATCCTTAATAAATTTGATTAAATTAATCATCGAATTTAAAATTTTGATTAAATTGGTTCATAAAATTTATATTACAATTTATCAAATTCAGAGATAAATTTAATCAAAAGAAAGTTATAGAATCAATTTGACCATACTTATAAAGTTCAAAATCAAAGGTCAATTTAAAAAAAAACGAGAGTTTATGAGCCAATTTATTCAATTTAGAAAACAATTTGGCCTAAAAATTTGAAGGGTCAATTTGCCCTAACTTATCAAATTCAAGGTCAAGGATTACATTAGATTTTATTATGAAATTAAGGGTTAACTAAATGATTAATCACTTATGTTTGTGTTTTGTCTGTTTTTCCTCATCGATTTCAAAAAACATAATATATTGTCACTTTCGTTTTTATTTAATTAAAATGTAGTCACAACGAATTAACTTTCGTTAACAATTAACAAATTAGGTGACGCGGAAGTTAAATATTTTAGTATAATCACACACTTGATCTCTGTTATTTACGTATTCTCTCAATTTAGTCACACTTTTAATAAATTAAAATAGAGTTAGTCCTCCAACAAATGGTGACATATGGCACCAATGACATGTGATATCATTCGATTTGGAGGTTTAAATTTATTTTAATTTATTAAAATTAAGACTAATTTGTGATATTATGTAAATAAAAAGGACCAAATGTGTAATATTCCAAAATATCACATACCTAATCTATTAACAATTAACGATAATTAACTCGTGATGACCACATTTTAATTAAATAAAAAAGAAAGTGATAATACCTTAACTAAATAAAAAAACAAAGTGATCGTATATTATAACTTTTAAAATCAATAAGAAAAATTGAACAAAACATAAATAAATCATCAATTATATAATTAACTCTTTCGTTAATAAGAACTAAGATGGAATTACGTAATATAAAATATTAATAAATAATATCTTATTTGATATTTCAACTATAATTAAAATTAAGGATCGAGAAACTTCCTCAAACTAACTTATGTTTTAGATCATTAATCAACTGCATGAACTGTCATATTAATCGATCTTTATCGATCAAATAATCTCAAGAGATATTTCGAATTTAATTTGCTAACAACTTTACGAACGGGAAGAACAATAATGTGAGGGCGAAAGATAATAAATACCATACTTTAGTGGTTCATTATTGAATTAAGCCTTTTTGAAGCTTCCAATACGCTAAACCTAAACCCGTGTACCAGTGAAGAAGACCAAAAAAAATGGCGTCGTTTCGGCTGGCTCGTTCCGCCTCGGTCGCCCTCCTCAGGCCGTCTCTTGCTTCCTCGCTCTCTATCCTGTCTTCTTCATCGCAATCATCCTCAACCGCGACCACCGGTCTCCATTTCAGCACTCCGTTCTCTCGACTTTCTCAGTTGTTTCCCGATCATGATGATTCGCGTCATCATTTCAGAGTACCCAAGGAAAATCTGTCGTTCCTCTCGAATTTCAGACCTGGAGTTTGTTGGATGTCCACCTCTTCTGGAGTCGCCGACAGCTCGGGTAAAGGTGATCAACCGGATAGGAGTAGCGATAACAAGAATGTTGCGGGGGTTCCCTCTTGGATTGACGTTTATTTACCCCGAGGAATTCAGCCTTACGCTAAGCTTGCCCGCCTCGATAAGCCTATTGGAACTTGGTTGCTCGCTTGGCCTTGCATGTGGTAAGACTTCCTTTTTCTTCCTTCCTTTCATTCTCTAATTGTTGCGCTGTTCGGTTCTTGAATTTGTTTGAATTTTTGTTGCTTTTGGCGTGAACATCTTTTTAAATTTTCGTAGGTCAATTACATTAGCATCGGCACCAGGCCATCTTCCTGATTTTAAGATGATGGCTTTGTTTGGTTGCGGGGCTCTGCTTTTGAGAGGTGCTGGTTGTACCGTCAACGACCTCCTTGATCGGGATATTGATACTATGGTATGTTTAATGGTTTCTTCACCCTTTTTGTTTGCAATTTCACATGTATTTTTGCTGTCTTATAACAATAATATATCAAAGTATTTTATTATATATAATTAAGTTCTATCAAAAAATATATATATATAATTAAGAATACAAGGAATTTGAAGGATTCTAATATCAGACAAGTGCACTTAATTCTCTACTTATACACATTTCTGATTCTTGACGTTTGCTGTTTCATTATTCCAGTCATTTGATCATGGGAGCATTTTGCACGCAGGTGGAACGTACAAAGCTAAGACCAGTTGCAAGTGGTCTTTTGAAACCATTTCAAGGGATTTGTTTTCTTGGGTTTCAACTGCTTTTGGGTCTTGGAATTCTCCTTCAGCTTAATAATTATAGGTTAGAGTTCTTTCTCTTGCCGTTGCATCTGGGAATCGTTCAAGTGATTTGTACTTAGGCAACTTTACCAAAGGACTTCCATGGTTTTACGTGAGATTTTCTATTGTAATAATATTGGGCTGGACTCAATCACCGGAGTTCTGTTCCATATCATCTAAATTTTAATGTTTTCTCCATTTCCCTTGAAAATTTGATGAATTCAATCTAGCTTGTTGGTACACAAATATTGATTTATATGGCTGATATTGCCTAACCATTTATTGCAGCCGTGTATTAGGGGCTTCGTCCTTGTTTCTAGTCTTCTCCTATCCTCTCATGAAGAGGTTTACATTTTGGGTAATGATGTTTGCATGTATTTTTTCTTCTTTTATGCACAGATTGTTTAGTTATTTACCTTTCATTCATCTGGTCAATTCAGCCTCAAGCCTATCTTGGTCTGACCTTCAATTGGGGAGCATTATTAGGTTGGTCGGCGATTAGAGGGAGTCTAGATCCAGCCATTGCGCTCCCACTGTACTTTTCTGGAGTATTTTGGACTCTTGTGTATGATACGATATATGCACATCAGGTACAACTTTATCTCTTGAAAGCTATATGTGCTTTGTGCTTTCTTTACTGGTTTTACTGGATTAATATCCTAGCTTAAAATGATCTGTTATTGCTAATTCTGAATAGCTAGTATGAATCTGTTTAGTTGATCTTTTATTTTTTATATTGTATAAATGAATATGTAGTTAGTAGTTACTCACTTTACATATTTTAACTCTAGTTGGATGAACTAGACAGGGGGAATAGGCTTGTGATGACAATTTAGGCACATCCTTTTGATGGTTACGGTTTTACAGGGATCAGGGTTGATTTATGGAGCTAACAATGGCCTTTTTGTGAACCAAGCTTTTTATTGAATATATACATATGAGATAAATTGGAAGGATAATTTTTATGGCAACTATTACTTCATAGTATCTGTAAATATGTTTGTAAGACCAAAAATGGAAAAGGAAAATTTTATTTTTTCAAAAATAGATCAACCCTGTTTATGATGTTCTTTTTTTTTCCGCCCCTTCCACACACACACAAAAAAAAAAGCTTCTATGAGGTTTCCTCTATGTGGATTTAAGCTTTGTTTCCCTAGGTCTGTTGGAAATATGAAATGATAGGATATTATCGCTGCTTTCTATTCATTCAGGATAAAGAGGATGATATTAAAGTTGGTGTTAAATCTACAGCCTTGAGGTTTGGGGATACAACTAAGGAGTGGACAACTGGGTTTGGAATTGCATGCATAAGTAGTCTTGCTCTTAGTGGATACAATGCTGATATAGGTATTTTCCTGCCTTGTATTTAAATTTTGCTAACATGTAATTTGCTTGTGATAACCTTTTAGTTTGCTAATTTTTGTAAATTATGTTTGAGCAGGGTGGTCATATTATGCGTTTCTCTCAGCAGCATCTGGACAAATGGCTTGGCAGATATGGACCGTTAATCTAACATGCCGTGCAGATTGCAATAGAAAGTGCGTGATAAGTTTAAGAATTCAATTGGTTGCTATCCTTGCATATTTATTCTAATGTTTATGTACATTTGGATGTAAATAGAGAAAATTACAAAACCTACACAAGGATCAAACTTCTTTTAACGCCTGCTAGTCGGGGATTTGGTTTCGCCTAAATATTTGTTTCCATTTGTACTCAGCTTTCAGAGTGCATTACATCTCATTCTTTTTCTTCCTTCTCTTGTAACAGGTTTGTGTCCAACAAGTGGTTTGGTGCGCTTATTTTCAGCGGGATTTTATTTGGAAGAGTCTTCTCGTAAAGGTATTATTTTCAGCGGAATTTTATTTGGTTTCGAATACGTTTGGTGAATCTCTCCTTTTTCCCTCAACCAGGTCTGATTAGACATCCCAAACTATTGAAACCAAAACTGTTTTTGAGTGCTTGGAAATAAGTTCCATTTTCATTTCAGTAGGAACCGGGGAAAGGGAAAGACAGTAAAGGAAATAAGTGGGAGTTAATTAAGTTGTTCCGATTTCATTTCGGACCAATTCCAGTCAAGCTTCTTTAGCTCCTTGATAACGCCTTAGATTGGCCTTTTCCTTAAGCTTTTGCCTGTAAACCTTTTATAAAAGCTTGGATGTCCCTGTCATATGTCAAGTTCTAACTGGACTTGAATACATTCCCGCAAAGTTTGTGTACTTTCTGAGTAGTGATCAAACTGGGTGCTATGGTTTTGAGGACAAGCATGACAATAGTTTTGCCGCGTAGGAGGAAGTATTGTTATGTATTAAATTACATGTTTAATGTATTTTATTTTATTTTTGAATGACATGTTTAAATTGGTTGGTTGACATGTTGACTAAGCCAGTTTAGAATAATATTCGACCAGCTGAAGAAAGAATTTTATTAATTTTAAGATATATTCGATAAATTGATTCGCATCTGGCAAGTTAGTTCAGAATCTATACCAATTTTATCTACATAAGTTTTTTTTGGAAGCATTATATATATATATGGATATATTATACGTTTAGTATCTAAATTATTAGTTTTTGTCTGTTCTAGTACTTAAATTTTCATTTTTTCCAAAACTATACCTAACATTTAATTTTTGTTTCATTTTAGTACCCGCCGTTAAATACTAACGGATAGGCTCGTCGGCCACCATGTCTACAGTCATTGGTCGTCGCATTAGTCGGTCGATGAAGCCCAAACTTTTTAACCTGCACCTTTTCGGAAAATACCTCAATCTCCCCCAAATCAATGATGGATTCTTTGACTTCTTCATCCTTCGATTTCTATTGTTAGTCGTTCGATGAGCTTAAAATTGGACTATATTGGTAGTCTCGTCATTCTCTCGTGGTTTACCATTTAGATTATTCGTCTGCCCATTGGAGTTATGTTATGTCAGTATGTCCGTTAAGTTTTCAACGTTGGGGTATTAAAATGAAAAAAATATTAAACATTAGGTATGGTTTTTTTTTTTTAAAGTAAAAGTTTAGATATTAAAATAGATTAAAATTAATTGTTTAGGTATTAAACACATAATTTACCCATATTTATTAGTTTTAAAATGTATTTAAGGGAATAATGAGAGGTGAGCAAAGAAACCGAGTACGCAGTGGGTAGAGCCATAGGCCCCACTTGATGCACTCACTAACTCGTTTTCAGAACCGGATCGGTTAGGGAATCAGTTATGCTACCAGTTCATTGGTTTAACCGGTCGAACTGGTCCGATCGGTCAAAAGAACCGGATGATTTCATAATTATTTAAAAAATTAAATAAAAATACCAAAAATATTTAATAAAAAATAATTTTTTATATCACAAGTCATATTTAAACTAAGTCAACATATATAAGTTAAAAATCATAAAATCAAGTGAAACAAAATGATTCAAATTAACTACAACATAATATTTAAGGTAAAACATATTAAATAATAAATATAATTATATAACTATAATTAAAAAATAAATTTAGGTTAAAAAATCATAACAAAATGATATTGTTTGGTTTAATTTTTTTTTTAAAACAATCTCACATGGCTAAGAAACATAGAAGAGCATCCCAAAAGTCTAAAGAGTAAAAATATGATAACAAAACAATCCCACATGGTTAAAAAACATAGAAGAGCATCTCAACTAACTTCTATAAATAATATAGGTAATTTTAGCCTTTTTGAGTTCAAGTTTCAATATTATATTTCGAGTTCTAGTTGAACTTGATAATTTTTAGCTCGTGAGTTTGAGTCGAGTTGAGCTTACTTTTAAAGTTTTCAAGTTCGAGTCGAGTTCAGCAATACTCGAGTTCGCCTTGGCTCGTTTAACAAACGACGTCGTTTGGTTTAATTTAAAAAAAAAAACTAAATTGGTGGTTTTTTTTCGGTTTTCAGCCGGTCCGGTTTGAACGGTTCAGCGGTTTCGACCGGTTCACTAATAACGGTTCAATCGGTGTAGATTAAATCGGATTAGACAACGATTTTCAGTTGAACCGACCGATACTGTTAAATTGTTCATCCTTTTGCCTGAAACGTCTGGACATAGTACTCGTCAGTGGCGAAATTGACCCAATAGGTCAAAGGGTTAAAAAAATTAGTTCATTAAATCTTTTAAATTATTTTGAGATTTAGGATAAATGTTATAATACAAGAAAATTCTTTTACTCAGTATGACGAATTTTTATTAGAATTTATTACATCAAGTGAAAAGTTTGAATACAAAATATTTTTTATTAAAAGACATCACTTCGACCTAATAAGTTTCATGTACTGTAGTATTTATAGTAGATCTTAAAATAATTTGCTTGGTGCTGTATTTGGTTAAGTCATAAGTTCCTCTATGCTATTGGGCCAATTTTGCCCTCGTCAGCTGCACATACGTTCTGGGCTAGCCGCACCTTGAGTTGCTCAGAATCTGTGCCCACTCCCTCTTATCTTCCTCTCGTCTCTCTCTCTCTTTCGCATCCCGTAACCATTTGTCTGTGCTATTAAAGTATTTTGCTTCATTTTGTCCTGGATACTGTATATGGGTTCGTTGCATGCTATTCCACGGCTTTCTTGAACTTGGCACTCTCTGCATCGCCTTGTAAGTTCTCTTTCACTCGGGCAACACTATAATGACATTAATTCTCAGCCAGCCCAGTATCCATGAAGTACAAGAAAGCCGTGGGAAAACATGGACGGCAGATTCATTTTATTATCTTAATTGTTTGTACTGCGCTCCCACAAGGTATGTGATTCTGCTAATTAATCCAATCTGCTTCATACTGCATGCTGTGTTAGTGAGCTGTTTCATTTGTTTGTCGACGATTATAGAAGCCCATAAGCTCCTCCAATTTTCTGCCCCGTCTCTCATGGAGTCTTCGTTTCCTTTTTACCACCAAATACAAACCCATTTCAGATTCAATGGAGGATAGTGTAATAACGGATACAGAAATATTTTTTCAGGGTGGACACACTAACAATAATTTTCTTTTTTGAATTGATGGACACAAATAAATTTTAAGGTGAATAACATTAGTAAAATAACGAACTAACCGAAGAAAATTTAGTTTTAAGGTGTCCATAAATAAAATTCAAGTTGGACACAATTAATAAAATAAAGAAATTGAAAAAATTCGAATTTCAAAGTATGCGTCCACCTCAAGTATATGCGGCTCCGCCACCAGATAGTGTTTCCCTTTCTGATTGCATTATTAACTATTTGCTGTGTTATTTTAAATTATACATACACATTCACTTATCTTTTTAAATAGCAAAAATGAACATTATTATATGTATATATATCATGTCGGCACGTTAGTATATATAAACATATTATATAAGTAACAAATGTTGATGGTTAATTAATTAATAATTTTCATTCAAATAAAAGTTATTTCACACAAAACTAAGATTATTGAAGTTTTATAAATTATAGGGTAAATTACTCCTTAGTACTTAAGCTATCATTTTTGGTATATTTTATAACCTAAAATTTTATTTTATTTTATATCAAAAATCATTTTAGTATTTATCATTAAAAAACTTTAATTTTTGTTTCATTTTAGTACCCGTTGAAAATTTAACATTAAGTTTTGAAAATTTTGAAAGTTTACGTATTAAATGTTAGGTATGGTCTTGAAAAATTGAAAGTTTAGGTATTAAAACAGATTAAAACTAATAGTTTAGGTATTAAATGCATAAATTATAAAATAATCATCCGACTTATGAATTGTTACAAAATGATCATTACATATTATAAAATAATGATTTTTTTTGATAAATTTAAAGATTATTTTATAATAATTTGATCATTTTAATGACTTTTATAATAATTTGATAAGATTTAATGATTATTTTATAACTGTTTGAGAACTTTAATGATTAGTTTATAATTTTAAAGTTTAATGATAAAATATTCATTTTAAGATTATTATGGTGACCAGTTATTTAATTTATCCAAAAGGAAATATAATCAATCACCTCGGCAACCTTGCGTTTCTTTAATATCCCTCGAAGCCTGCCCTCTCATTTTTCTTCCAAAACTAGGCCAGATCCGAAAACTACTCCAGGAATGGCAGCGACGGCGACTACGAGCCGCGTGGCTCGGCGTATGGGATTCGAGGATGAGAAGTTAGTGTTCGAGACGACGGAAGGAATCGAGCCGATATTGAGTTTCGATCAGATGGGGTTGAAAGACGATCTCCTCCGTGGAATCTATAATTACGGCTTCGAAAAGCCATCGGCCATCCAGCAGAGAGCCGTTATGCCGATAATCAATGGTCGTGATGTCATTGCACAAGCCCAATCTGGTACCGGGAAAACTTCCATGATTGCCCTCACCGTTTGCCAAGTGGTCGACACGGCTAGCAGAGAGTAATTTGTTATTTTAATTATTTTTATACTTCCTCATTTTTCTGTTGGTTAAGGTACACGTCGTTGATATCTTTGGCCCCCACCCGATTGCCCTAATTCTTAGTTACCTTACAGCTAAAACCCTAAATTTGAAATAATTTAATTTGCTTGATGATAAATTAGGTTCTGTCTTTGAGGCTTCGAATCTCATGAATGATTCCCTATTTTGTTTTATTTTAGTGTTAATAGGCAATTTATTATCTCTAGTGTGAAGCATGGCTTGTCGTTGGAATTTGCAATGTTTATAGTGTTAACTGTATTCTATCAGGGTTCAAGCATTGATCTTGTCGCCCACGAGAGAACTGGCATCGCAAACAGAGAAAGTGATACGGACAATTGGTGATTTCATGAACATACAGGCACATGCTTGTATTGGAGGCAAAAGTGTGGGTGAAGATATAAGAAAGCTAGAACACGGAGTTCATGTAGTGTCGGGAACACCTGGGAGAGTCTGTGACATGATTAAGAGGAGGACCCTGCGTACTAGGGCTATTAAATTATTGATTCTTGATGAATCTGATGAGATGTTGAGCCGAGGGTTCAAAGATCAAATTTATGATGTTTACAGGCATCTTCCACCAGAGCTTCAGGTTCCTTCCTCACCTATTTTTATCTAAATTTGCTTTATTCTTTGTTATTAGCTTTCTTGTTATCCTTCCAAAAGAACCCCAAACATGAAAAGTCCTAGTTTGTGTTGCTTACTGTTTCATGCTCGGTTTTGAAATTCATGAGTTGAATTTGCTTATGTTTCTCCTTGTCTAGTTTGATTATGTTGTTGAAATTGCTTTGTTTTTCTTTAATGAATTATTGTAGGTTTGTTTAATATCTGCGACACTCCCTCATGAAATCTTGGAAATGACTAGCAAATTTATGACTGATCCTATAAGGATCCTTGTGAAGCGTGATGAATTGACACTGGAGGTAATTCAAAAGATGTTATGCTAATGGAATTTTCACCAATTCTGCTTTTCAATTTGACGCAAACTTTTGTTCTGTTTTCATGATTGCAGGGAATTAAGCAGTTTTTCGTGGCTGTTGAAAGGGAGGAGTGGAAGTTTGATACACTATGTGATCTCTATGATACATTGACAATCACCCAAGCTGTTATTTTCTGCAATACAAAACGAAAGGTATCTTCTGAGTCTTAATAGGCATGCATTTACTTTTTAACATTGGAACAGAAATCTCTCTAATCATGCTTTTGTAACAGGTTGATTGGCTGACTGAGAAAATGCGCAGCAATAACTTTACAGTATCATCAATGCATGGGGATATGCCTCAGAAGGAAAGAGATGCAATTATGGTTGAGTTTCGGGATGGTGCGACCCGCGTTCTTATCACAACAGATGTTTGGGCCAGGGGGCTTGATGTTCAACAGGCAAGTCTTGGGGAGGGATTTTCGTGTCTGCTTTTTATGTGCATTTTTTATGGTTACATGTTTAATTACAACTTTTCTAGTCTTGGGGAGAAAATGTAACTCGATTCAAGTATATATATATATCGTGGTGGGAATGGAACCATAAGGCATGGGTTCACTTTATAAGGGGTTTGTGCATTAAATGCCTTGAGATCATGCTTATGCTAGAATTAAGTGCATATCATTTTTTTACAGGGGGAAAAAGAAGTGCTACAATGAAAAGCATTGTAATTTCTATCAGTTTAGAAGGCCTTCCGTTTTATATTCTTTTTTTGCTAATTTACTTTCTGGTTTCAGGTGTCCCTGGTGATAAATTATGACCTGCCAAATAATCGAGAGCTTTACATCCACAGGATTGGTCGTTCAGGTCGTTTTGGACGAAAGGTATTTCTTTTACTATCTAATTTGATTTTTGGACGAGACATGTTTCTTACTCGGTTATCATCTCTTTTTTATCTATTGCATATAATTTCTGAAGATTTTGAATATTGCAGTCCCACCTTCAGTTTGTATTCATCTTTCCTTTCAGCTGCCTACTTTAATGAGTGTTTTCTGATAACTTTATATGTATGTATAGAAAGATGGCTGTGTGTGTATATATATATATATATATATATATACTTGTGATTATATTGCATCGTCTCCGTGCAGGGTGTTGCTATTAATTTTGTAAAAAGTGATGACATCAAGATTCTCAGAGATATAGAGCAGTATTATAGTACCCAGATCGACGAAATGCCGATGAACGTGGCGGATCTGATATAAGAACGCTTTGGAAGTGCTTGAAAGGAATGGTTATCTTTTAGGTGGGATCGGATTGTAGTTTGTACACCAAGTTGAAGGGTTTGTCAACAAGAAAAAATCAGATGAGGGGCTTTAATTATAACTGAAAAAGAACATTGCGATTGACTTTTTGTTCTGTGCTTTGTGTTGTTGGACATGAGATTTGCTCAATTTTATTTAAGTGCAAGTGACGCGTTATGTGATCATAAATAATTACTAGGGTAAAAAAAATATTGAAGTAAAATAATTTAAATATTGTGTAAATATCACAGATACTATACACTGATTGCATTTTGGTGAAAATAAGGTATGTGAATTTTATTCAGATTAAAAATAAAATAGATATTATGATTGCATTAGAATCATATCAGAATGTTCAAAATAAAAAAAGTAAAAAAAATTATATTGTCTAACAGTTAGTTTTTATTAAAGTGAATAAAAAGCAGGCTATGTTCTGCAACTTAGGAGGATCCTTTTCAACACCTAATGAGTTACAACAACGCTACCCCTTGCCCTTATGTCATCTCATCCGTCCAAAATGGATGAAAAAAAATTAAATTAAAAAGAAGTGAAGCAAAATGTTTGTATCAGAAACCAAAAGGTGACTTCCTTCTGCTACCACCTTCTCCATATTGCTCGTTCCATTTCCTCAGCTCATTCATGCTTGCGGCATCATAAGCAACAGATGGACCCACCTGTTTTTACATGAACAGAACATACATGAACCCGATTGAGCATATCATATTCGATGCAACTAGGACTGCGAGTCTCAAATACTGATATACATAAAACATGAGGATGTTCAATTTTTCTATGTTTTTCCTCAACAATAACTCTTAAAGTGGGGAGGGGTGTTTCAAATTCAGGAAGTAGTTTATGGCTTTTGTGCCATACAAATACAAATTTAGTTTGCATTTCATATTACTAAAGAAGGGTACTCTACCTTGGCTTTTGACTTAATAAAGTCATCCAAATTAAGAGACCTTGGTGCTGCAGCTGCATCATTTTTGCCATCCTAGACAATCAAGTGAAAAATGTTAACCCAACAATCAAACTGCACACTTTATCTTTCTACATGTTCATTTTTCAGATGCATATGTACCAACAGACTACTATCTCTCCTTGAGCATAGTGCATAAAAATCATGTGTAATAGTTCGTTGCAGAATGGTATAGAAGATTCAGGAGGAAAATGCAGGAGGCGCTTAGGAATTGAAGTGAAAGATCAGACCATTATTAGCCTAGAAGCACGATCATATTGGTACATCATTTAATGCACAAGAAATTACCTTGTTTTCTTCTTCTAGAAGTTCTTGCACAGGCCTGTATGCTGCAGCTATGCAGAGGTTCTGCACATAAAATTACAGAGATGTATGAGCTGGAGTGCTGGACAGTTCAACAATTCAAGTGGTACTAAAATCAGTACTTTACCTTCAAATCACTGCCAGAGTATCCCTCAGTTGCATTTGCAAGTTCCTCAAATGAGAAATTAGGTCCTATATTCTCTTGCGCGAGAAATATTTTCAGTATCTTCATACGGTTTCCAGCATCTGGTAAGTCAACATATCCTAAGATGACCACCCATTATAATTCATGAGCAATACTGGTGACTACCATAACTGTTAGCAAAAACATAAGGGGAACTTGTTTGCAGAACCTCACAAGAGTTGGATTTACCTTCTTGGTAAGCGACGAATAACAGCGTCATCAAGATCAAATGGCCTATTTGTGGCACCAAGTATGAGGATTCTTTGGCTATCTTTTGACCTTAATCCATCCCAAGCTGACATGAACTCGTTTCTCATTCTCCTAGTTGCCTCATGCTCAAACCACCTCCACGAGCACCCAGCAAACTATCAACCTATGATGCAAAAATTCAATTTCAAAATTTAATCCCCAGCATCATGAAAATGACTTAAAATCCTAGACAAAAGGAATATAATTGAAAACAACCCCCTCGGGACCCTAACTGGTATTCATGTACATACATATGGAAAAATGACAATTTATTCATGTGGACTTTGCATAGTATTACATGTTTCAAGAAATCAAATGCCGCCATGATTCTGAACTAAAATTTTAAACGGAGATCATGAAGCGGGCCTCTTACTTGAGTCCTACATGGTACATGAGGTAGGTTTATTCTTCCTAGAAACATTTTACACTCCACATAAATTTTATACAACATAGCAAATTATAGTATAGAGTATGTCGTGGTTTTTTCCTTCATTTTTCTGTCATTTACCATAAAGGATTAAAGGACCTCCCAGGAATTGTTGGATTCCTGAAAAGAGAATATTGGTTCTCTTTGGAAAAGAAAAATATATATCATAGCATGGATAATCTTCACTTAAGATTTGATTCATTCAATCTTCCAAGTTTTGCAGGAAAAGGTAATGTTTAAATAAAAATGTTCATGACAGTAAAAAGTTATTTTATTCCCCAAGAGGAACTCACCTCGTCAACAAAAATAATAACTGGAGCCAGCTTGCTAGCAAAGGAGAAAAGTGCCCCAGTGAGCTTTTCAGCATCTCCAAACCACTGTGAAGTAGATAAAAGTAGTATAAGAAATTATAATATTTTCAGGGAAAACAGGGGAGGATATCAACAGTAAATCAGAGAGAATTTTCTTCTTTTTCTATCGTTGCAGTCCTCTTGTTTCCTTTTTTTTTTTTTGTTCTTTTGGCCAGTGTGTATAATTAATGCAAAGATGGTTTTGATCAATCGGCATGAAAGGCAAGACAAAAGTGCTAATGCCTCTGCAAACAAAATTGAACCACCTAGCATAAAAGACAAGGAATTTATTGAGATGATAAGTAGATGAAATTCATTCGTTAGTTAATTCAGGCTGAGGAGGGATTTGCCTTGATCATAAAATTCTTGACTCAGAAATGGAAATATTGTAAAAACAGTTCAGTGCCAGAAAACAAATACGGATCTACAGAATGAAAAAGGTACTGCAATCTCATTGACTTGACAACTTTCATTTCTGCATACCTTTGATGTAAGAGCTGAACCGGTAATGCCGATAAAGTTTGCTCCCGCTTCTGTTGCCAATGCCTTAGCAAGAAGGGTTTTCCCGGTTCCAGGAGGACCAAAAAGTAATATTCCTTTGCAAGGCTGAAAAGTAATTCACAGAATTACATACAGAACTTAACCAATTTCCATTAGCATCCACAAGAATATAAGGTCAAATACCCGCAATAGGTTTCCATGAGAAAAAGTTCAGGCCTTTTCATTGGAAGAATGACAAGTTCATTCAATGCTTTCTTCACGTCTTCAAGAGCACCTATATCTTCAAATTTGACACCAATTTCACCAGGTGCTACCACAGCTGAAACAAAGTTGCTTTCATACTCATCCTTTGCAAGGTTCTGCAAAATTTACATCAAGTAAACTCAGTATCAATGTTACATTCAAGTTTCAACATTTTTTACAATGAGAATGCAATTCATGCCTTCAACTTTTGCACAGGCTTTCGAGATAATGTTTCTTGCTCCTTCAATCTCAAAACTGCAATTTCAAGGCTTCACATGAAATGAAGAAAAGTGAAAATGAAGCGGTGGAATCCCTGATATTGTTATGCATATATAGGGCATAGGTACATCACTATCATTTATGCAAATACCTATCACCTTAGGGAGACGTACCTTTCACGAGGCAGACATAATCTGTCACCTTTTATGGAAGGAAATGCACAAGATGATAGGTAATGGTTTTTAGCCCAGCCAACAACCTTTTCAGCTTCTTTCAACAAAAATTAAAGGTACGTTAGTGCCAAAGTATTTTTCGATACAAGAGCAGTTATCATTATCATTCCCAGCAGACAGAAAAAGTGGTATTCCCAGTGATATAGCACAAAGTTAACAGGACCAACATATAGTGAAGTTTTCAACTTCTAAACCATAGCCATATATAGTTTACGGCACTTATTGCAACCACGAGCAAAAAGATGGCAATGCCGCAACAACACCATGTGATTAACCTATCAAATGAGTTAAAATGAAATTGATTTTGTTTAACTGGTCAAATTGACTCGATCCTATTGCATCAAAGATTATGTTTGTTCTTGACAAGTAACTTTGAAATAGAGGAACATGAAGAGTGAACGTTACCTATGTTTATTCTGAGAAAGGCAAAATTAAATTTACAACTAATTTATTAAAGTAAAAGTTGCTACGGTAGATTTCTATGAAAGTGAATCCTTACTGTGGTTAGTCAGTATCACACCATCAGTATTTGTATGCAATAGGTCCAAACATGACAGCTCATTTTGTTCAAGAACCTACAAGACAATTGTTTCACAAATAAAATTCTCACAACAAAGAAAATGTTACAATGAAATTAACAGTAGGCCTAAGCTTCAGCAGCACTCCACAACTAAAACCAATTTGTATCCCTTTAAAAATAAAATTGTGAATGAGAGCTGTCAAATAATCAAAACGAAATTTACTGCATACCTTATGTAATTCATTTATATTGCTTCTAGATATCACGATTCTCCGATCCTCATTAAGTTGTTTATTGAATATTCCAAGGAGATCTTCCTCCTGGAAAGTGTAGCAAAATATTAAAAAAATACATTTGGATGATTTAAGTCTAGCCTTAAGTCTCGTCTTTTCACTTGGAATTACCTCAGGAGGATGGATATACAAAACATTATTAAAGAGCTTAGATATTTCATCACCAGTAGATCTCTTGGTTGCTTTAAGACCCTCAGCAAGGCTCTTCAAAGAGAGAGGCTGCAAATTAAATGAAAATCTATTAGTGATGCTTAGAATAGATTGAATTAAAAAGTTATGAAAGCTCATATCCAAAATAAAGCACATTAGAAACAATAAACATGGGGGGGGGGGGGAATAAAGGAACCTCCTTTAATTTAAATAACAGAAAAAATGATAATACACATGAAGACCTAGAGATTCTCACCACCACTCCTTCCCTTTAGGTATTGAGCACTTAAATCACCAAGAAAGTTTTCTTAAAAGACTCGAGACTTTGAAAAAATAAAAATATCTATATGATAGTAGTTGAATTACAAAGATATTATTGTTGATGCAAGGCATTGAAGTTCAGCAAATTGCTTAGTTAATTGATTAGATAGATGGAGAACAATCATATACACGATAATAAAATGGAAATGCATTAGAACAGTAAAAGTAGATCCCTTGAAACATATTAATGTAGGTTGGAGAAGCTTCTATTAGCTGCAGAACAGGAAGCAAACAACAGTGGAGAATTTTTTTCAAAAACCCAATCAAGGTAAAACTACAGGTGAACATTGAATAGAAAGATGACTCCCATGCCAAATAAATTACAATAAAGTTTGCAAGCATACCAGTTTTGCAAGGCGACCAATATTTGGGAGTATCATCGTCTGTTGAAGAAGTCAGTACCGATTATAGACAGAAAAAAAGGAAGACGTCAATCCTAATAATCTGGAGTGTGATTTTATGAGTGCAAGGATTCTTAAGTTATCAAAATACACAGAATATGCATATGTGTTAGTGAGAGAAGCTCCAGCTTCTCTCTAACCAAGGTGTTTTCAAATTTCGAATTACAAAAGCCCAGGCGTCTTTTGAAAATTTTCTCTCTCCTCCGACATCCACCCATTGTCAGCTGCCTCCGACAACGTCCGTGCTGCCGCCGCCGTCCGCCGCCATACTCCGACCACCGTTTGAAGCTTTTTTCTCCTGGGAAGTTCACCGACTCGAGGTGATTCCAAATCTGGCTTTAGATTTGCGATTGAGACATTCAATCGACGCAGATCTGCTCGAAGTTCACCGTCGATTTACGCCTCTTCCCGCCGCTAGTGGTCGTCTCCGCCTCACCACCGGACTCAGCTTCTTCTCGCGATCATAACTCCCTTTCCTAGTGTCGAAAATCAGTTCTATTTCCAGTGTACTGGTTCGGTGAAATCTTACCCTATCCAAGCTGTCTGTTTTTCCAGTTAATCCTCTTCCCAACTTCCCAGTTCTATCCATCTGGTTCGGTGAAATCTTACACTATCCTCCAAGCTGTCTGTTTTTCCTGTAAATCATCTTTCCCAGATCTCTCCATGGATCCTCTACGCTCGTCTAAGCACAGGCGTACTAGTGGTTTAGCTGCAACAACTGCGCAGGTGCAGCGTCTGTGAACTCCATTAGTACTTCCTCTGGACCTGACAATGCAATCAATTTTTCATTTTCCGGCAAGGAAAAACGTGAGAGGGAGAGCGAAAAGGAAAGGACAAAGCTCCGGAGACGGAACAGGCGAGCCTTCACTAGACGTATGCTGGCCGGATTGCGGCAGTTTGGTAATTTCCATCTCAGAGCGTTCTAATATGAACGATGTACTGGCCGCCTTGGCCCGTGAGGCAGGTTGGACAGTTGAGGCCGACGGCATACCTTCAGGCAATCGCCTTCGCCCCAAAAGCAGCAAAATTCAAGAGTATTCTCAGCAAGGTTGGGTGATAGTCCTTTATCAACCGGGTGTTTGAAAAATTGCTTTGCTAAAGCTACTTCAGACTGTCACCCTCCTGTTGGAGGATTGATGACAATGGACTGTCTTCTTCTCAAGGAGGGAAACAAAAGCTCGGAACTAATTCTGTAGTGCAGACAACACCAACTTACCTATCGCTGATATTGTTCAGGATGGAACCAAGGAGAGCATCATGAAAGGGTACTCCCATGAAAAGTTTTCCTAAGTAACGAGAAGGGAGAAAAAATGAGTTTCAAAATTGGTCGAAGGATGGTCATCCAAGAATCGGAAATGGGATCAGAAATGGTTGTTTCACGATTTTTATCGAAAACCTTCCAGATGATCCATTGGAAGAGACTTGGGTCTATTTTTGGCACACATGGTCATGTTATTGATGCCTTCATTCCTAAAAAAGAAACTCGAAAGGGGTCCGTTTTGGGTTTATTCGGTATGCAAACTATTGAAGAAGCAAGGAGAGCAATCTCAAAATGAATGGCTCTCGTATCGATGGCAGCAAAGTTGGCGTTTCTTATGCTAAATTCAAACCTCGACATTCCTATTGGAGGAAGTCCTCGTCAGGTTTCTTCGCAAGTCCGGGATGAAGATGATTCGAGGAAGAATCATTATATAAGTTGAAGGTGTTATAGATGAAGAAAAACTTCAGGTGTTGAGCAATTGTCTAGTGGGGTGGTGCAAGGACTTTGTCAAAATGGTCATCTCGCTAGACAAATGCAAGCGAAGGGCCTCACTGGCTTACCTTAATGAGAGCTGCTGGTAATGCGATTTTAATGATTTTCGAAGACAATGCTTCATTGAGAAGTGTGAAGAACAATAAATCAATTATTCTCGCAGAGTGGTTCTCCATAGTCGAAGCTTGGTCAGAGAGTTTGGTAATGGAGTGTCGTCGAGTATGGTTAGTTTGCGAGGGTGTTCCTTTTCACGCATGGAATTGGAATACTTTCAAGAACATTGTTGATAAGTGGGGTTATTACTAGCTATCGACGAAAGTTGTCAGTCTCCATCATCTTTTGATCGGGCAAAAATTCAAGTCCTCATAAAGGCTGATGCGAGAATTGATGCAGGTTGGTGACAACTTCTTCAAGGTCATGGTGCATGAGATAGAGCCTTCATTCAAACCAAACTCTTGGGCTCCTGAAGAAGACGAGTCTCATAGATTGTGGCTTTGGATGAGGATATATAGGGTTAAGGTGTTGTTGTAATGGTGTACATCACCATGAGAGGATATTCCGTGGTGTCTTTGTATCGGGTATTATTATCAATAAAATTTGAGGTACTCTTTTCTTCCTTCCAATGTTCGTTAACATACTTTTAGTATGTGAACGAATACGAAGGGAGTTTTTAATGAGACCTCCAACTTCTATCAAAAAAAAAAAAAATACACAGAATACTAAAAGCTCCAAAAGTCGGTTCCCAATGCTTACAAATTTCTCTTTCCCCTTTGACCCGGTTCCAACTCTGTTCTGCCCAGAAATCAAAACAACAGAGCCTGATAATTTGTCAAACATTTCGTGAACCTTGTTGACAAATTCTTTACTTTTTGACTTGGGAACCGCCCTAGACAACCACAACGAAGAATCTTGAAAATACACAATAAGAGGTTGCTTGGAATGCAAAACCTGAAAAGAAGGCAAAAGAAAAGATCAAGGACCAACAAAGCCTGGATTAAAACTCAAATAACAAGTCAACAAACTGCTTTACTTGTAGACTTAACAAAGGCAGAATTCTTTAAGCTGATTATTAATTTAGGACTTTAAACCTCGAGAACAGAGAAAAAAAAATTGGCTTGAGATACTTTCAAAAGTAATATGGCATCTTAATTTGAACTTACTAAAACCCATATGCCTCATTCGTTTGGTTAGTGTAATAGCATGAGTACGTCTTATTAATACATTCGTACTAAAATACGTATGATACCATCAGTATTATAATAGTTCAATGTTTGATAGGAAAAAAATGTTGAACAAGTAAAGCTAAGGAATTAGTTTATGAAGTATAACTTTGTCCTAGGGAGGGTTAAAGATAGGTTGATCATAGAGAGTGATAGCAGAGTTGCAGTAGACTGGATCAATAAGGTTGTCTCATGTCCAGCTGTTTATGGTTTCATTGTTAAAGATATTGTTGAGTGTCTTAAAACTGTCGGGGGGGTTGTTAGATGGATTGCAAGGACAGCTAATATGGATGCTGATGCTCTAGCAAAGGCTGGTATATGTTGATTATTATGTTGTTGACTTCTATAGTTCGGTTTTAAGGCTCAAGAATTGTTGTAAGGGTCTACTTGGATTTTTCTTTCCAAGGTTGTAATTCTTATTTTCTTCAATGAAATTATAAGGCACTCTTTCCTCCTTCCGATGATTAGAAGCTTCTTTACAAGCTAATCAAGAAGGAGGTTTTTAAAGAGACCTTCAAATCTTATCAAAAAAAAGTATAACTTTGTCCTTAGTGAAAGAAGAAAATCTAATAACTCGTGAATTTTCTTTTCATAACTAAATATAGTCATAAGTTCCACTTTTACTTAAAAATGATATATTCAATGCGTGTTATTTTTATGAAACTACTGATTAAATGCTAAAATTTATCATTTTTTATGTTTATGAAACAAAATTTATTAAAAAATTGTTTTTAAAATGAAATAAAGCCAAACAAATATATTTGAAAAAAATAGAAGTTACGATTATTTTTAAATATATATATTCAAGTTTAAAAATTATATAAATTTTAAAAAATAGACAAAATAAAAATAAAATACATTAGTTGAAATAATGCTAAAAGTGAAGTGGGGAAAAACCCATAATTGTACTCTTGAGCAAGGGTACTTTGGAAACATAAAAT
The DNA here is from genome assembly GCF_006381635.1 of Hibiscus syriacus. NCBI lineage: Eukaryota > Viridiplantae > Streptophyta > Magnoliopsida > Malvales > Malvaceae > Hibiscus > Hibiscus syriacus. The sequence continues at coordinate 1,325,555 of NW_024063467.1, read as the reverse complement.
TCTATTGGGTAATGTCAGTGGATGTTGGCAGAACGTATCTGAAACTTTACCTCACATAAAGCTTCCATGGCAATATAGCATCCTCTGCCTGAGCCTCGTGATCATGCTCAACATCCTTAACTGCAAACAAGTTGTCAGTTGTTTAAATTTATACGAAAAATACCTTGCTAACACTAATGGATCAGTGCAAACCAAACAAACTCTCACATAATATAATATCTAACAAATGTAACTGACTAGAGTAACATCTCGAAGGCATAAAGATTAAAAAAAATATAAGAATGTATTCAGAGGATCTAAAGCCTAGAAGACGAAAATATTCCAGTTCAATAAATTGTGTATGTTTTTTCAAGAAACTCTAGCCTACCTTTTTTTTTTTTTTTGATAATAAGGAAGGCCTCATTAAAAAACCCCTTCATATCCGTCAAGCAACAGAGACTTGACGAACATTGGAAGCAGGAAAAGAGTGACTAAGAAATTTTATTGCAATACCCAGTAACAAAAAGATCACAATACCGCCAAGAACCCTTGGCAGCCCTCAACACTGTGCAAAGATGCACTACAATTAAGCATAAATAATTACCCTACAGAAAACAACCTCCATATATGACTCAAGCAAAAAAAGGATAGATATAAAATATCAGCTCAAGCAACACAATATTGAGAACATTCATGTTAATTTATCTATAACCCAATCTTACTTCGATCACAAATATTATATTTGGTAGATAGAGTTAACAGCTTCAAGCTGAGAACCTCCAACGTTCTTATTTAAAAATGCACTTAATAAACTGAGTTTTAATATCAGGAATACTGAGGCAAGACAGCATTGAGAAGACTTAAACATGATGAATAGAAGGAAAAAAGTGGATTTGATAGAAAGCCAAAAATATAATCCCTACAGACATAAAATGTATACACAACAACAACAACAACAACAACAACAAAACCCAATTCCCATATGTATGGGGTAAGGGGGAGGTAGGGTAGTAGGCTACCCCCAACGCCAGGTTGAGAGTAACTTCCGTGGAAGACCTCCGGCAGTCAGAAAATTAAAAATTTAGATCAAATGCAATGCATGTAAATAAATACATAAATACATAGCTAAACAGTATTATGCAGTCATTAAAATCATATGTGCGTCTGTAAACGGGAATTAATCCCTGCATAATTATCCCTGCGAAAGAATCTCTGCATATAGACATAAGCATAAGATAAGATCCGGCTAAATTTAAAAGAGGAAACATGAAGAGAATGATACACAGAAGTAAACGTTAGCAAGCCCAGTTCTAATCCTTCATAAATACCAATAACAGAAACATATAAAAAGTATAAGTCATGGAAAATACTACAAAGACATTAAAGAAGACAGAGGTGATACACCCTATAGATGTGACCCACACTACTCGACTACCCTATCTTTAGCCTCCATATTTTCCTATCAGAGGTCATGTCTTCGGTAAGGGCTAAATCCCTCAAATCAGATCTCAAGCAGTCTTCCCACTTTCGCCTTGGTCGTCCTTTCCTTCTGGCACCGTCGACTGTAATCGACTCTACCCTCCTTACCGCATCCGACGGTAGTCGCCTAAGGACATGCCCAACCACCGTAGTCTTCCCTCCCTCAATTTTTCGGAAACAGACACCACCCCCAAGGACATCCTAATAGCAGAGTTTGTCGATATCCCTCAGAGTCTTACCACATGTCCATCGAAGCATTCTCATTTCTGCGGCCTCAATCCTCCTTACGTGATCCTTCTTGGTTGCCCAACTGATCCATACAACAGCGCTGGTCTTATTGCCATTCTATAAAATTTTCCCTTAAGTTTTAGAGGGACCTTCTTGTCACACAGAACTCCAGTAGCGGCCCTCCACTTTAGCCATCCCGCCTTTATACGGTGTGTAACGTCATCATCTACACCCCCATCTTTATGTATCATAGACCCTAGGTACTTGAAACAATCCTTTGAGGGGAGAACGTGTCCTTCTATGCATACTTCTACATCTTCATCGTTTTGGTTCCCATTGAAGTTTGAACATAAATACTCTGTCTTTTCAATATTGATCCTTAACCTTTTCTTCCAAGCAGTCTTCCAGGTAGCCAGTCTACTATTCAACTCAGATTTTGTTTCAGCAACTAAGACAATGTCGTCAGCGAAAAGCATCACCATGGTACACCGTCTGGTGTCGCAATAGATGTCGTCCAAAACATAAAATTCTATTGGGTGTGTCAGTGGATGTTGGCAGAACGTATCTGAAACTTTACCTCACATAAAGCTTCCATGGCAATATAGCAATCCTCTGCCTGAGCCTCGTGATCATGCTCAACATCCTTAACTGCAAACAAGTTGTCAGTTTGTTTAAATTTATACGAAAAACCTTGCTAACACTAATGGATCAGTGCAAACCAAACAAACTCTCACATAATATAATATCTAACAAATGTAACTGACTAGAGTAACATCTCGAAGGCATAAAGATTAAAAAAAATATAAGAATGTATTCAGAGGATCTAAAGCCTAGAAGACGAAATATTCCAGTTCAATAAATTGTGTAGTTTTTTCAAGAAACTCTAGCCACCTTTTTTTTTTTTTTGATAATAAGGAAGGCCTCATTAAAAAACCCCTTCATCCGTCAAGCAACAGAGACTTGACGAACATTGGAAGCAGGAAAAGAGTGACTAAGAAATTTTATGCATAATACCGTTACAAAAAGATCACAATACCGCCAGAACCCTGCAGCCCTCAACACTGTGCAAGATGCACTACAATTAAGCATAAATAATTACCCTACAGAAAACAACCTCCATATGACTCAAGCAAAAAAAAAAGGATAGATATAAATATCAGCTCAAGCAACACAATATTGAGAACATTCATGTTAATTTATCTATAACCCAATCTTACTTCGATCAAATATATTTATATTTGGTAGATAGAGTTAACAGCTTCAAGCTGAGAACCTCCAACGCTTCTTATTTAAAAATGCACTTAATAAACTGAGTTTTAATATCAGGAAATACTGAGGCAGAACAGCATTGAGAAGACTTAAAATGATGAATAGAGAAGGAAAAAAGTGGATTTGATAGAAAGCCAAAAATATAATCCCTACAGACATAAAATGTTATACCATTTAACAAATAAACAGGACTTGCAGACTCGGTGCATTTCTCTCCCTCTCTTCTTTTCCTCTGGTATCAGCACTACATCCAAAATGACTGCAACTTTGTCTCCGTTCACCTCATATACCTCGCCACGTTGACCACTACATAGGGACCTGTAGACATCAAAGATCAGTAAATATGCCACAATATCAAAATTAGGATGTTTAAAACTGAAAACAAACAGCTATAACTTCAAGCACAGTTCCCACGAGAGAGAAATTCAAGCTTAGCGCATGAAGTACCAATAAGTTTATTCTTTACTGAAAAAAAGGGAAACAAAAGATTAACTATGCCAGACTAGAAGAATGAAAACATAGAAAATGTATTGCAGTTAGTATAACAGAAGTCACGGTCAAAATAGAAAAGCAAATCCCACAGAACTCTAGTTTTACATAATTTGCTACCAGGAACTTTGCACCTGATCAAACCACTAATCATATTAACAACCAACTGCATACCATTCAAATTGTTTAAATGATTGAAACAAAGACCACTCAAGATGTAACCACATCAGATATTATACCAGATATTCAACCATATCTTATTGTCAAATTAGTTGCTACAATATCAAAATAGCACCTTCTTAGAGGAATGTTACGCTCTAAACATATGGCATGTCTAGCTATACATTCCTCGCTTGCATGATTAAGAAATCCCCAAGCCTGTTTACAATATTTTTTCCCAATAAAAGCCAAAACTTGGAAAAGGAAATAACTCAGCCACTTCCATCCACAATTGTTTGGAATGCTGAATCGCATGATCATATTCTGCCCTTTCCCTCCATAAATGTCCTATCTATTATAGACTATCCAAAGAATTCAAGAAGAACGTAACCATATTAAACATCCTTGAAATGGTAAAACTTCTGAAACCAGCAGACTTAATTGGAACCGCAAGTAATATAGAAAAACAGGTAACAATCCCTCAACTCAGTTAATCAAAGAAAAGTGAAGTAAATAAAGAAGATTGTGTCATAAAATCTCACTATACTGCAGAAAATTAAAGAAGATGGGGACAAGAATGCCCTCATATGAGCCAATAAAATCCATCAAATAATTGGTTCTCTCCTTTTCCTCATATGTAGCCAATAAAATCTATCAAACAATTGGTTGACACCCTCTTCGAAGGACAAGACATGAGTCACAAAAGAATGTTCAATAAAATGATTTTCCATGTACACATGGTTCGTATCATGTTTTCCTTCAATTTCCTTCAAAAGATAAAGCTAAGACAATATTCGAGCAGTAGTCAGAAGGAGGCCTATGAATTTAAAGGACTTGATGTATCAAATATAGAAACAAGCACAAACGCAGATACTACTTTCTCTGACTAAAAAAGATTAACAAATTACGCTAAAGAATGGAGAAGAGCCATGTTTTGAATCCAAAATAACTGAACTCAAAGTAGCAAAGAAAATAACCAATGACATCATTCCAAGTTTCTAATCTAATAAAGGTTTAGATCATTCTAGGTTAGCAAACTTTATCTACCCACCAAGAAAATTACTCTCCACCATTTGCTCACTGGAAACATTGTGGAAGATAAAATAACCAAAAGGATTCTAAAATGAAAATTAACCATCACTAGAAGGCATTTTTAAGAAAGCCCAATGAATAACGGTTTAAGAGCTCTTCTTCTATACATCAGACCGACTTACCAACCCACTTGCCTTGAATACTCATATAAACATTAGTTGATCATCAGGTGTTAATATCTCCCCCAATATGATCCGTGATGGATATGTAAGTCAAAAATCATTGGAAGGTGAAATGGAAGTTCATGGAAAGGATGAATTAGCCATCATCATATAAACTAACTAGTAGCTCAAACAATTTGATTGCAACAAAAATAAACAGGCAACCCTGACACTTCGAAGAAAGAGAGATTCCAAAATTACAGGTCGTGTCACGAGTCTTGCCAATAAGGCATCTTATCAGCTGATCAGCAGCAGATGAACAATGAATGCTCAGTAATCTTCCATCATGGAACCCATAAAAAACAGTCATACAAAGGAAGACACAACAGAAACAATAAAATATAAAAATAAAAACAGAAAAGTGCTGAGATATCCATCGCCAACCTGGTAAACCCCAAAACTGCCTACCTAGAGTTGCAGCATTTCTTCAACATTTTTTTAGAAATTACAGAAATTCAAAAGTAAAATAACAGACTGCCATTTGACATTCTTTATTTTCTTTAACAAAATCAAAAATAGTTGATATTGCTAAAGTGAAGAACAAAACAGAATCCAAGAAATCTACCATATAGATGAGCATGGTTAATAAAAACCAAAACAATATACAGGTATGTTAATCTATTTCTTACTTTTCAGTAGCTTCACTCTGCACATTAGGTCCAATATATTCACACGGTCCCCTTAAAAAGAAGAAAAAATAGTTAGAAGAATGAAGAGTTAAAAACTGTGTACAGCTAAAAACTGTATGAAAAGTAGTTATCAATATCATACACAGCCACTAGAGAGGTGGACAAATTAGGCCCAACACCAACTAGAAGACGACCAACTTTGAAGCTATAAGCTTAATAATATATTGCCATAACCCAAAAGTAGAACAGCAAAAGCCTTCCACAATACCTATACTAACAGCTCAAAAAATTATTTCTATAGCCAACTCCAGCAGGGCAGCTACTTTCAAGTAATGTCGTTATCTCTAATTTTAAGGTGATAATACAACATTCATTTTCTACAGTGTTCTTTGCACCATATTTTTCTCACTGCTGATAAGTTTCCTTGAAAGAAACTCACATGCTCAAGCATATTCAAACTTAATATGCCCACAAAAAAGAGAAAAGTTTTTAGTAGGAAAGACTCCTTCAACATATTTAACCATGACCAAATATAATACCAGGAATAAAAATTAATAAATATAGACAGATAACACTTCAAAAATTGAGACATGAATGCGTTCGAATGCATTCGCCTGATAACATTCGACATGTTAACGGCAAGATTTTAATTTTTTTCACTTTACTTGGTAAAGGAGGTTCTAAAAACCAGACCAGGGCATTCTAAAAGTTTTTTTCTATTTCTAGCAACAAGTTTCCTGGGTCAATGGTTATAGAACATCTTCATAAATGAATTCAGAGGAAAACATAAAGGAAGCAGACGTAGAGAAAAAAACTCAAATAGATAGTTTTTCATGTTCTCATTTATATCAAATACAACAGGAGTACAGAGGGGAAGAGATACCTTCTATTTTAAAAGCACATTTTAGAATAAACGGAACTTCCACGTGATTATTTACTAAACAAATTTGCATATATAGCCACCTGAAATTAGTTACCTTTCTCTAAAAGCTTCTTGGATTTATCAACAGATTTCATCAGCCTCAGAATTTAAGGATTCTGAGGAACTCTCAGATTCTCCAGAGATTCTCTGCCAAGATGTAATAACATAAGCAGGAAGAATTAAAAAACACCACATAAAACAAGTTTTACAAATACAAAAGAAATCAGGGACTCCATGAAGAAGTAACACAAAAGATAACTAAGATTTAAGCTAATTATTAATGAGTCCTTTGAACTCATTGAAAAACAGACTCAAACGAACCTTCCTTTTACTTCCCCCTTTTCACCAAGTACTATAATCTTTCAATCCCAGTAATCTTTCAGCTCTGCGGCCTCGAAGATTACCAGGCCAGATCCAGCCCAGCACCAAAAATACCAAAACTATTCCACAAATGATTTACCTTAATTTTATAGAGACAAATTAGATCATCCAGGTTAACACTTATGACTCATAACCTTGGGAAATGAGTACAACCATCCTCATGGCCCAGATTTCTGGTTTCCAAGTCCCAAGAGTTTGGAAGACAAAGAATGAACATAAAATGCAGGGTCAGACCAGAAGCCAATTAGAAAGGTTATCATTTAGAGACTAATGGATACACAGACCTAATATAATTATGAAAAAATCATCATAAAACCAAAAAAATACCCTCGTTCTTTACACTGCACCGTCCAACACTGGCTTTTAAGCTGGTTAGCGGTTAACATTTTACTTATGCCTTTCCCTACCATGCATTTTTCAAAATAAGTACCTTTAAGAAGGCAATGTTATAGTACGGAACATTCTCAATAAAAAAGAACAATACCACCATGAAAATATACCTTCTCAAACTCTTCCAGGCCATTGGGAACAAGTTTCTTGAGGGCTGCTTCAGCAGTTGCCTGCACTTCATCCACATCACTGCAGTTTGTCTCATTGCTACTTGTCCAGTCTTCCTCATTACTGGCATCATTTTCATCCTCAATATCCGACTCTGAAGTACCATCTACTGCAGATTTCCGATTATCATCATCTGATTCAGACTCTGACAAGCAGTCATCACCGAAATCCTAAAAGAAAAATGAACAGATAACCCCCCCAATTTTGGAGCATAATTAAAGGGGAAAACAAAGTTCGAATTTCTAAGTCATGTAAATCTCACTATGGAGCAAGAACACTGCTATCAAGAACCAAAAGCGGCACTTGCAACTGTCGCGCCATCGCCCTAACCATTCTCTCTCTATAAAGTTCAGTGCCTACAGAGATATCAAGGAAAATACTAGAAGGGAAAAAGGAAAGAGTAACACAAGGAAGAATACAATGAGAAATAGTTTATATCAGTTTCATACCTGGGATACTTTGAAGCAATATTCTTCCACTCGAAGAAGGCAATCGAGCACCATAAGAAGCAGTGAGCTCCTTATGTCTCAAATGTGAAGCAACACACTCAACCAAAACATTTTTGGTATTATCACTACATAGAAAAAATCTAGTAAATTGATAACAGCAATAAATTTAAAAATGAAAAAGGAATGCCAAAAAGAAAAGGAAAAAGAAACTGCAAAAGCATTACTGAATGTAATAAGGAAATTTCCCAAGAAACATGAATTTTCTCCCACGGCAGAACTCTGCGCAGAACTCGTTTTTAAACTTCTCACGTCTAGTCAAAAATGGTGATTCCTTCTTCTTACTCTCTATATAAAGTTTTCATTATTGAGCCATTCCTTTTGATCCTTTTCCAAGCTGAGCATGTACATCACAAGTCTTCATATCCTTCCCTAACTTTTCCGACTGAGTCTTTCCCTTATCAAAGTCAGTGCTATCATTCACAGGTCTAAAGTTATCCTCACTGGCATTCCTTCCATCACCTTTAGAGCTATACAAACGCAATTGATTGGTACTTAAACTTGGAGTAGACCTTCCATACATAAAAGCAGGAGCACTAGCTCGAGTATATGATGAATCTAAAACACTTTTTAATCAAACTAACATCTGAATAACCAGTCCACACAGCATATGCGCGGTTCAATGATTGATGACAAGCATGATCCTGGGAATGTGTCCTAATCAAATGTTTCCACTGTTGAAACACCAGACTCCATCTCTGGCTTCTACCCTTTATCCTCCTTGCATACATTGTAACCACCAGCTACTCTAGAAACCTGTATTGCAAAGCAAGCTTCCATAAGTTGATACGGACTCCAAATAACAATTTAACCACAAAAGATAAAGAACGAAAGAATGGTACCATAACCAGAAGAAGAAGAAAAACACTATCAAAGAAACACTCCCCATCTCTACTTTAAACAACTAGATTTTAAAAAATTCGGAACCATTGATTGTCATTTTGTCCCGATGACAAACCGTGTCATATCCAAAAGAAAATGAGAAAGAAAATAGAAAAGCGTTTTCCAAAAGTAAGCCCCACGATGGCAAACCAAAATTAAGAACCTTTTAAGCTAACTTTTCCAAGGAAAAAAAAAACATTTAAGCCGTGGGGAATTTTGAAATTTCCGGGAAAATACAATCCCATCGAAGAAATAGTTTCCCAATAGAATCCTGCTAAGACAAACAAGTTAGTTTTCGAAAGTCTCCCACTTTCTAAGCTTCCCCATAACCATACGCGGGAAGATGATTACCGGCTCACCGCAACTCCAATAATAATAGTCAAATATAATCAAACCGGAACTTATAATTGAATCGTAAAGAAGAACGGTTAATGCATTAAACACACAAGTTACAAACCTCTCCGTTATTAATGTTAGAAGCAAAGTTAAAGGTAGGATTGTCGTCCAATTGACATGGTAGAGGGGGTCGGATACAGGGAGAAGAAAAGCGAAAGACTAGAGGTTTTGGTGGAAGGAGAAACCGAAGGATAGTGCGAGAAGAGCGTTGGTAATGAAAGAAAGGGCTTTCGTGTTCCTGCCGAGGTTCGGTTTTTGTGTTTTGGGAGTAGGTTTGGTGAGTCGGGTTTTTTATGGGTTGGATTCGTTATTACATTTTTGCTTATATTTTAACGAAAATTGGGCTTTACCCGTTTAAACCGGGCTTTTATCTCTGTCCAGGTAGGGTGTTCATTTTTCGGTTTTAATCGAATTAACCGATCGAATTGAATTAGTTCGGTTAATTCGGTCGGCCACTGAATTAGTTCGATCGGGAAACGGTTAATAAATTTTGTATAATTCGGTTCGAAATCGGTTAATTAACCGAAATTAATTTTTAAATATTAAAATATTATATATAACATATGGTCTCAGCCAAAACCATTTAAAACTCAATTAATAATTTAATATCCAATAACTTTTAAACTTAAATCAATATTAATTAATTAAAAATTTTATATAAAATTTTATTTTATAATTATATATTATTTAAATTAATTGTAAATTGTTTTTTTAATTAAAAATATTCAATTTTTATATAAATTTAAAAATATTGGTTAATTCCAAAATTAACTGAATTAACCGAAATTTATTCGGTTCGGTTAATATTTTCAAAAAAAAGTTTGGTTCAGTTAACAGTTAAAGAAAATAAAGTTCGGTTAATTCGGTTCGATCGGCCACTGTTTTAACCGAATGAACACCCCTATGTCCAGGTGAATTCAAGCCCTTCAGGATTTAACTTATACACTAGGGTGTGTTTGGTTCACGAAATGTAAGATTATCAGTGGGAATAAAATATTACCATGGAATTGGATTACTGGGAATGTTGTATTTTGTGTTTGGTTGGTTTAGTAGGAATGTAAGATTATCGTGTTTAGTTAAAGGAATAAAAGATTATTAGAATATATATTTAACCAAACTGTCCTTATTATATATTTGTATAATATTACAAGTTGTAAAAAAATTATATATTTTCTTTAAAAAATTAAATTAATAATATTTATATAATTTTTTTACAAAATTAAAAAAATAAAAAAAGTTTAATGAAAAGATAAAATTTTATTCAACCCCTAAACTTCATATGAAATTTTAATTATAGACTTTTTTGTAAATCTAAATAATTTAAGGATAAATTTGTAATTTAACATTCGTAGAATTTTTATTATTCAATGTCAGAATAATGATATTTTTGAAAAATAAAAATAAAAATTTAAGGGCATTTTAGTCCAAAACGTCGGTAATATTACAATACCTAAGGGAATGGAGGTAATGACATTCCCGATAATATACCCAAAAAAATCTACTATTGATAATAAAACATTACCGGAAATGACATTCCCGGCCAAACCAAACGGGGGAATGTGAATTCCATTCCTAGGGGAATCCACATTCCCCCATCCAAACGCCCCTTAAGACTTCAGATAATAATAATTTTTAATCACTAAAGTAATTAGTTTGTAAAAAGAGTATTTTTTATTAAAATATAACTATTATTTTTAAAATTATTATTATTCATTATTTAATTAGGGTATATATATATCATGTTTTAAATTTCATGTAATTTCATTTTAAAAAGTTAAAAAACATTCATTTAGAATTGAATCTTATATATTATCATCGAATCAGTCACCCTTCTTAATATTAAATTGTTTATCAGTTGATTGTCTCTTTATCATTACATAATGTCGCTTGAAATCATACAACATCGCATGTCGTCCTTAAATCCAATTGCATAAAATTATTTTTTCATCTAACCATTACTTATTTGTCACCGTCGATGAACCTACACTGTCGCACAATTTTCGATCACACATTCATTGTATGGTCTCCGATCTTTAAAGGGGATTGAAGATGAGTTTAGTGTTTAAGGAATTATAGAATTAAAGATATATTATGAATTTAATTTTTTTAATTTTAAAAATTGATATTAATAATAAATTTATGTCACATGTTAAATAACTATTGATTGATGAATTTTCTTTTAGTTATTGTTGATGAGATGACATTAAAACACGTTAAATATATCAAACAGATAATGCACGCACCTATAAGAGAAAATGTATATCGGGCAGGCCTTATGTTTCCCACGTTAGTAGCACTAGGTTCTACGGAGTGGGAACCTAAAACAGTACTAGTCTATGAACATAATCCATAATTCTAAACGGCAAAATACTATAAAGTCACTAAATAATATTTACGCGTATCTCGAGACAAACATACAGAGTCGAATTGAACTGAACGAGAACGGTCAGGGTCAACTGGTGAATGATGTTGAGAAGCGTGATCACCTTCGGAAATCAATATCAGAAGTGAGTCCAAAATTCCACAATTTACTTAATTAAATTATGACTTTAAGCAATAAACGATGCAAAATAAAGCTCTTGGGTCAGAATTAGGCCAGACAGACTACGAAAACGGATTCAGAACGTCAAAAAACATAAAGATTGGTGGTTTCGAAAAAAGTAAACGGTCAACTAATCGGATAAACGGGTCGGGTCAACGGGGCGGTGACCAGCCCAGCTGGTTCGGTCCAAGGGGTGATCAGTTCATCCGGTCGAAACTGTCGGACGAATCCCACGCACGTGGGAGTGCATGAGGGACTTTGCGGTGCCGAAAAAATACCAAAATTTGTAGAAAACCTAATTCCAACTATAAGGAATCAATTATCGGGTACAGTTTGCGAAAAAAAATCAACGGAGATAGGTTTTGTAGAAAATATCGAATATTCGAAACTTCACCGATTGCAAACAACAATGGTGAACAGAAATCCTAGGACACATGACGAATAGAGTCGATGAGACGAATGCAATGATACCGGAGATGTCAAACACCTCCTCTCGGTTAGCAATGAATCGGGAAAAAAAACTAAAAACGTTTTTGTTGAGAAAGAAAATAGTGAGACCCGACTAAGGTGCCCTTTTTTTTCAAAATACCAAATGGTAAGCGTTAAGCAGGTTTTGGGTATTCAAACCCCAAAATTTATGGGTTAATAAGCCCCATATTTTTAATGAGTTCCCAAATAGATTAATAAACTTACCAACACTTCAATTTAACCCAATTTTTGGGGTGTTACATGTCTTCACATGATCAATAGAAATTATGTTATTTAATTTTTTTTTTCAAAAATGAAATAAAACTTAACTTCAGTATGTTTGTCCATTTTGAGACAATATGAATATAAATATAATAAATTCTCCAGAGGATGAATGTTACAGTAAATTCTCCGTTCGACTTTGGTGTTTAGAGGAAGACAAAAAAAAATCAAAGTTTGTATTATAAAATAGAGCTCGACTTGGCTCGAAAATTCAATATCCTACAATTTAAGCTCGACTCGAACTCGGAATCATGAATTGAAGCTCAAAAAAAATATATAAATTTAACTCGTTTTAAGCTTAAACTCAAACTCAAATATGAACCTTAAATATATGAAAAATATATTTATTTTTAAAATAATCAACACATAAATGTTAATACTATTAATAATCTTTTTAAATAAAATTTGAATATATACTTTTTTCGGTTTCTCACGAATTTTTCGAGTTGAATATTAAGTAGCTCGTTTCTACTCGTTAAAAACTCAAGTTGAGCTCAAGATCAAGTTCATTCAAGTCAAGTATTTATCGAACTTTTACCGAATCAATCTCAAATTTACAACCCTAGTGACTATCAAGGATGGCGTTGAGATAATTATATTAACATCTATTTCTTTATTTAAAGTTCTATGATTTTCAATCATTTTCCAGGACATATTTTAGGAAACTAGTGAGTGAAATTTAGAAATTTTAACTTGGGAGTTGAAATCAAAAGCAGAACTAATGGATTGATAATGAGATAGCAGATAAATTGTCTGCTGGAGAAGCTAAAGATGAGAAACTGATCCTGAGACGGCAGAAACCAGATGCTGAGTTCGTCAGCTCCAATCAACTGGTATTGGAGATGGTTCGTGGTTGCCGGATTCTCTGAAGTGAGGAAGTCATCAAGTACATCAAGCTTGCACGATCAGGACAGTTGTAGTTTGTCATCCCTCTGGCCAACTGCATCTAAACGGAGTTTATGCCTAATTTTCAACCAGTTTCCACGGCAGGCGTTACAATACATATTTTTGATGGATTGCCAAAACCAATGGCCACTCGTGAAAATGAAGTCGTGCTTGAGTTGCTTCCCTTGCCTCGTCTTCCCTTCCTATCAAATCATTTTCCCATTTACAGATCAAAGCCACACTACAGTTGTGAGGCCTCCACTTGATAGCAAGCTCTTTCAATAATAGCACCAGCAGTCATAACCCAGAGCCTTGAAATTCAATAAAATGTCTAAAGTAGTGGCCACTTTTGCATCCCTATGATTATAATCATGAATAACTTGGGTATGAAAGATTTTCAAGGAAAAGGTAAAAAAAATTAATATCAACCCCAAAAGAATGGGGCAGAAAAAGAGAATAATGTCAGCAAGAACTGAGAAATTAGTGTGGAGATCTGTAATGCCAAAAGCCAATCATCCACATTTAGCCCTAAACCAAATGTAGATAAATAACTAGGTTGGCATCAATCATCATACAGTTTGTGATGATGCTTGGTTGAGTCTAATTTCAAAAACTCGAATATAACAAACGCTCTCGTCTAATAGTTGCTTCAATATGTTTGTCTTTCACATAGAACCCTACGAAGCTAAGAAATTCAGATATCTTACACTAACCAACATATATCCTACTGCATGATGACCTTGACAGATCTCCTAAGTAGCCAACATGGTGTCTACATTGTTATACATCAAATTTAATTTCAATACAAATCCAGATTAGTTGGCAAACGTTAGCTTATTCACACTTGAGACATCAAAACAAGACAACCATCATCATAGCCTCATAGCTAAAGCATTTAGCTATGCATCGAGTATATAAAGTAACATCCAATCATGTCTACATTTCCGCTAAACCCTAAAAGATACTCAAATAAAAACCTTTGCCGGCAAAACTTTATGCATATGATTTCAAAAATGTACCGACCAAAATATTAGCATATTAGCTAGCAAGCCCCTTAAATCTCGGAAATCAATTCAAGAAGCATAAAATCAATCAACAGCTAGAAAAAAAGAGATAACCATGAGAATGGAGAATAGCAACAAGTAATCAAGAAAGAGCTTACTGCCTCTAATCCTAATTGGACCCTTTGTCGTTGCTGTCTTTGCTATCTTTGGTTCATTAGCAACAGCATCTGTGACCAGAGCCATTGGCCTTTGATCAATAACTTCATCAATCAACCCAAAATCTTTAGCCTCCTCAGGGGTCATAAAATAATCCCTATCCATATTCTTCTGAATTACATCAATGGATTGGCCTGTATGCTTAGAATACAAAGCATTCAATGCATCCCAAACACGAACAATCTGCTTAGTGTGGATGGTCATATCTTTAGCCTGGCCACTGTATCCACCAGAAGGCTGGTGAATCATGATGGTGGCATTGGGGAGGGACCGCCTTTCACCCTTTGTTCCAGCAGCTAAAAGGAGAGAACCCATTGATGCAGCTTGCCCCAAACAGATTGTGTTGACCGGAGACTTAATGTACTGCATCGTATCATAAATCGCGAGACCTGTACCAAGAACAACACTGACAAGATTATCAAGAATAACGATAGATTTGGGCAAAATTTTCGAAATTGGAAAGAGGGGAAAAAAGGGAGAAACCTGCAGTGACTTGACCGCCGGGGGAATTGAGGTACATGTGGATAGGTTTGGATGGGTTTTCGGATTCGAGGAAGAGGAGCTGGGCGACAACGACGTGGGCGGTATCGTCGTTGATGGGTCCGTTGATGCAGACGATCCTTTCCTTGAGGAGACGAGAGAAAATGTCGTAAGCTCTCTCGCCGCGGGAAGAGTGCTCGATCACCATCGGTATCAGGCTGTAGTTTCGGGTGTATGAACGGGAAACCGTGGCGGCGGCGACGGCGGTGGTGCTAGAAATGAGGCGTTTGGTGCTTGCAATTAGGAACCTCATGGCTACCTCTAACAGGAAATCTGGCTAGGGATTTTGCAAAACGGGAGATGAACAATGCCCAAATTAAAATGGCTAGGGATTTTTTGCCCCTTGGATTGTAAGAAGAGATCAGCAGCTGCTCATAGATTATAGGGTTAGCCACATCAAATGTAAATCAACTTAGAATTTTGACCATTTAAGATTGAATTACTTCAATATTTTTATAATAGAATTACTTCAATTTTAGTATTTAATTTAGTTTCGAGTTTAATTAGAATAGTGTATCGTTAAATTATTAACAACATTATAATGCATATTTGTTTCATCGTAAATATTTATTTACTTTATGTATTAATTTTGTTATTAAACTTTAAAAATTTTAATTTTAAAAATTAAATTTTAATTTGTTTATCAATTTGACCTTTACATAAAAGTTCTCAAACTCCTCCGACTACCATCATTGATCAATCATCATCTATTATACGTTATCATTCGTGAAAGGATCGGTGTTAAAACATACACATTTTAATTACGTTTCTTATTCCCATATTCGTTTTCATGAATTTCATTCGAACTTGATAAAAATTCATTTAAAGATTTAACATTCTAACTTTTTGATCTCATTTAACGATTGAATTTCAAGATATGCTACTCGTTTTTTCGAAAAAATATTTCTCACTAATATAGTTTTCAAATATTCCTCACGTGGATCAATTTAAAATGTTAATGATAAATTATTTTAAACTTAGATCAATTTAAAATTTAGTGACAGAATTAATAAAAATTACTAAATTCAGTGACATTTATAGTATTTCACCCTTATTTTACAATATTAAAATCTTGTACTCCATATTTCAATAATTCACTGCATATTCTAAATTCTTCGATGATCAATAAATATGTAAGAATAATTCTTAGTAATACAATATTGCATTCAAAGACTTCAATATGTTAGAATTTTAAAATCAATTTTAGTTAATTAGAATTTATCGGGTCTCAATATAAACATTCTTAAACAAATACATTTTTCTTTAATTATTTTAATTTTATAATATATATTTAAATTATTTTAAGTCAATTATAACTAAAAAAAATTATCAAAAATTGAATCGGTACTAGATTGATTAGGTACAGGCTAAACTAAAATATAGTATTCAATAGCGATGGGCACAAGACCCAAATTCAACAGCACGATTTGACTCAATCATGTCTAATTTTTTTCTTAAAAAATCAGATTCAAGTCGTGTTTTTTTTGAGTTTATGTTCGGATCATGTCGGATCCAGTTCAAATTTAAAGTGAAAAATACCAAACTCATCCCAAAAAATATAATTTTAACTTATATATTTAGAGATAATTACAATATATCACTTATATATTATTTATTTCAATTAAATATCCATTTAATTGAATAAAAACATTATTTTTAATAAACATATTATTTTAGGTCAGGCTTGGGTTGGATAGAGGGTGTATACTTTTCGGGTTAGGTTGACCGAAACCCGACACATACACCCAAAAATAACATGTTTTCACGACTTGAATCAAATGGCAACAATGATGGCAAACGATACCCCTAGTATTGAATCAAATGGCAACAATGATGGCAAACGATACCCCATAAGCACTTAAAGAACACCATATTCATCTGAAAAACAATGCCACGAAATCTAAAACTATACATCCAAAGTCTTTAAAGTCCCCAACAAAACATATGATCAGAAATGATACGAATAACAGAATTTAGAAAAGAGATGTTCCCTTTCCCTTCTTGTCTCCACCGATTTCAAAGTGCTTGCACCTCTGCAAACAGTCACAAACACCCAACAAATCAGCTCATGTATCAAAAACAATGGTCTGCGAGGGCTTTTTCGATGAAACCAACCTTGATCGGGTGCTGGGAGACATGCTTGCAACCTTGGCATTGCAGCCTCAGCACAATCTTCTTGGTGGTCTTGGCCTATTCCAACCAATGGGTAATTAGTATATATACACATTGCTCGGAATCTCGAATAACACTAATAATCGGAATTTGACTGAACACCAATTACCAACTAGTATCAGAAGATATTGCATAAGATTCTTGATTTTTTCGCTATATGGTTAAACATACCAAATGCTCGGTGCTTCGGACAATAGCAATAATCAAAAGAAAAAAAGAAAAAAATGAATTAACTAAACACCAATTACTAACTACTATCAGAAGATATTGCATAAGATTCTTGATGTTTTGGTTATATGACTAAACATATACAAAATGCTCAGTGCTTCTGCAAATAGCAATAATCTGAAGAAAAATTAACTAACTAAACACCCATTTACTAACTAGTATCAGAAGATATTGCATAAGATTCTTGATCTTATGGCCAAACATATACCAAATGCTCAATGCATCTGAGAATAGCAATAACCAGAAGAACAAAATGAATTGACTACGCATACTACGATGCAGCATAAAACTCTTAAAATTTTCATTACATAATTAAACATATACATTATGCTAGGTACCCTCCAGAAATAGCAATAATCGGAGAGCAAAATGAACTGACTAAACAACTTAAAAGTAGGGGTGAGAAAAGTTTGACTTAACTAAAAAATCGATTTTTTAGACTCGACTCGACTCGGAAAAACTTCAAGTTCAAATTGAGTTGTATAATACAACTCAAATAACTCAAATTTTTTAGTAATTAGTGGATTAGTTTTCAAATTTGAGTCGATTCACTCTCGACTCTATATGAAAAATTATGAATATAAACTCTGACTTGAAAAAAATTCAACTCGATCACTCCCCTCTAATCACAAGAACTAGAATCAGAAGATCTTGATCTTTTAGGTATTTAACTAAATACCAGCCAGGTAATAAAAGAAGAGTGAAAAGGAATTACTTTCTTGTGGAACACCGGCTTGGTCTGGCCACCATAACCTGATTGTTTTCGATCATAACGGCGCTTCCCCTGAGCAGCCAAACTATCCTTACCCTTTTTGTACTGTGTGACCTTGTGCAAGGTGTGCTTCCTGCACTCCTTGCTCTTGCAGTACGTCTTCTTCGTCTTAGGTACGTTCACCTGCAACACCAAGTCAAGCGTATCCTCAAAACAAAATCGAAAATCAATAAATTTAGCAATCCATTTCCTCTATAAAGACGCAAATTTAACTTCATCGAAAACAAGAAACAAAGAGCTGAGCCTCGAACGAAACTTACCCTTACTTAGCAACCTCGTAAACTAATTTCACATATACTAATTTGATAGATCCAAAATAGATGCAGAAAATATAAAGTAAAATAAGGAAAAAGATATAATGAGAGTACCATGGCTGCTGCTGAAGATGAGAGTACCGGAGCTCTGTTTAGGTGAGGATGGTAAATCAGGAGGCCGCCAATCTAGACTAACACATAAACTGATATCTCATTCTAGGGTTTTTAGGGTTTCATTTTCAGGTTGGGTTTTGGGTTAAACGGAAATTGCAGCCCTTAGATTTACGCACTCTTGTAGACCCAAAACGAACTTTAACCCCACGAACGGCAACATTTGAACAATAAAACATTATAGGGTAAACTACGATTTAGTACCTAAACTATCAGTTTTGATTCATTTTGGTATCTAAACTTTTATTTTTTCAAAACTATGCATAACGTTTGGTTTTTTGTTTCATATTAGTACCCGACATTAAAAGCTCGTCAGTGGTCACGTCTATAGTCATTGGTCGTTGCATCTATTGGCCGATGAAACTCAAACTTTTTAGCCCGCACTTTTTTGACTATTGAACACTATTAGGGTCTTTATTTCATCAGAAAACACTTCAATCTCTCCAAATCAACGATGCACTCTTCGATTTTTTTATCATACGATCTTCGTCGTCAATCATCCGATGTAAAACTGGACTATGTTGGTCGACTCGTTATTCACTCGTGGTCCACTGAGCGGACTAGTCTTTCGTCCACCGGAGCTAGGGGTGTTCATTCGGTTAATTCGGTGGCCGAACTGAACTTTTTTTCAAAATATTAACCAAACCGAATAAATTTCGGTTAATTTTCGAATTAACTGAAAATTTTTAAAATTTTCTATATAAAAAATAAATATTTTATAATTAAAAAAACAGTTTATAATTAATTTAAATAATATATAATTATAAATAAAAATTTTATATAAACTTTTTAATTAATTAATATTGATTTAGGTTTAAAAGTTATTGAATCTTAAATTATTAATTGGGTTTTAAATGATTTGGGATGAGCCCATAAGTTATATATAATATATTTAATTTTTTTTAATTCAAAAAAACAGTTTACAATTAATTTAAATAATATATAATTATAAAATAAAAATTTTATGTAAATTTTTTAATTAATTAATATTGATTTAGGTTTAAAAGTTATTGGATCTTAAATTATTAATTGGATTTTAAATGGTTTGGGCTGAGCCCATATGTTATATATAATATATTTAAAATTTAAAATTTTATTTCGGTTAATTAACCGATTTCAAACCGAATTAACCGTTAACCGAATATCCAAAAAAACCTTAACCGTTCCCCGACCGAACTAATTCGGTGGCCGATCGAACTAATTCGGTGGCCGACAGAATTAACCGAATTAGTTCGGTTCGGTCGGTTAATTCGGTTAAAACCGAATTCTGAACACCCCTAACCGGAGCTATGCGTCATCAATTCGTCCATTAAGTTATTAACGGCAGAAAACTAAAACGAAATAAAAACTAAACGTAAGGTATAACTTTGAAAAAAATAAAGTTTACATACTAAAATACACCAAAACTAATAGTTTAAATACTAAAGGCATAGTTTACCCAATATTATAAAATCATATTAAATCGTATGAAACAATAAAATATTATAAAAAGAAATTAATTTATTAAATCATATATTAAACTAGATTAAAACATAAAGAACACGCATAGCACGAGTTTTGATCATCCAGGTAAACGTATATCGAAGAAATTGGGTTGAAGCAGCCTTGTTTGTCAAACCATTGACGATCAACAAATAGAAGCTACAGCGTTCAAAATTTCCATCAATGCAATAATAATAGGGTAAAGTGCATGAATAGTCCGTCGACTATAGAGTACTACTTATTAAGCTCATCGACTATTAAAAATTACAAAATGATCATATGACTATAAAGTGTTGTTTTGTTGAGTCTCTCTGCCATCAAAAGTTATAAAATGGTCACTCGACTATTTATTATGTTCCAAACTCATCATTTTTTGTGAAAAAATTGACGATGTTATGAGTTTAACGTTAACTTACTGACTTTAATATGATAAATTTTGATCTCGTAACCTCAAACGACGATCATATCTCAGTCATCATGTTAACATCAAACTTAGAGAACCAGTAATTTTTTAATGAAAAAAGACTAGTTTAGAACGTAATGAATAGTTGGTGACCATCTTGTAACTTTTGATAGTTGAGAAACTAAACAAAACAACACTCTATAATTAAATGACCATTTTATAACTTTGCATAGTCAAACAACTTAATAAAGCGATATCGTGTATTTTACCCATAATAATAATGATGATGAAAACATCAAGTTTCAAATGGATGGTCATGGAAATTGCATTGGATGTCAACAATAGTAAATATGTTTATTATAAAATATTGTATTTGAATATATATATATATATATATATATATATATGTTATTCTTGTTGTAGCTTCTTATTATATTTAATCTAACAAAATTAAGTGAGAAAATGAATAAAATCAAATCTTTGAATAATATAGAATGTTTTTATATTACATTGTGTCGTTAATGTTAGGCGATAGCCGAACGAGACAAGCAATGCTGACCGCCGTGGTTGACCTACACAAGCCAAACCCAGAGTCTACCATCACCCACGTGTTCTGCACCAAAAATCACGTGACATGCCCAACTGCCAATTAAACAAAAAAACACTCATTTGGAAATAATAAAGGATAAATAACATTAAATATTATTAAATTATGTTTTTTAAATAACTGACATTTACTAATTAAATAGTGTCATAATTGACCATTGTTGTAACACCCCAACATGTATCCGATCCGGATACACATTCGAGGTGTCACACTGATTTTTCAAATCGTTTACTTTTGAAATGTAGTTGAAAATTAAAACTTTTATTTATATAAAAGTGGTGGAATCCTTTGATCAAAGTATAGAAAGAAAATTCAGATATTGAAAGTAAAATACTTAATAATTTTCATAAATACATTAAAGTTCGGTTACAAAAATGATCAGAGCATGTACAATTTAACCTTTAATTACATGCCAACCATATTTAATACAACAAAACACACATTGTTAAATCTTTTTTTGATATGATCTTCAGAAGGCTTATGTTGTCTTGACTCCTAACTTTAATCTTCTTGCTTCTCCGAACCTACGTGTGAAACACTCACACGCTAAGTCGTTGACTTAGTGAGGCATATAAAATGTATCATAAAATATTACAATATTTAATCATATTCTAAGCATTCCATGCAATCATGTAAAGAAACATGGAACACATCATATAACGAAAACATAAATATGCACACACATATATATATATATATATATACACACGTCATCATCATCATTATCAGTATCAACATCATTATCATTATCAATATATGTTCTCATCATCGATATCATTATCAACATTTGTTCTCATCATCATTATCAACATCATTCACTATTCATTTATATCATTTCTTTTAATAACCCATGTATATCATTGAAAACTTAAGGTATGTGAATGCATTGAGATTGTACACAAATGTTGTCACCACAACTCGTATAAATTGCACCGAAGTGTCGCGTAGAAATTGCACCGAAGTGCCACATAGAAATGTCCTGAAGGACCTCATAGTATTGTCCCAAAGGATCGCGTAGAAATGTCCCGAAGGACCACGTAGAATTGCCCCAAATGACCGCGTAGAACCCTCTACTTTTGACATGTCAATTATACCCTTAGCTCTCATATCACATACTTATAAGCTTTACCTTTTATACTATTTCATATAGCTTATCACATAGGCATGTATTCATATATATCATTTTTCACATTTCACATATTCATATAATCACGTAGTTCACTTACACGTAGGGCATTTTCATATGATTCATATTCATATTCGCATGTCACATGTTCACATAATTACTTAGGTCAATAACACGTAGCTTATATCATATTCTCCTATAATCATATAGATCACATAACACATAGATTATGGTCACATAGTATATATCACATTCTCAGGTATCACATAAGTAAATGGCACATAGCTTATTTTACATTTTTATGTAATCACATAGACCAAGTAGAACAATACATATAACACATAGACATATTCTTATATTCCGGTAGTACACATAGAAATCATATCATACCATACTAGTTATTCATAGGTCATGAAATCCAAATATTGGAAATAGACTCATCGCAAATATTATTTTCCATATCACCATATATTATAGTAGTATGCACTCACATTTGCCTCACTAGTCAAAGCAAAATACTTATAACTCTTGCACACTCTTATAAGTTCGAACCGTCCGGAACTTGCATTCGTTAAATATCTACACAATAATATGATTTATATAAATATTGTAATTCGTATCACTATAATAAATCTTTAATAACATAAGCTAATTGAATCGCTTAATTCACCATTTCACTTTGAATAGTATCGGTACTCAAGGTACAGTACTTATACTTCCCTATTGTGGTATCGATATCCTATATACATTCTGGAATTCGTCCTTAAAAATGGTACCGATACTTAAACATTAGTATCGATACTACTACTTTGATATCGATACTCTTTGAAGAATTCATCCACTTCTACCTTAAGGTATCGATATTATTCATCCAGTTTCGATACCCAGACCAAGATATCACCTATTTTTGCCTTTAAGTGTTGGTACTGTTCATCCAGTACCGATACCTCTTGCCCATAACTTACTCATTTTAACCCGAAAATTTACCAAAACTTATATAAACTCCATACCTTTAAGTCCTTTCAACCCTTACTACTACTTTGGTATCGATACTCTTTGAAGAATTCATCCACTTCTACCTTAAGGTATCGATATTGTTCATCCAGTATCGATACCCATACCAAGACATCACTTATTTTTGCCTTTAAGTGTTGGTATTGTTCACCCAGTACCGATACCTCTTGCCCATAACTTACTTGTTTTAACCCGAAAATTTATCAAAACTTATATAAACTCCATACCTTTAAGTCATTTCAACCCTTAAAACTTAACTTCACTTATTACAACTAACTTATATTACTAACTATTCCAAATATTATAACTCACTTAAACATCCAAAATCCCACAATATTACTTGAAACAAAAAAATCTTACTAACTATTCCACATGTTCCAAATCCTATTCCAACACTTTAGATTTCTTATTTTAACTTATGACAAGTCAAAACTCATTTCAAAATTCATTTACTAACTCTTTCTCAATAAGTCACTCAAAAACCCTTTTTACTTAATTACCCATAACTTATTAATCTTTTTGTTTTTACTTCTTTTTAAGTTTCCTTAAGGTTTCATAATACCCCAAGAATCAAAACCAACTTAAAAATTCAATAAATAACTAACTGTAAAATTTATTACCTTAACCAAGCACTCACGGTGGAAAAAAGAAAAAGCCAGATTTTTCTTTCATTTACTCACATACTCCATGTGCTTATATAATACATCACAAACAAATTTTAAATTCATTAATTTCCAAAAGACCAAAATGTCCGTTCCTCTTTTAATCTTTGTCAAACAATCCTTCACAAAAATATTCCAAATAAATCTCTGAACTTTTCAATTTATTTAAATTGACCACAAAATTTTAAAATCTTACACTTTAATCACTAGCTCGATTTTTGGGATGTTACAACTGCAGCAATACAATTCGGTAGTATAGTTTAAAAATCTAAAGGCGTAGACGAGATGGTAGCATAGTTTTCAAGAGCACGAGCCACACCATTAACTTCTCGTCGGACAAACCGAACTGAAATGTGCGAATGAGCAACTAGGAGTTGTCGTGCTTCACGAAGATAAAACTGAAGAATAGAGTGATCATTTGATGGTTTATGAAGATTTTGTACGACATTCCAAGAATCGCTTTCGATCACGACACTCGAAAGCTCAACTTCCAGTGAAAAATGAACTCCCAGAGAGATTGCCAAAGCTTCGATGAGACCTGCAGAACGTGGCACAGAAACTTGGGACGCTTGACCTACCATAACCATGCCAATAACCGGCGGAGTAGGTGTATGTGGACAGGCACCGTCAACATTAACTTTGAAAGTTCCCGCTACAGGTTTGATCCAGTGATAAAGGTGAAGTTCCGAGGCCGAAGCAGCAACAGTGGATGTCAATGTTGTCGTGGCAGTGGCAAACACCGACTATAGCACGATGTGGGATGCAATGAGCTGCCAATCGGGAAGCAGATTACCTTCATGGAAAAAAGATTCCGTTGATGCTAAATATTCCACAACATAATCAAAAGAGTGATGAATCGGTGTGCCGTTAGAGTGTTCATCATATGCTCCGTCCAAGCACCAAATGCTGAGTAAGCCTACTGATCTTGCGCATTGAAATAACTCGTCTCCGCCAGTATTGGAGCAACCATCGGGCAGTCACGCAAAGCGTGAAAAATAGTTTCATCGTCTGATCCACAAAGACAATACTGAATGCCGACAACACTTGTATGAGCAAGTGGACGTCCGACAGACAATGCTTCACGATTGAGTTTTTTCAAAACCATACATAACATTCAGTTTTTGTTTCATTTAAATACTAGTCTTTAAAAACTTAACATGTTTATTATCTAAATTATCAATTTGGGTTAATTTTAGTACCTAAACTTTTTTTTTCAAAATTTAATGTTAAATTTTGAACGATATACTAAAATAAAAAAACTATATTTTGAGTAAGTTTTGAAAAAATTAAAAATTTAAATACAAAAACAAACCAAGATTAATAGTTTAAATATTAAACACATAATTTACCTTAAAAAATTTAATATTTAATCCTAATAACCTTCTAATGGTTGGTACAAAATAACACTATTAAACATCGGCCCACAGTTATTTTATATAATTATTTAAAAATTCTAATAAATCTTAATATACGAGAGTCTGACTTCCATTAATAAATTAATAACCTACACAAAATGCCAATTGGGCTCACTTTAGCAAAACGAGTACAGTTACATCTAACGTGCACATGATCAAAACCAAATTGTACAAGGATTTCACAAGGTAAATGGGCGGTTCCTCTGGAGCAACCCTTCCAGCACCACCTTCTTCTTATACTCCGACGAGTTCAAATATAAATCGTCGGAGCTCGCGGTGGTTTCAACCGTGCTCTTGTTACCGTTACTTCTGGTTCGGAAACGAGGGCAGACAAATAACCATGCCGATGTACAAAGAATGGCGCATAAACGACCCCAAAGCACCATTGTTATCAAGGTCACCATGATGACAGATATACCCATCACCGACTTGAATCTTGCGATTGATTCATTGTTTTTCAGTTGGAGACTGATCGGAGCATGAATCCGGGGACTCCCCGACCGTTGACTCCGTTCTGTGACCGGTAACGACACCGTATGGGACAACCTGGTTGGTGTTTTCTTAGGTTTGGTCTTCGGTGAAGCCGGTTGGCTTGACCCTGTCCTCGCCGGCTCCGACGGCGATCCCTTGCGCCCCCTCGTCTGAAATAGTGAAATCCATTAGTAGAAACGTACGCTGATCACTTTTTTAACCTACATGATAATGCTGTAAAGAGATAAACCAAGCTTATTCATTAGGGTTTCATTAAAGTTCCCCTTCCCACACTTTCACACGAACCTCTTTAGCCGTTTCTCGTGCAACTTGATCGGTGAACGGCGGCCGCTGGTGGTCACCTTTGGAATTCCGACGTGAAGGTTTATGAGGTTTAGAGGAAGCCTTAGTGCTATCAGGTTTCCTCTTCGTCTTGCTATGATTGGCCTCGGCCTTGCCTGTGTTATTTACAGGCACCGTCTTGGTGCTGGATTTCCTCGAGCTTAACCGGAACCTTGGCCAAGAAACCGAAGTGGTGTTCTTTTTCTGGGAATTTTTCTCCACGGAGAACCCAAAACAACCGAGAAAGCAACTGTTTCCGGGGCTGGTTTGATGCGGTTTGGCCATGAAAGAACTAAGAAAATATCATTTGAGAAGAAGGGATAGCGTAGACATGCAGGAGAAGATACTTTTAAATAAACCAATGTGGAATATATATATAGATACTGGACGATACGTTATATTTTTAACCGGTATAATTTAAGTTTTGATATTATAAATTTTATTGATGGAATAAATGTATATAATATTCAATTTGAATTAATTAAAATATTAATAATTATAAAAATATATTAAGAGATTTTTTTTGTAGAAGACTTGGACTTGGTGTAGGAGGGTTTTTCTTCCGACACGTTTTCGCAATTGTACAGTCAGTTTCCTTAAAATATACAATAATGCAACATGCAAATCTGTTATAATACTAATATTCATTATTTGATTGGCCATGGAAAGTAACATTTTATTTTCGTTTATATTCTAATGTTTTGTCTTAATTAATTCGAACCAACCTGCATCACACACCTAATTTCAGTGGGTGAGTATTCCATAAGAGATTTTTTACATCACAAGGACCCGAACCTAAAGTCTTGCTTAAGCGGAATAAAACTGATTACCACTTAAATCAACCCCTGTTGGTGAAAGTAATATTTTAATTTCTCGCTTTAGTAATATTAAAACATGTAACCAAGTGATCTCCATTATAAATGAAGTGTTGTTATTCGTTTAGGACTCAGATTCGAGAACCCAAGTTCAAACACCGTAAATATTAGAGGTTTGAGTGTTCAATGTCGAAATATTCAGAATTTATCTTTGAACAAATGTTCTCTTATACTTACTCGAATTAATAAAAAATAATATATAAAAGCTAGGAGAAGACTTTATGGCTGTGCCAGTTTTGGGCTGATTCGTGAAGCTTTAAGACCGAGTTTGAGTTTATAAGATATTAGTCCAATGACTTAAACTAAATTTTTTTTAAACTATGTTATTTTTTTATTGTAGGTATCTAAATTACATTTTTTTATTAAATTTGGTAGTTAAATTATTATATGTAATCACTTTATTTTTTTTATTAAAATAAGGGGATGTTTGTTTGTCTCTTAATGGAACCGTTCAGCATTCAGCACGTTTGTTTTACACCTCTGAATGATTCAATATTGACTTATTCAGCAAAACAGTGTTGAATGATTCAACACATAAGTACATTTTGAATGATTCAGAGCCAGTATCAAACAACATATCACATTCAGAGCTAATTCATACATAGCCTCTGAATCATTCAACATTTGAATCATTAAACGCTTAATTATTCTGAAATAAACAAACAACCCCTAAGTCTGTAAATTATTTGTTTTATTTTAAACACTTAAAATATTTGTTGGTCAAAATAAGTACCTAGTTTTATATACTGTCTCAATATCTTATTGATAATTTTCTAATTAAAAAACATTAAGACATAAAATAATTAAACATAATAATTGAAGTAACTATTTTGACTAAAATATAGTTTAAGTGCCTAAACCATAGTCCTATTAGATGCAAGTGAGTTGTACGGATCAAGTGACATCCGTGGTAAAATAATTGTTATTATTTTTTGAGGAACTGAGTTTGAGCACTATAGATGCTAAGGATGTGAACGTTCAATATTAAAAGATTGAGATTTATCATTAAACATATACTACTAGGAGCTTAAAATATTATTAAAAAAATTTCTTCATATAAACCGGTTTTCTCAATGTTTTAACTAGGGATGGGCATGGGTCGGGTCTTCGGTCCACCCGACTCGAAAATTAGAAATCCTCTATCCAACCCAAAAAATATACACCTTCTACTAGAACTTGACCCGATTTTTTAGACAAAAACTGAACCCTACCCTACCTGATCCGAAATAATATATATATATATATATATATATATATATATTTAAAATATTATTTTTATTCAATAAATAGAGGTTTAATTGAAAGAAAATTATATGTAGATGGTATTATTGTAATTATTCATAAATATATAAGGTAAAATTATAATTTTTTGGGTCGGATCAATTATTTTTTACCCTAAACACAAACATAATACTAAAAGAATCCGATCCAAACAAATCAGGTCTAATTCGGGTCTCATGCCTATCCCTAGTTTTAACTCATTGGTTTGTTTTTATTTTATATTTTAGCTCGTTGATTCGGTATATATGTACATTTTATCTATGTAATTATGTTGGATAATGCTTAAATTAGGGATGGAAAACGGGTACAGTTTCGTGGATTCCGCACCGCATCCGCTCCAATTGGGGCGGGGATGGGTATAATTTTAGCGGGTAGTGGGCGGGTGTGGATTTAGAAAGTGGTACCCGTCGCGGGTGGTGGGCGGGTAATGGGTTTGAGATATTACCCGCCCCGCATCCGCCTGCCCCACATCCGCCCGCCCAGTTAAATATCTATTAAATTTTGGACCATTATGAATTTAGGTGTAATTTTAGAGACTAATTTATAAATTCTAATATTGTATAAGATATAACATGTAATTTATCCAACTCTCCAACAAATAGCAAAGGATATTTCGGGCATTCATGTCTCCACTGTCCCATCAAAATCTGCATTCAGTATAGGTGGAAGAGTAATTGATCCTTATCGTAGTCGACTACTTCCGAAGACGATTGAAGCATTAATGTATGCTCAAAATTGGCTTTGGGACGATATTAAATGTAATATTATTATTTAGTTTATATTAGTTGTCAAATTGTGCTTAATTATCTTATTAAAGTTTAGTTACTAACTTATATTAGTTTTACTTTCTATTATATATGTAGGTAGTAGTGAATTTAAATTAGAGCGCTCTCAGTTGGAGGAAATAGATAATGATGATTGTAATACTGGAGTATTATATGTCACAAATATTGCTTGAAATTTTATAATGTTGTGTCAAAGAACAAAAACATTATGTGTTTGTCATTTATGTTTCTAGACTTTAATTATGTCCTTTATTATGGTGTTTTATGTATTTTAAGATCTATATTAACACTTAACTTAGATAATCCTTGGATTATTTTATTATGTTTCTTAATGGACATGTTTTTTTTATGTTTGTTGCTTATGTATAACTTAAGTTTGCTGTCAAGCGGGTCTAGACGAGTATGTCGCTAGTGGGTGTGGGGATGGATTTAAGAATGTACCCGCATGGGCGGGTGTGGATTTAAAAATTTGTACCTATCATGGGTGGTGGACGGGTGGTGAATTGAAAAATATTAAATGAGTATAGGAATGGGAGAAGAGGTATCCGCACCCGACCCGACCCGCCCGTTTGTCATCCCTAGCTTAAATCAGTTGGTAACGAGTACCGAATGATCTACTGTCAAGTTAAAATGTAAGGAAACATATAAGAGAGATTGTTTACGTAATTCATACCAAACTGATGATCCCGCCATATGGAACCTTAATCATAAAAAAGTTAATTATAATATTTTCCGTACAAAAAATATGAACGTTTCAAAATTATCATTAATTTTATGTTTTGTTTTTACTTTAATCAATTATAGATAAAAACTAATTATGGTTTTTTAAAAACAAATTAAAGTAAAAATTTATTCAAAATATTACATCAATAGAAATTTTAAATTTTTAAATCAAAATATAATTTAATGATAATTCAAAAATAATAATCGAATAAATTAAAGTAATAATTAAACGATTAAATACATAATTTATTTTAATTTTTAGTGCGAAACTTCTATTAATAACATTGGAGTGATTTTTCTTCTTCTTCTTTTAATTACATCAAATCGGCTAATGAATAACTCTTTATTGAGCTACAGGAAAGAAATAATAAGCTGCAATTGAAATTTGCAGCTGATTTGATTGGAGTTTGTTTTGATTTCTCGAACAATGCGCGAAGGAAGAGAGGCCGGTGACGTGCCTTCGTTGCACATCAAAAGCACAAAATTTTGATTTCCCTCCTAAAAATTTCCCACCTTTTTGTTTTTTAAACCCTAAAACCAAACCCTAATCCATAATCTTGGGGCGGGAAATCAACGGCGCCGGTTTTTGAGCTATTTCTTTCTCGTTCTCTTCTTTTTATTCTCTTATTTAAATCAATAAAACTTTTATATTTATTTCCGAAAAAGAAAAAACCGAACAAGGGAGCTTCTACTTTTTCTATATTACCGACCTATTTATGAACTCCCACCCCAGGCAAAAGAAACTAGGCTTTGTCTTGTTCGACTACTTAGTTTAGGTTGTAGAGGGAGTACTTGTAGTCTTCTGAGTGTTGGAAAAGCGACGGTGAAGATATGACAAGTGAAGAAAACTGCGGTTCTGCGGAGGCGCAAGTTGAAGGGAGAGAGGAGGGACTGGGGGTGGAAAATAGAGATGTCGGTGGAGAGGAAACAGGGGAAGTCGTGATGGAAGAGGAGAAGGGGATTGAAGGAGACGGGAAGATGGATATAGAAGGGGATGCTTTGAATAAGCTTAAGAAGAGAGGTCGAAAGAAGGGGGTGACAGGTGCTTCAAGGAAGGGCGAGAAGGAGGTTGCCCAAGAGGGAAGGAGTGGGGAGAAATTGGAGGAAAGAACGACTCCTGTTGATAATCTAGAGATAGCAGACGGAGATGATGGAAATTGTACGAAAGAAGAAGATTGTTTGGCTGCTGCTGTTAATGGGCAAGGAAATAGTGGGGGTGATTTGAAGAATAGGCTGAGAGCAGTTTCTAAGAGGTTTAGTTATGCTGAGGTTCTATATGAAGATGAAGAACTTGTGGAAAAGAAGGGCAGACGGATGGGCAGGAAGAAGAGGAAAGTGGTTCGTTCTGAACAACAAGAAGATGATCACAATGAAAGTGGAGAGAATGGGATGCCCCAGAAGAAGAGAGCAAGAAGGGGCAGAGCAAGGAAACAATGTTCTGACATTGAAGGTAGTGAAGGGAAAGATGTTAAAGAGGAGGGGATTGAAGGAGACGGGAAGATGGATATAGAAGGGGATACTTTGAATAAGCCTAAGAAGAGAGGTCGAAAGAAGGGGGTGACAGGTGCTTCAAGGAAGGGCGAGAAGGAGGTTGCCCAAGAGGGAAAGAGTGGGGAGAAATTGGAGGAAAGAACGACTCCTGTTGATAATCTAGAGATAGCAGACGGAGATGATGGAAATTGTACGAAAGAAGAAGCTTGCTTGGCTGCTGCTGTTAATGGGCAAGGTAATAGTGGGGATGATTTGAAGAATAGACTGAGAGCAGTTTCTAAGAGGGTTAGTTATGCTGAGGTTCTATATGAAGATGAAGAACTTGTGGAAAAGAAGGGCAGACGGAGGGGCAGGAAAAAGAGGAAAGTGGTTCGTTCCGAACAACAAGAAGATGATCACAATGAAAGTGGAGAGAATGGGATGCCCCAAAAGAAGAGAGCAAGAAGGGGCAGAGCAAGGAAACAAAGTTCTGACAGTGAAGGTAGTGAAGGGAAAGATGTTAAAGAGGAAGTTGAAGAAGAGAAAAGTGGCAATTTAGGGATATCTGATGGAAAGAAGAGAGGTCAAAGAGGGCGGAAGAAGGATGGGAAGAAGTTGGATGAAGTTGTAGGCAATGAGAAAACTTTGGAAAAATCAGATGAGTCTTTGGGAATAAACACTGATGCAAGATATTCGCGCAGGGCCTCAAGAGTTCCCAAGAAAGAAGAGTCTGTGCTGCAAACAAAGAGAAAGACGGGCAAGGTTAAAAAAATCAACTTTTTCGTTGTTTTTATAATGTCTTTTTCGTTTTCTTTACATGATGGATTCAGGTCTCAATGTTTTTGAATTTTTTTCCTTCTTTCAACAGGGGGGTGAAGGAGAATCGTCAATGTGCCATCAGTGCCAGAGGAATGATAAAGGCAGGGTTGTGAGATGCATGCTTTGCAAACGGAAACGATATTGTATCCCTTGCTTAACCAATTGGTATTCTAATTGGGGTGTTTACCATGTCTACTCTTCCCATATAAACTACTGCTTTCCCCAAACTATTTAGTATTTTCATGTTGCTAGCAATATATGTTTTTGACTCTCATTTATTAGTATTGGTTTCTACCATAGTGTACATGCTGTGCTTCTGTTTGTTATTGCACGCAATTACAAGTTACCCACGCTTTTTGTAGTTTTCTTTCTAATTGTTGTCATCTTAATGATATGTGAATATTTTGTTGTTTCCCATCTAACACACCATGTATTTGTTTTTCGTGGAAGGTATCCCAAGATGTTGGAGGAAGAAATTGCTGATGCCTGCCCAGTTTGCCGGGATAATTGCAATTGCAAGTCATGCATGCGCATGAGTGGCCCTGTTAAAGTGAGTACTGAACTTCATGGCTTTGCTTCTCCTTTTTGATGCATGGTTGCACGTATAATTTCATACTTGATTTATGATATTGTGTACTTGATGAGTTGTAGAGACTGGAAGAAAGAATAAATTTGAAGTTCAGTGATGATGAACAAATTTTGTACTCTAGATACTTGCTTCAGACACTTCTTCCATACATTAAGCACATTATTCAAGAACAAATGAAAGAAGTGGACATTGAGGCAAAAATTCAAGGTATATGCATCTCCATGTGAACATGTTTTTGTGTTAAGGAAAAGGTTCCTAAAATTAATGTAGAAATTTTTCTCTTGTAGATCTTTGTTTTATTTGAAACTCACTATTTATGTTTTTTATATGGAAGAAACTTGAAAAAGAAAATTCCAGATTCCATGCTGATTGAATTTGTTGTTATGATGACAAACTTTATGAGTTGGTTTCTTGTTGACATGTGAAGCTCTTTTATTTTTGCCATTCTTGATTTTTAGCGTTATGCCACTTAGGCATCTTTATGGCAGTTGAACCCTATTAAACCTATTCTCCTTTCTTGAGCATTATATGAAAAATCTTTTAATCACAATATCATTTTTCACCTTATTTTGTGCAGTATACTGGTTCATTTATTAAGAATCATCTGTACCACTCTCATTTCTAAAAATGTTATTTCTTGATCCCTTGCTATCAGGGAACTGAACCAGCAACCAGCACTATAAACTTCTTGTTATCTTAATATGCATGTGGCATGATATTACATTGTTTTTTTTTCTTGTAAATAAATAATAATTCATTTTTAACACTTATTTTCTGGATGAGTAGGGGTGCTCCCAGAACAAATGCAGTGTATGCAGGCAGTTTGTCGTA
Organism: Hibiscus syriacus; assembly: GCF_006381635.1. NCBI lineage: Eukaryota > Viridiplantae > Streptophyta > Magnoliopsida > Malvales > Malvaceae > Hibiscus > Hibiscus syriacus. The sequence continues at coordinate 1,291,996 of NW_024063467.1, read as the reverse complement.
TTGATGAACGTGTATATTGGTAGGTTCTAATTTTTATTGTTATGATGGTGAAATTAAATGGGGGTGATTTTGTTGAAAATCATATTAATCAAGCTCCTGATTCCAATATATGTTTTTGCAGTAATAACTGCAGAACTTCTATTGTCGACTTTCATAGAAGCTGTCTTGATTGTAATTATGATCTGTGCCTTATGTGTTGCTGTGAGATACGCGATGGATATTTGCAAGGTGGACAAAAGGAAGAATTTATAGCATATGAGGATAAGGGTTTTGATTACTTGCATGGAAACCCTTCTAAAAACAAAGTGTTGAAGTGCCCAGATGATTCCCATGTGGAAAGTAACTCCCAGCAAAAGAATGCTGCAACCTCTGGGTGGAAGGCAAATGCAAATGGTAGCATTCCTTGCCCCCCAAAGGATTTGGGTGGGTGTGGTAATGGCCTTTTAGAGCTAAGGTGTATATTTACAGAACATGCTCTTGTTCAGTTAACAGAAAAGGCTGAGGAAATAGCCAAAGATCTCAGTCTTCATCTTGGTCTCCAATTTTCTAACCAACAATGTCCTTGTTACACTTCAACGGGGGAAGTTAACATTGACAATAATAATTTAAGGAAAGCGGCTTCTCGTGAAGACACCTCTGACAACTATTTATATTGTCCAGAAGCTAAAGATATTCAGAGAGGTGAGTTGGAACATTTCCAAAGGCATTGGGCTAATGGTGAACCAGTTATTGTTGGCAATGTTCTTGAGCAAGCATCTGGCTTGAGCTGGGAGCCAATGGTTATGTGGCGTGCTTTTCGTCAGATTACGAATACTAATTACGAACAACAGTTGGAAGTTAAGGCACTTGATTGCTTGGATTGGTCTGAGGTCGGTTTGCTTATCAACCATACCAGTTATTATTAGCATATGCTGCTAAACATGCTTCTGTCAAATGACATTATTATATGTGTTGCTCCCATTGTCATGTTTGAGAAATAATTGTTTTCCTTGTGAATTCCAATCTTTTAAAATTTGGTATCTTGTAGAATACAAATATGTTCACATTTCAATCTCTTTTGTAACTTGAAGAAGGAGAATGGAAAATCTGTCCACGTTTATATTTTATTTCTTTTATATTATCATGGTCATTTTAGTATCTTGTCTTCCTTAAATTTTTTATCTTATGTAGCAAACTAGCAAAGTATGCTTGTCTTTTTTCAATTACTTGTTGGCTGGATTACCTTGGTTCTATAACCAGCTCTGTTGGTGAAATGTAGGTAGAAGTCAACATTCACCAATTCTTTAAAGGGTACACAGATGGTTGTTTTCAAGGAGAATTATGGCCCACGATACTGAAGCTAAAAGATTGGCCTCCATCTAGTGAATTTGAGAAGCTCCTTCCACGTCATCATGTTGAGTTTCTTTGTTGTTTGCCTTTTAAAGAATATACTCATCCTAAAAGTGGGCTTCTTAATGTTGCTACCAAGTTGCCAGAGCGTTCTATAAAGCCGGATATGGGGCCAAAGTCATATATTGCATATGGAGTTGCTCAAGAGCTGGGGCGTGGTGACTCTGTAACCAGGCTACATTGTGATATGTCTGATGCGGTATAGTTTTAATTTTCTCTTTTATTTTTAATGACAATTTAATGCCAACAAGTAGTTGATAATTTATTTGGCTGGAGTAAAGAATTTTAATTAGCTTGTGTAGGTGGTGGGGGCATTCTTTTTCTGCCTTTCTTTTTTGAGTAATTGATATATCTATATAATCATGGGCAAATTAGATTTAAGTTGGGTGTCAAACTAGTAACTTCATGCTGTTTCCTGTTCCTGTACAAGTATCTATATATGCACATTTATACCAGAATCTTACAAGTCATGTTGAGCAATAAAGCTAGTGTTTGTGGAATTATTGTAAAGTTGAACATTTAAAATAGATCATACAAGTTGTTTTTGAATGCTATCTTTCAGTGCACAGGTGTCTTTTGGTTTTTTTTTTCATGGTCCTAAGTAATCATTAGGTATTCTAAATGGAAACCTTACTGGTTTGAATTACAGATTGTTCTTTCAGTTTTGTGGTTTGATTATATCCTGTCCTTGTTCATCCTTGTTGCTTTTTTCTGGAACAATTCCTGTTCCTTCTATGCCTTTCAAGGACAAAATCTGAACAGGCATATCTTCTTCTAACAATTATTCTGCATTTATTCTAGTTGTTTGTGCATTTGCATTGCTCCTTAACTTTTCCCTTTTCCTTTTTCATCACATGGTATGTGGCCTTTGTCTTTGCCTTGGTGTTGTTTGTGGGTTGTGTAAGGCATGTCATTGACGAAGTTGACTGCAAAAACTAGTTGGTAAACTTTTGGATATTATAAGTTGTAACTGAAGTATCAGATGAATTAATTGCGTGTGGTGTGGGTATATAGTCTTATTTCTACTTCTCTGTTAATGAGGTGCTGCTACATTCTGCATACATAACCAGCTGTTGTGTCTAAACGTGCCAATATATCCTCATTTTTTGGTTGGGCTGAGGCACGTGTCTTGATAAGTGAATCTCTCATGTTCAAATCCCCACTTTCCCTAATGATGAGAAAAATAAGTATTTGGGTTTGGATGCTTTAGTTTTATTGTTTCTGCGTTTACTTCAGGAGACCAGGTGCTTTTTTTTGGCACCTGTCTTCATGAAGTGGAAAAATGAGCTTATTTTGCCAATCAAGCAGACTGAAGCATATCAGTTGGGCTCTGTCTGGGACTCTATTTGCTTCTCCACCTGTGCTGTGAATATCAGACAAACTTTAATAATTTTGTCATTAGCCAGTTCCTAATGCATATTTATTTGTGTTGAAATTTCTGTTTAGGTGAATGTTTTAACACACATTGCTGAGGTGAAGCTTACGGAGAATCAACTGGCTTCCATCACCAAGTCAAAACAAAAGCACCATATGCAGGACCAGCTGGAACTTTATGGAATAAGTTCAAAGGATAAACAGAATAAGCCTAGTGATGGGTCTTCAGACTTCTCTGCCTGCAACAAGCAGTCTAGTGATAGAGTTGGTTTTCAAGAAGGTAAAGTTAACATTGAACAAGGTCAAGATGGTTATTCTAGTCAGAGTGGCAATAATTTTGTGAGGGAACTTGGAATGGAAGAGAGTGGGAAGACAGAAGTAGTTAAAGAAGAATGCCAGGATAACGGCAGATCATCTGAAACTTCTGGAAATAAGATTGAAGAGGGGGAAGCTGTTGAGGGAGGTGCTGTCTGGGACATATTCCGTAGACAAGATGTTCCTAAGCTGCAGGATTACCTTAAAAGGCATTTTAGGGAGTTTAGATATGTCCATTGTCAGCCAGTATCACAGGTACCTTTTCTACATTATATATTTTGCTTGAAACATTTTCATTTTATTAAATATAATATATTGTAAGGGAGCTTGCAATACTTTCTATTGACTGGACCTCCTAAATGAGCTTCGTGTATTCCATTTTTTTTTTAAATTCACTGAACTTAAAGCTGTGGCGAAAAGATGGATAACAGTTGCTATTTAAGATGCATCATGCACCCATTATGTTCCTTGAGAACATTGAAAAAATGGATCTTTACTTGGTGTTTGTGTCTACTAGAAATGGCATTGAATATAAAACAACGATATTTACACTTTGGAGAAATTGGAGATTTGCAGAGAGTCCCCTTAAATTTACACAATTTTTTATTAGTATATTTATATGCTATAAACTTCCATCCATTAATTGTTTTAGGCAGTTAATTCTTAGACTGGAGAATTAGTAAGTCCTGCATTTCATGTGCTGTGCATTGAGCTGGGTGAAGAACACAATCTAAAGGGATTTTATGGAGAGGCTGTTGAGTTTAGACTTTTGTTACTAGTTCATTTATATTCTATAAATTTTACTGCATTATAGGCAGTTGTTTCTTACTTTTTTTTTTGCCTCTGATGAGTTATTTATATCATACGATTTTCTCTCTCTTGGTGATATAGGTTTTTCACCCCATACATGACCAGTCCTTTTTTCTGACAATGGAGCATAAAGAAAAGCTTAAGAAGGAATACGGTATGTTAAAATGTATGATAATATTTTATTGGACCAGTGATAGAAAACTTCAGTCTTTGGTTATGGTTATCTGAGATGCTGTCACACAGGAATTGAACCATGGACCTTTGTTCAGAAACTTGGGGAAGCTGTTTTCATACCTGCAGGTTGTCCTCATCAAGTGCGGAACATTAAGGTAACACAAGTTACTTGCTGTATTTTCTGCAATGCTTTTGCTCGAAAGAGATATGCATCTCTCGTGTTTTCGAAATCAGTATTATTTTTCTTGTGTAGCTAATGTCTCGATCAATATGAACTAGATATATTCAGGCATGTGAAATTCTTTTGAAACCTATTCAAGGAAAATGATTCAGGATTTAGTTATGAACAAAATATAACAAAACTAGATAAATTACATGCTTGAAAGGCATGTGAAATTCTCTTGATCAATATGAACTAAATATTACTGAACTAGATATATTTAGTATATGTTTTGCAGTTTTAAGAAGGAAATAAGTTCTGCTTCAGGTCATCATCCTAAAATCAATTGCCTAAAGATGTAATTTGTAAATTTAAACAATCAAAATTCTGAAGTGGTTAACTCTTGGGCCAAGAAAAACTCGGTCTCCCTATGGGATCCTATTATTCAAAAGTTATATAAAAAATTGTCAGGGTGGAAGTCAGCCTCTCTATCTATCGCTGGTAGGATCTTGTTGATAAAGTCGGTTCTTTGTTCACTACCAATCTATTTCATGTCAATTTTCAGACTGCCGATGTGTGTTCTGAAGAGACTTAATTCAATCATGACAAGTTTTCTTTGGGGGGAGTTGGGCGCGAAAAACAAAATTCACGATACTTGGTTGGATGTAGTTTCTCTGAAGACTCGGTTTCCTTTTTTGTTCACATTATCGAACTACAAGGAGGGTAAGATTGTCGATTTCAGGATATCTAACTTGTCAGGCTATTTTTGGGATATTCCCTTGAGAAGAAACTTAGTCGATTAGGAGTTGTTGCAATGGAATGAGCTTGTGGGTGGGTTTGTTGAATATCTTGCCTTAAAATTTTTCTTGGTTACTTGGTCGATAGTTTTCCGTGGGAAAGAATCGTGTGGGCTGGTGTGGCTCCTTGTTTTGAATATTTTGTTTGGCAGGTGGTGCACAAGAAGATTGCTGTCAAAACAGAGTTAATTAAACGTGGGGTGGTATAGAAGATCCTTTGTGTTCGTTTTGTGGGTTGGTTCATGAATCGGTTTCCCACCTATTCTTTTCTTGTAAAGTGTCTTAGGGATTATGGGTTAGCTTTTTGCGTCATGGGGAAGATTCCTTTGCATTTTCGGAGTGCATTGTAGCATTATTTTTTGTTTGGGCTGATCTTGTTCCAAGATCAAGTGTTTGGGGGTTTATCCCAAGAGCCTTGTTGTGGTCGATTTGGAAAATGTGGAACGATATTGTTTTAACAATAGGAAATGGATTGTGCTATGCTATCTTTTCTCTCGAGGTATAAAGTGGCAGCATTGTTTTTCTCGAAATTCCCAACCCTGATGATATATTTTGATAGCCTTGTGGGGATCTTGCATTAGCTGATCGTGTGATGTGTTCTGATAAAAAGTCTTAAAAGGTTGTTAGTTGGTCTCTATCTTTTTCGGGTTTTGTTAAAACGAATGTGGATGGTGCTATGAACAAGTGTTGGTTTAAGGGTGACATTGGCAGGGTGTTTCGAGATGAGATATGTGTGATGTTGGGTTCGTTCTTTGAAAGTATTGGATTAGGGCCTCCTATTATGGAAAAATTGATGGCAACGAATAGAAGATTGAATTTATTTTTGGATTTGGGGTTGTCGCTAAACGTAGGCTTATTTTAGAATCTGATTGTGCGGTCGCAGTGGATTGGATAAGAAATCCAACTAGTTCCACCCCGATGTTCCTATCTTTAGTCAAAGATATTACAGAGATTGTGGTTGAAAAGGTGTTATTGTTCGTCATGTCGTGAGAACAATAAATTGGGAAACGGATAAATTAACCAAACTAGGGATTGGTTAAGTAGAGGGGAGTTTTTTTTTTTTGTTGCTGTTTTGTTTTCTTGGGATTACTTGACAACTTTGTTCATTGTTTAAGTTTATTTTTGGCTGAATTTTTTAGGAGTTAGTTTTCTGTAGGGTTTTTTCTTAGGAATATTTGTAGTGCATCATTGTACAGTGTTAAGTGCTACCAAGGGTATTTGGTGGTGTTTGTTCTTCTTATACTTGGTTTTTATGCAATAAATTTTTTAAGTCAATTTTTTCGCTCTTTCAATGTTCGTTAAGTCTTTGTGTTTAACGGATATGAAAGAGATTTTTAATGAGACATTTCCTCTTTATAAAAAAACAAAATTCTGAAGTGGTTCTTTCTTTTTCACATTACTCTATTATGTTATGGTGTATGCTCATTTGAGCACTTGTCTTGATTAGGAACCTTGGTGGAGATAATTTTAGTTTTTAAAAAGCCCATCCAGGAGCGCCTAAAGCGTTGGGCGTAGGTGGGCGCCGGAAAAATCGCCTCCAACGGCATAGGCGAGGCGCAGTATGGTGGGCGCGTGTTTCTTCTGCTTTTGGAGCATTCCGGCACAGGTGCAGGTGTTGCGCTTTTTGTGCCATTGTGAGGGTGGGGGGAGGGTTGGCGGAAGAGAGAAACATGAAGCAGAGAAAGCAACAGAAACAAAAAGGAAACAGAAGAAAATAGGAAGAGTGAAGAAGAAATAGAAGAAAAACGGTGTAGAAGAAGAGGAATATGAAACCATATGTTCCCTTAACCCTAATAAATCTAAGGGTTATATAACCTATTAAGCAGCTCAAAATATATAATTCAACTCTAAATAAAATATTAATATTTATTTATTTTTCTATAAAAAGTCCATTACAGCCTATTCCTTTAAAAGTGCATCAGTATATTTCTTTTATATCTGATTATTTTTCTTTTGGTAAAAAATACACTGTTTTTATATTATTTTATGCTTTTTTTAATTTATCTATTTAATAGTATATATAATTATTTTAAAAATAATAAATTAAATAATTTTTACTTAATAATTTTTATTAAATACAAATTTATTTTTTTATAATAATTTAGTGTCATGTGAAGATTTTAATTTGATTATAAAATTAATTCATATCATTTAAAAATGATTAAGTGATTTAAGAGTGAATTATTAAATAAATAAAATTAGCTGAGAGTAACCCCCAATACCAGGTTGAGAGTAGTTTCCGTAAAAGACTTCTGTTACGAATTGTCCTCAGTGAGACTTGATCTCATGATTACAAGGTTAAGAGTCTTGCGTTCTACGAACTGAGCTAGATGGACAATTAAGAGTGAATTATTAAGTAATAGTTGTAAATATACTCTAAAATTAATTTATAAATTTTTTAGCACAAGGTGCGCCTCGCTTAATAAAGGCTTTAACGATAGGTGCGTCTCACCCTGTGCCTTGTCCTAGGCTCCAGAGATCCTTTGTGTCTTGATGCGTATCGCGCCTTTTAAAACTAAGCTGATAATAGCCGTGTGGTTTAGTATTACTTATCCTTAGGTGCTGATAATAACCTTGTGGTTTAGTATTACTTATCCTTAGGTGCTGATAATAGCCATGTGGTTTAGTATTATTCTAAGTATTATCTGTAGTTCCTTGATTATGTTCAGCATCTTCCTTCATCGATGCTACAACCTATATCACCTGCTAACTTTCACCCGAACCAGCATCATAGCTTCTTTCACCTGCTGCACCCGAACCAGCACCCGCATCACAGCTGCCCTCACCTGCTGCACCTATATTACAACTTCCCTCACCTGCGGCACCCTTACCTGCACTTTCATCCATTTTACAACCTTGTTTTAGTCCACTTAAAACTCCTCAAAAATCCAAAACGCTACAACTTGAGAGAGAAAAAAAACTCATTGTCTACTATAGGAGGAAAAAAACTGATTTCTAAGACCACTCTACAGCCTGGAATTTGCTGAGAACTTAACCACGGCCCTACTACTCGTAAGGGTTCGGAAGGTAATTGATCACATGGTAAGGAATTATTTCAAGATGAAAATTGTGTTTATTTTATTGAGATACTACTAATCTGCCTATTGCTCAAAGGAAAGGTGAAACGAAATGTACAAACCATCTAATTCAACGGTTTATTTCATATGGGAACTTGAAGCCTTCTATTCGTGCTTTTACTACAAAGGTGGATAATATTTATATTCCAAAAACAGTGGAGGAGGCTATGAAAGATCCTAGGTGGAGAAAGTTGTCGGTAAGACTTGGACCAAAGCTAAGTTACCACAAGGAAAAAAAATTAGTGGGCTGCAGGTGGGTTTCTATTGAAAAAACAATATTGTGGAGAAATTCGAGGCAAGCTTGGTAGCTAAAGGATTTATGCAAACTTGGATAAACTCTTGGGAAACATTTGCGCCAATGGCGAAGCTAAATTCAATAAGGGTATTGTTGTCTTTGGCAATTAATAACAGACAGAAACTATATCAATTGGACATAAAAAATGTCTTGTTGAATGAGAAGTTGAAAGAAAAGGTTTATATGCAATTCCCTCAAGGAATGGAAAACGAAGGGGGTGGCAAAAAGATGCTAGCCGCAAAAATTATTGTATGATCTTAAAGGTTGGTAGGAAAGTTGATCTATTTATCACTTACACGATCAGATATAGCTTTTTCAATCAGCATTGTAACCCAACATATGTGTGATCATAAGGATAAACATGGACGAGCATATGTTGGAGCTGAGTAATGTTGGAGCAAGAAACACCAAGTCCATCATGACACAACTAATTGTGGCAAGTAGTAATGTTGGAGCTCAGTATAGAGCTCTAGCATTTGGAATTTGTAAAGGTATATAATTGAAAAGGTTGATTATTGAATTAGGATTTAATCGATGTGAAAACATTTTACTCTATAGTGATAATCAGTTAGACATCAGTATTATCAAGAACTCAGTTCACCATGACACAACTACATATGTAGAAATTGATTGACATTTTATCTCAAAAAAGGTTTATCATGGAGCAAAATTGTTTTTTCCTCTCATCAGAAAAAAGCTAGTTGATGTTCTTACTAAGGCACTACTAAGAGGGAGCTTAGAAACGATAACATCCAAGTTGAGAGACTATAATATATACTCACCAACTTGAAGGGGTGTTTGGTTTATGGAATGTAAGATTTTTAGAATGTAACATTACAATGGGAATGTTGTATTACCTTGTATGGTTTGTTCAGTATTGATGTAAGATTATAGTGTTTGGTTGGAAGAATATAAAATTATTTAGATGTATATTTTATCAAATTATCCTTGTGATATATGTTTTCTTTCAACAAGTTAAATTTTAACATGAAATTATAAATATTTGAATGAAAATTCATAGAAATATTTTAATTGTTACACTATCTAATTTTTTAAGGAAAAAATACATTTAACATACAATTAATGTAATTAATAAATCAAATTTTATATTTTTAAATAATTTTCATAAGTATCATATTTATTTATAGAAAATATGGAAAAAAATATTGTAGTCTCAAGTAGATAAAAATGTTGTTTTTCAATGTATAAAATTCATTTTTTTAATAACTCAAAATTAAATATTATTTTATAGGGTAAACTACTCATTTAGTAATTAAATTATAATTTTTTATTCGTTTTAGTAACTAAACTTTTAATTTTTTTCAAAATTATAATTAATGTTTAGTTTTTGTTTTATGTTAGTACTCCACTATGAAAATTTTAATGCGTTTGTTGTCTAAACTATCAATTTTGGTTTGTTTTAATTCCTAAACTTTTACTTTTTTCAAAATTTAATGTTAAATTTTGAATAGGTGTACTAAAATGAAATAAAAACTATAAAAAAATGAAAGTTTAGGTATTAAAATGAGTCAAAATTGATAGTTTAAGTATTAAATGCTTAATTCACCCTATTTTAAATAATTAATTTTTAATAATAATAGCATTATTTTTTCACCTCATAAAATTATAGATTATTAATATTTTATAAATAATAAGAATTGAGAACGAGTCATATGAAAAGAATTCAATATTTTAGGGGTATTCTTCTCTAATGTGGTGAAAATTGTATAATATCTAAGAATTTGAAGGTAATGATATTTTCGCCATTTTAACCAAAAAATTATTGCTATTGGTATTGAGTTATTACCTAATAATAATCTTTTTCTTGAACCAAACATGGAAATGCAATTCTTCCCATTTGTGCAAAGAATAGTAACCGTGTCATAGTGATTGGAAAAAGGCTTGCTCTTTAATTAATTTTAGTTGTCTGTAGATCCAAGATGTCAATGGTTTGTCATAGCATCAAGGAAGCAATATTGGGACATTTCTGATATCCTTGATGGATCCTTTCTGTGTTTGGTCACACATTGTGTTAAAAACCTTAATTGCTCGCCAAGAGATCTATTTTCTTTTCAGTCATAAGAGCAATATCTAGTGAAAACTAATAGTTCTGTAAGGTTCATTCTGTTAGCAACCTCGCAAGAGTTTGTTTCCTATGCTGATGGTTCCATGCTTATCTCTTTGTTGCTCTTATCTTTTTATCTGTTTATGACAGTCATGCATAAAGGTCGCTCTTGATTTTGTTTCACCTGAAAATGTTGGTGAGTGTGTTCGCTTGACTGAAGAATTTCGTGTGCTTACTCAAGAACATAGGACACAAGAGGATAAATTGGAGGTATGTTGCATAGTTCCTCAGTATTGAAAAGTTGAAGCTATAATTTCTCTCTGATTTCTGTTAGCCTCTCTAGCAGGAGGGAAAATGGCTAGCTTTACTGGTATCTTGCCCTTCGGAGGAGACCTTCGGTTTTCTAGCTGATATTTGAATATTATATCCTGTTCAGTTTTCTAGCTGATATTTGAATATTATATCCTACCCCAATGATCAATGAATACTGGCAGAGCCAAGTCACTGCAGCACAACATACTCTTCACGACATTCATAACCTTGCAAACTGTTTCCATTAATGAATTGGCTTCTGGCTGATTTTTTCACCATCTGCCGGCTGCAATATTTGTTGATATTTGTTGCTTACACTGGACGTGATTCAATTTATTTCATCCATTGTGATTATTTGAGTTTGAGCAAGGTTGAATGTTAAGCATGTAATTAGGAGTTTAGCATGTCATAAAAAAGTTCTATGGTTTGTGCTTTTTAATATTGTATTACAATTACTTTAGTTTCTTAATTTATTGAATGTTGCTTCATTTTATCTGCCGTTTGTAACAGGTGAAGAAAATGATTGTACATGCAGTGTGTGAGGCTGTGAATAACTTGGATGTAGATGCAAAGTGAGTTCCTTCAGATGCTTGTTTCTGTTCTCTGATCTTGAATATTAGGGTTTCTGAATAATTTTTTTAGTCTTTGAATGATGTTGTGTAAATCAATTTTCGTTATTTGGTAAATTCTCCGAAGTTATTTTCTTATTTTTTTCACTCATATAGTTCTTACATTTCTTGATTCAGGATTAAGCTTGCTCACAGAGTCAAATGAGTTGCAACTTTGTTCTGACATCTTAGCTGAAAGTGACACACAGTTGAAGTGGACAAACAATTTGGACTAGTTTCTCTGAACATGGGCGGCATTATATGCAGCATCTAGTAAGATGTGTAACACAACAACTGCTTTTGTTTCTGCTTAAGTACCCCTAAATCTTGATTGCCTTTCGTTCTCTCGGCCGAGGCCGAGCCTGGTGGAAATGTCAAGGTTGTGCTTTGATAAACTATACAGGCAAAGCACAGCCTGGTTTTTGCAGCTTTTTTTGATGATTTCACCACAAATTTACGTTATATTTTATTTTGAAAATGGCAATGAAAAGAATGAAGGGTGTGTCTTTTAGCAAATGAAGAATATTATTATCTTTCCATGCATATAAAGCAGTGGGATTCTTGTTGAGAATAGATCATGCTAACAATGCTGCAGATAATTCATTTTCTTGCAGGACATTAGAACCCAAGTTCAAATGTATCTTTAATTTCAAATTTAGAAATTATGAAGCTTAAAATATATAATGATAATTTATAAATTTTAGGCCGATATGAAAAAACAAAATTTAACTACGTTAAATATTATCGACAATATCAAGTGAGTGGTTAATTTTGTGTGTTAATATAATCCCAGTTTTAAGGATGTCAATGGTAATGTGGATCTAGATATTTATAAATATTCAAATTTTTTTTATAGATTAACATATTTTATTTACTACCCATAATATATTTATTGTAAATATTAATAATATTCGTATAATATTTATTATTTGAATACATTTTACTTAAATTGATGAGGGATTTGGGTTTAAGTATCCATGAACATGGATGATTGATTGTACATGAAGAGTGGAAGAGGTTCTTGACCTTAATTTTTTTTTTTACATTTTAGGTCTTTATCAGTTTAAATTTGAATAAAATTATTGTCTCGTACAATTTTATATGTATCTTTTAAGATAGACCACATTAGCTATTTATTGCATCCGATATAACAAAGTTAGAAATATAACTTGGAACATATGAAACAAACCAAATAAGTGATGAACAATTGAACACCTAATGGACAAGGGTATGAACAACGGTGAATTGGAACAGCAGAGTCATGCGGTCGGGACCGAGAGCGAGTATTGCAAATTCGATAGCCAGCTGCTTACTTTGTTCACATCTTCCCTTTACCTTGCTGCATTGATTGCTTCCTTCGTAGTGTCGATCATTACGAGGATCTTCGGCCGGAAAATCTAGATGTTTGTTGGTGGCATTGCTTTTCTCCATGGTGCCATATTGAATGCCATTGCCATGAGCATCGAAGTCCTCATCATCGGCTGTTCGTTGCTTGTAGTCGGCGTCGGATTTGCTAATCAGGTACATAGTATCAACAGTTCTATGTAATTGTAATCCAAATTTTAATTATTGATTTCTCCTTGGTATGCAATGCAGTCTGTTCCAGTGTACTTGTCCGAAATGGCACCTGCAAACATCAGGGGAGCTTTGAACATTGGTTTTCAAATGGCCATCACACTTGGAATTCTAGCAACAGGCCTTATTAACTACGGCACGTCGAAGATCGAAGGCGGATGGGGATGGAGGCTTTCTCTAGGCCTTGCGGTCGTTCCGGCAGTCGTGATGACCATCGGATCATACATGCTACCGGCCACTCCGAATTTGATCCTCGAGCGAGGCCAACTCGATAAGGCGAGGCAAATGTTGCAGAAAATCTGAGGCACACAACACATCGACGCCAACGAGGCCTCGAAGAAGGTGAATAACCCATGGAAGAACATCCTGCAACCGAGATACAGGCCTCAACTTCTCCTATGCATCCTCACCCCATTCTTCCAGCAGCTCACTGGAATCAACGTCACATGTTTTATGCGCCCGTTCTCTTCAAGGCATTGGGGTTCGGCAATGACGGCTCGCTCATGTCTGCAGTCATCACTGGCACCGTCAACGTTGTCGCCACCATCGTTTCAATCTATTCAGTCGATAAGTTCGGAAGAAGGGCCTGTTCCTCGAAGGTGACATACAAATGTTTATCTTCCAGGTACTTTAATCATTATTTAAGATCATTAAGAATAAGTGAGACAAAAACTCAACTCGATTTTAATTAATTTTGAGTTATTCGAACAAACACAAATTATTGATTTAGTTTTAGAGACAATAAAAAAATCTAAGATTTAGCTGCATATTTTGATAATTTTATAATTTGGTCACTAATTTTCTCAAGGCTTCAAGTCTTCCTGCTTTTCAAGTTTTTTTTATTAAATTTGAACTCTATATACCTTCAGTTCCTTTTTTTTTCATAATTATTTTTATTTTTTTCAATTTAGTCCCTTAATTTTTATGTTATTCACGTTCCATTTTTTCATAACAAAATTTCAGTTCATCTTTCATTGTAAGTTCACTTTCGACCAAATTTTAACCATATGTTCCATTACCGCCATAAATCTACGCAGATTGCCGTAGGAGTGACTATCACAATGAAGTTTAAGTTCATCGAAGAAGGAACCCTAACAAAGGGTGATGCCCAAAGTTTTAAAAAATGGTCCGCAATCGCAATTTCGACCGCAATATAGCAGTCTCGCCACCATCCGAGTTACCCGCAATAGACGTAATAACACCCACAACAGCCGCTATCACAATAAATCCGAAAACACAACCACGATTTAAAACCCGATGTTGGTTCTTCATGATGTTGTTCTTCATCTGCCCTTACGTAGACGCATTCACATGGTCATGGGGACCACTGGGATGGTTGGTGCCGACCAAAATCTGTCCATTGGAAATCCGATTAGCCGGACAAGCCATCAACGTGGCCGTAAACATGATCTTCACAAAAAAGGTCAATTTTGAAAGGACTAAAGATCAAATTTTGATTTCATTTGTTCTACCAAATCATGAGCTTTTTACATAACAAAAAAGACAAAATATCAATGGAAAAGAGAGAGAACACATTTAGAAACCTAATAGAATCCATTGCCTCGTTAAGAAATTCAAAACTTCACAATACCCCAAACCACAGAACAATTTCTTGAGGCACTGAAGGAAGCACAAAACATGCCACTGACTAATAATCATCTAATACTTCATCTTCCGTTTCCTTCTCTGCTGCAGGGGTTTCCTTCTCGGAAGAAGCTCCTTCCTCCTGACCAAGAAATCAAGTGAAATCTTTAGCATACTTCCACAACAAGTGCATAAGAGAAGAACTGACTAAAATTATATCAATTTCTGGAAGGGAGAAGGTAATAAAGCCTTACTTCCTCATTTTTTTTGTCATCATTGTTAGCCTCCTCCAACACTTTCTCATACTCTGCCTTGAGCTCAGCAGCTTTATCAATGTAACACTTCTTCTCCTAATGATATTAAAACCCAATATCATAGTTCATCAGTACACTCTTTTCTCATGATAAATAAGTTTTATTAAACTAATTGAATGTCAACAACTCACCTCATCAGACATGGATTTCCATTTCTCACCACCTTCCTTTGCAACCTAAATTAATTAATGAGAAGCTTAGCATGCAACTTAAAAAAAACAATAATGAAAACAATGTCGAGCACGAAAAGTGAGAAATGAGTACCCCTGTAACACCCTTTGCATCTGGATTTGCTTCCTTATAAGATTTCCTAAAGTCGTCCCTGAAAAGAGACAAGGGATATCCGTCAATTAAAAAGCCACTGTCCTTGGAATTAGCCCAAAGAAAAAGCGGCAGTAAAAAGAGTCATTACATGAACAAAAAGAATGCAGTAGGGGGACGTTTGGGAGCATTGGGATCTTTGCCCTTTTTCAACTTCTTCTTCTTGGGATTTGGCTCTGTTGTTGAAGGTTTCTTCCTGTACAGTAATCAGAAACCTAAGTACATCAAAAGGGGAGATGAAACCTCAAGAAAGCAAGAAGAAAATTTAAAAAACAGTACCTTTCTACAGGCTTCTTCTTGGTTTCAGCAGGCTTCTCAATAACTTGAGCCTCTAAATTAAGAAAATAAACTAAACACTATAAGGAAAAGATCCTACCGACAACAACCTAACTTCAACAATGTGCATGAACCTTGGAGATTAGTGACTAACCCAAATTCATTTTGATTTTAGCTTCAAGGCTGCAGCTATGCATACTGATGAGAGCCACCGGTACAGTTTTGTTACACTCGTCACTGCAAATCCAGAGTTTAGAACCAAAAACCAAAATCAACAACGAATCCGTAAAAAATTCAAAACGAATGCAAATACCCATAAAGGAAATCGAAACAAAAGCCTAGATCGAGGGTGGATAAGATTACCATTTGGCGAAAGCACTGCCATCTTTGGCGCGGACAAGAGAGGCGGTAGGAGCGTCGGTTGAAGCGGCGTCGACTCTCTTCCTGGGCTTTGGTGGATTGGATTTGGATCCGCCTGCCATCTTCTTCTGTTCTTCACCGTAACAACGAAAAGGAGGGAGAGGAGATGAATCGTTGATGCTATGTGCTGTTTGGGGAGAGGGAAAGAATTAATAGCAGGGCAAAAAGAAAATTATGGAGGGAAATGGAAATGCTGGTTTGGTTATTTGGCGCCACCGCCTCTTTTTTTTTTCTCATTTCCCTAACATTTTGATTTTTGGAGGGACCGTTTGGTTGAAATTTTTGAATGAATTGTTTCTTTCGCTTGGATTCATGAGTTGGCTTCGTTACCACCGTTCGATTCTCATCTTTTTCAAATCGACGCTCACCCTCTGTTGTGAAATCGTAGAGGCAACCTTAAAAAAACCCTTTGCGCCAATAGTTTCGGCCTATATATTTCGTTAGTGTTGGGGATGGGTTATGGGACTAAAAACTGGGTTTGACCCGATCCGACCCAATTAGATTATTTTTTAAAAAAAAATAAGTTCGGGTCGAATCGGATATTTTAGGATATGTTTGTGTTGGGGTTGGTTTATGATAAAAAAATATATGACCTAACCCAACATGAAAAAATTTATATATTATTTTCTTTCGATTAAATCTTAATTTTTATCGAATAAAAATAATATCTTTAATAAATATATTATTTCATGTCGTGTTCGGGTTTTATCTAAAAATTCAGGCCGGTTGGAAAGGTTATATTTTTGGATCAGGTTCAAATAGGGTGGAGAATTTAAAATTTTCGGATTAAGTTGGGTGGACCAAAAATCCCACCAGACCCAACCCATGTTCATAACTAGTTAGTATATTATTAAGGGTAAACTACACATTTAGTATCTAAACTATCATTTTTTTAAATCATACGTAACATATAGTTTTTGTTTCATTTTAATATCGCACCGTTAAAAACTTAACATGTGTAGTACTTAAACTATTGGTTTTGGTCCGTTTTAGTATCTAAGCTTTTAATTATTTTCAAAAATTAACGTTAAATTTTGAACTGAAATACTAAAATAAAACAAAAACTAAACTTTATGTATGGTTTTGAGAAAACTGATAATTTATATACTAAATACGTAATCTACCCTATTATTAATGAATTGTATATGATAACGTTGTATTAAACATGAGTTTCAATATTTTTAAATTTATGGGATGAAAAAAATATTATTTAGTAATCAATCACTGATCACTTTATAAGTCATAAACAGGAGTGATCTTGGCTTCCCGCCAACCCTAATTCATTTTAATTTTTTCAATTAATTATTTTTTCTTTAATTTATATAATAAATCTTAAAATTATAAAAACTTATAAAGCAACATCAATGATAAAGGATAATATTATTTTTTCTTAGAGAGTCTCGTGTTCAAACAGTTACGCTTGTATTGTAAATGACTAAAAGAATTCTGAACGAATACTATATTACAATCATTTTATATTTAATAACATATACAAAAATAACTATTATGTTTTTCAAGTAAGATATATTTTATCCTTTTTGAGGTAATGTTATTACTTTGTTTATGATATTAACATAAATATTATAAAAAAATTCATAACACTAATGACTAAATGTAGATTATCCTCGATAATCTGAGTTTAAGGTTTAGAATTTAAGGTTTCAACAAATTATTTTGTAATTAAGATATTAATTTTGTTTTTTAACTTTTATATGAAATTTAAAAGGATGGGTGACAATCGACACCCCTATGAAACAGGTAACTCCACCCATGCCACAATGTAAAGAGGCCGCTTCACCTATATGCGTGTATGTGCTCCATTGTTGGGCCAAAACATGGTATTTTTCGGCCGAAACGAACGCCAACAAGAAAACTCATGAAATGACCCAAATTTCTTCTACGTTGTGGGCAAAATTAGCCCAATACAGAAACAAATATAATTATTAAGTCCATTAGGACACCTTCAAGTTTATTTTGTAATATACTGTAAATGTTACAGTATTAGAAAATTCGTAGGTGATGAATTCAAGTATTAGAAAACTCGTAGGTGATGAATTCACCTACACCAGGGCCGGCCCTTACCATAGGCGAATGGTGACCGCCAAGGACCCAGATTTGGAGTACCTCATTTTTTTAAATATTTTTTAATTTAATAATTAAAAAAATATTTTTAGACATCATTTTTTTTATTTCAAACACTCGGAAACATGATAAATGTCTTTGACTTTTATAGTAAATTGTGATATTGACTATTTTTGTTTTACATTACGCGTGTAATGTTCGGTATTTGCAGACACAATATAAGGGGTCATTTTTAAAAATATTTTTAAATTTAATAATTAAAAAAATATTTTTAAACATTATTTTTTTATTTCAAACATTCGGAAATATAGTAATTCAGTATATCACATTTTAATGATTGAGAGAGAAATGTGAATCTTCATTTATCTTCTTATCATCATATCTTGTCCTAAGACTCTTAAAATATCATAACAGAGGCTGGCCTACACTGTAATAAATTCGTAAATTCCTAAATAAAAGTCGACGTGTCATGAAACCTTCTTTTTTTTTTATTTTAGGTCCGGTAATAGGCCAAATTTGTCTGCGTTGTGCCTCAGAAGATAAAAGACAAAAGGAGAAATTTCCATTGTCGAAGTTTAGAGCATAGCTGAAGATCGAAGAGCAAACTCGGAAACACGAGGAAAAGGGGAAACGGACAAAAGAAGAAGATGCTTACAAAACAAACCCTAAAACTAACATTATAAGCTGTCTTGATCAGCACAAGAAACCGGAGTTTCCATTGTCGAAGTTTAGAGCATAGCTGAAGGGATCATAGTGGAAGCTAAACTTCTGCTTCGATGTTTTACCCTTCGGTCGTCTCTTTATCTCGGCTCTAACCTTCCAAAACAAGCTCCTAAGCTTCCTCTTCCCGCAAAAAACCACCGCATTTGGATCAAAACACAACCCCATCACTCCAAGCCACTCAGATATCAGTTCTTTACACGAATTATATAGAAGCACCAGCTGTGCTTTTGGACCAGTTATAGCTTGTGAAAAAACAAAGTGTTTGGTCGTGTTGGAGCATTAACCGAGGCCAAAAAGTCATATCTCTATCTACTGTCCTGTCGCTGCCAAGAAAGCCTACGGCGCTGTCTGTCTGCCTGTCTCTGTCCCTCATCTTACAGAGTCGGAGGAAGTTAGATGAAGGATTTTGGGTCGGTCACTCACATGGGGTTACTGAGTTCAGATATGGAAGGGTCTCCGAGTCGAAGCAAAATGACGACAAGAGTTTTGACAAACTATAAAGTAAGATACCCCATGAGGGACATGACATGTCACGTATGTGGATATGGATAGTATCATTTGCTAGCTTTTTACACATTTAACCACAAGGAATTCTTCTGTTTTTAGGTAAACTATATAAATAGTCACTAATATTTAAGTAAATTTTAATTTTCACTACTGATATTTCAAAAATCACAAAACAGTAACTAATGTTATCTTTTATTATAAATTGATCACTCGACATTAACAGCCACAGATTCATTTGCCTTTGATTGGAGAACAAAATTCATTGAAAAGTAAAAGGTTTGGCAAATTATTGAGAGTCACAGTCAAGCCTAATGTGACAATTCAGATTTTATACAACATAAAAAACGGCGTTCGTAAAGTCCAACCCTCAATCGATGTCGAACTACACTTCATCATGTCTTAACTAAACTTAGACATAAGAAGTCGTTAAAATAGATTTGGATTTCGTAAGTTTGTATCGAATTTACCCATGAATTTTAAAATATTTAATTACAACACTAAACTCTAGTTTTGCTTATATATAACATAAGTAGTTAAAATATATTTGGATTTTTTTACCTTGGGAAGTTACAGCAAAAAAAAACACATTTAAAAAAAACATTAACAAAAAAATATTTTTTTATAAATATGGGTAGATATGATGTAATAAATTTTCAACTAATCTTGATCATTTGATAATGAACGATTGAACATTTATATCCTCATATACGGTGCTCAAATTGAATATCTAAAAAAATATGCAAAAAGACATAAAATGTCTTTATATTTTTGGGGGAAAAAAAACCTAATATGACTCATATTTTTTTCTCTCTCTATGTGGTCCTCCAACTCAAAAAACAATTTCAATGTGGTCATTTTATCAACATTTTTTCGTCGTTGACCGTTATAGTGCTGGCGTGGTAGTTACAATTTTGAAATAGTAATCCACGGTATTGATGTGACAGTTTATCTACCACATTTAAGTTGTCAATTTAACCTATCTGTCATGTAATCCGTCACGTTATTAACTACCATGGACTACCGCATCAGTACAATGAACTGTCATATCAGCATCGTAACAGTTAAAGACGAAAAATATTGATTCAAATGTCACATTAGATTTGTTTTCTGAATTAAATGATCACATTAAAAGACAAAATAATACGGATGTTACAATATTTTTTTTTAAAGTACATAGACCTCTCTTTGTTGGGGTTGTTTTGTTTTGTAAAAATCTTCTAGAGGATACAAAATCCCGCACTTTAAATGGGAATTCTAAAGAGTGATGTTGAAGCTACACCGGTTCTTCCTTTTCCATTTCAATATATTTAAAAAATGATTAATTCTCACCCTGTTGGGGGTATTATGGGGAGCAAATTGCATTGACGAAATCCTTTGGGAGCTAATAATAATTCCCCTATAACAAAAAGGACTGAAGTGTTCATATATTTTGAACCATTTAATTTGGCTGACACCATTTGTCATCCATTTGAATACACATGGTCACATACGATAAACGGATACAATTCCGTGAATTTCGCATTGCATCAATTCTAGTTGGGGAAAGGATTGGTTTAAGTTTCGTGGGTAGTGGGTGAGTGTAGTTGTAAAAAATCATATCCACCGTGGATAGTGGGTAGCTGATGGGTTTGAGACCTTACTTGCCTTACATTTGTCTGCTTTGTATCTACCCGCCCCACATCCGGTCGTCCACTAATTACCTCCCATATAAATTTTGAACTATTATGAATTTATGTATAATTTTAGAGGCTATTCTGTAAATCTTAAAGTTTTGTAGGACATGACTTGTAATTTAAACAATTATTAGAGTATAACATTTTTAGAATTGAAGACCATCGATTATATAATCTGCGAGGTTGTTGGCAGATAGGTATGGACAGGTATAGGTGGGTACGAGATGGGTGGTAGGTAACCGGTTGAGTAGAGGTTGTGGAGGCGGATTTTAGAATATACTCGTATGAGTGGGTGTGATTTAAAAAATTTGTCATCGTGAGTGATAAGTAGGTAGTGATATAAAAATATTATATATATAAAATTATAAAAAAAATGAAGTTTGGTTAGCTGACTACTATCGGAGTTTGGGACATTGTTCTATTCTTCATGTCGAAATTTGGGCTCTCTTTGATGGACTTATGGTCGCTTGGGATGAGGTTTCAAGAAGATTGAAGTGGAGATGGATAATAAAGAAGCGGTTCGGATCTTAATCTCCCTTACCTTGGCTTTCGAACCTGCTTTAATACATGGAGTCGGAGACCTCCTCCACTGCCATTGGCATGCCAAAATTTAGCACATTCATTGTGATGCGAATAGCGTTGCGGATGCGATAGCTCACCTTGGTCACACGACATCGCTTGACTAGATAGATATTGCTGATCCACTAGATAATATTCACTAACTCCTTCCCCTAGACATGGATAAGTGGAGAAGAAGGATCCATAGATGTTAACACAACCTTTCTTTGTAACAAAAAAAAACATATTCTCGTATCAAACTTCAACGTCATAAATATAATAAATTAAGTTTTAAGAAACTATTGTAGTAAAATCTTGCAAAAGTAAATACATTGGTAAAAGTCACTCATGATTTGAACTATAAAGTGATACGTTGTAAGAATTGTTGTTTCTAACGAGTTTAATTAGTAACTAGTTGAATTGAGTCTGAGTCGAACACTGTCCAATTCGAGATCAACTCACTCGATAACACTTTTAATTGGGGTTTAACAGAGGCCTAGTGATGGCTTCACATGTCCACCCAAGTGGTGGCTCCCTCTGGCCCTAAACCCAAAGCCCTCATGATTTCATGCACTACACACCCTTGTTTGAAATAAGAATCTCCCTGTCCTCTGTGAAGTTGATGTAAAAAGCTGGTGTGTAATCAAGAATGTGCACTGCACCTCATTCCATTTCCACCTTTTACTCTGATCCAGAGCCCTATGCTTTGGTGTAAAAGGCAAAACCTTTACCAAAGATTATAGATATTCAGAAGGGTTAGTGGAGCCATTGATATGTACATCCTAAAATTTTATAAATTTATTATCTAATATAAAATTCCGAATTCGTTCTGCGGTAAGTGACACATGACATTTTAATACATCAGATATAGTTTTAAGTAAGAGCAACTATGAGTATCAAAATTCACAGTTTCTTTACATTGTCGGATTAGCAAACGTTGGGGCCAAAACCAACGAATCCATTGGCTCCATCGAAGGAAACTTGGATCCCCTCTTGCTGGATGTTCCCTATATCGAAAGTCCTGAAGTCGAGGGAGAAAATGCGAAACAGAAAGTTCCCATATCATCCACGGGTATGAGAAAGTTACTGGCTGGTAGGGTTAGGATCGGTCCGGTCGAGAAATAAAACGATACTGTCGGAACCCGAATCGTTACAAAACCCGATATTATAGCACGTATCGAATATAGATACACCTGAGATTCGAGGTAAGTTTGTTGTTTGTGCGACAAATGCGTCACGTAAGGCATTATAAGCCATGTTTGGTAACCTTGTGACCGCGGTGCCGGTGTCCATAACAACCCCTCCGTACCCTAATTCGGTGAGTCGAAAGATATCTTCTGATATTGGAACTCGAGTGCCACCTACGCCGAGACCTGAGAGCCCGATATAGTAGAAGCTTGGAGCTCGTGGGTTTCGTATCAAAGGGATCCATGCGGCACCCACGGGCATTGCTCCGCGCCCGAATACGAGTGATCCGGACGCATCGGTGCCCCGACTCACTAAACAGTAACTAAATGCTCCCCCGGTTTGACCACCCAATTGACCCACCAGCGACATGGATCCACCTCCTAGGCCCAACAACCCGGCTGCCCCAGTGAACATACCCTTGTTAATGTGTCCACATCCGATTGCCACCTTTTGAACCACGGTTCGACCGAATGTGAGTGTTTCAAGTGCCAGGGTCCCTTTCGTGTAAGACCCATCACCGTACATAACCTCATATCGACATTGACGTGAACCGCAACCCGAGTTCTCAACCCGGTCACAAACGGAAGAGCTACAAGAGACGCCGGCGTAAGAGGCGGAATCAGCCGGGTCAAAAACCGGGTCGGATTGTTTATAACATTGGTTACAAGGCTGACACTGGACCCAAACAATATCACTGCCGGAATCAATAACCATGTATTGACTTTTCGGTGGGCTTCCGACGCCTATTCTCACGAAATACTCTCCACTTCCTTGGTCCATTCCTGAAACGACTTCCGACCCAAAATCGTTTGCCTCATAAGCAGCACCGTCATGGTCTCCGCCGCCGAGAGGCGGCGGAGGAGGCTTGCCACCCTTTTAACGTCCCTTTGCGTGCGTGCATGAAAACGGTGGCTATGGTCTTTGAAAGTAGCAGCAGCTAACTTGTCCCTGTGGACAAGTTTCAGCTTCCATTTCCCTTGATTTTCTCTAACACCGGATGGTTCGAGCGGCGGAGGTATCTTTGTCCCGATGAGACTTTGTTTCACGTTCAAGAGTTGAAAGTCGGGATAGGAGGTGGCGGCGACGCTACTTAGAGTTAGGTGTAGCACCGCCACTAGGACTATAGGCAGACCTGAAGAAGCTAACATGGCTGAGGGCTTTCCTGGTCCGAGGAGTTGGGGTTTGAAGTTCTCAAGCGAAAGCTTAAATATTCGAGCCGGGTGGGGGTTAATGCTGCACATAGTAAGCAAAATAGACATGTGGGGTATGTAATAATAATTGAGGTTTAAAGACATACGTTTGTAAATTCCGGTTTAATGAGAAGAACGATTAAATTTATTAAAAGTTATGACGGATTGGTTCAAGCGATAAATTGCTCGATATCGTTTAAGTAAAATTTTATATTCGAGTCTTCACGTATAAAAAAAATCCTAATTAAAAGATTCACCACAAAATAAGTGTACGATGCAGGCTGTTTAAATTATTGAGGGTTAATATGAATGTTTAAGAAAAATATTGCTTTAATTTTCTAACAGCTTTTTCTTGAGTGATCGAGAGTTTGAGATTTAAAAACTATGTACTTTGCTTTCACTTTTGGTCTTTCGCTTTATGAGTGGTGCACGAATTCTGTTCTAAAGTTGAACCCTTCAACAAGGAAGAGACAAGTTTGGTTTTGGTTGTATCCAGCTATATATTAATCGACTAATGGACATTGTAATCAATCCTTGGAAGAAGAGAAAATGCTATAAACATAATATTAATGATGATTTATGTTAAAACAATAATATAATGACCAAAATAGCTAGGAGATACAATAGTAAGATGACTAATGGACCGAAGTTAGTGCTGCCAGAGAAACGAAAGCTACCGAACAAGACCACCTTTAGTTCCATTTATGTTTGTTTAAACAATGTTTGTTGTCTGAGTGTTAAGTGAAAGACGGAGGGAGGAAAGAGAGAGGAAGGTGTGGGTTTCTTCATCATGTTTACGGAAGACGTGAGGAATAGCTAATACTGTTCATTCTACTTGCAGTAAAATACATCCTTATTTTTACTCTCAAAAGGTGTGATTTGAGGGAGCGAAGTTTCCCATTTCGTTCAAAACTATAATAAAACCAAAGCTGATTCAACTCTCTCTGTGTCTGTCTAAACCTATTCTCTTTATGCCTTTCTTCCATGCTGTGTAAAGACAAAAGACACTGTCTGCGCCCAGATATTTTTTTTAATTAATCACTGGTATCTAAATTATTGATCGACTAATCCAGATCGGATACTACAGAGACGAAGGCGATCCTCCCAACACAATTTACTTCATTCATAAACATCAAGATTCGAATCCCTAACATTGCTTAAGTGCGTCCAGATATTTTAGCTGACTTGAAGTAGCAAAAGTGGGATGAATAGTTTGTATTATTTTAATTTCAATATTTTCTATGCTTATAATGTGTTCATCTTTATATTAATTTAATATTTTTTATGTTTATAATACGGTCATCGTTACATTATATATATTTTAATATATTTGTCTTAATATCTTTTAATCCCATCTTTTATTTTTTAATCATATTTAAAATTATCACATCCAGCACAAATCGAGTTATCTTAATGGTTCGAGCACCAAAGACTATATGATATTTGAGCGTTCATTATTAAATGGTTGAGAGTCTTTAAAACATATCATATCACTTGCAAGCAGGGGCGGAGCTCTCTTGGAGGTCAAAAAAGGACCCCGACCCCTATAATTTTTTTATGTTCGATAGATTTTGATCTAATAGTATTTTAGTTAACATAAAAATAAGTATACAAATTAAAAAATATAAGAGTTTATTAAATATTTAATCAAGCAGGGGTTAAACTAAAGGACGATAATCCAATGTTCTCAATTTTTTGGTTTAATAACAATTTTGGTCATTATAAATTTAAATATTAGTCAAGTTAGACTTTTGTCTTTTGAATTTTAATTTTAAATGCGTAATAAGACATTGTATTTTTTAAAAAAAGGTTCAATATTTCGACCCTATCAATATCTAATCCCGACTCCGTCCCTATATTGATATTTTAAACTCAGTAACAAAAATGCATGCATGCATGGCGGCTCATCTCATTCAACTGACCAGCTACGCGCTTATATCAAACTACATACAAGGTTGTTCAACTTGGATCTTTTAAAAAGAATTGAGCATTCATTTAACTGCGATCGCAATCGAATTACGTACATTGAAGCATGTTTTCCACTTTCTTTAGGTTATTGTCTCTTGCATATGCTTTTATGGCGAAGTCTGTCTGGTTTGAGTACTTGAGTTATAAATTATGATTAGAAGATGAAAACAATAGGACAATACCGAGCAGGACTGGTGCATTAGAAAATTTACAAAACAAACCTAAGTTGGAATGGATGACACAAATACATGGGGTGAATTCACGAATAATGTTCTCGAACTTTTTTATTCACGATATAGTGCACATCCCAGATTAATTGTTGAAATGGGGTGAATTCTACAGTGATGCCCATAGGACGCCATGCAATCCAGGCGATCTTGTAGGACGCCATGCAATCCAGGCGACATACGGGGTGACATACGAGCCATACGGGGTGACATACGAGCCATACAAGCCATATACGAGCCAATAGAGAGGTCGCCATGTAGCCTAGGCGACCTTGTAGGTCGCCATGTAGTCCCGGCGACCTTGTAGGTCGCCATGTAGTCTCGGCGACCTTGTAGGTCGCCATGTAGTCCCATGTAGTCCTAGCTCACGAGACCTCATGCATGCACATGCAGCCACAACTTAGATTCCTTCACGTGCTCCCCTCCTGCTCCCCGCTGCATGCCTACAGCTCCCAATGCATGCATGTGAACCATTTGAGCCGTGAATTATTGGTACAATAATTGAACCATTGCTGCGTGAAATCAGCTGCTATCATAGCTGCAATTGCACAATTATTGGTGAAATAATTGAGGC
This sequence comes from Hibiscus syriacus, assembly GCF_006381635.1. Classification (NCBI taxonomy): domain Eukaryota; kingdom Viridiplantae; phylum Streptophyta; class Magnoliopsida; order Malvales; family Malvaceae; genus Hibiscus; species Hibiscus syriacus. Next base: position 1,265,440 of record NW_024063467.1, on the reverse strand, counting down.
AGCCGGTTATATATGGGGTGTGCATTATCGTGAGAACATAAAAGAAAGAAAGAAAGGGAGAAGAGATTGCAGCCAGAGCTTGGTCGCCGAGATTGCAGCCGAGAAAGAAAGAAAGGGAGAAAGGAAAGTAAGAAGAAGAAAGGGAGATAAGGTAAATTTTTTTATATTTAAATTAGTTTATTATTATAAATGTTTAATTTGTTAGTTTAGGGTTTAGGGTAAAACAAAAAGAAGTTAATTAGTTTGTTAGTTTAGGGTTATATGATTGTTAGTTTAAGTTATAGTATACCTAAATTAAAAATTATTTAATTAGTATATGTTTGATAGTTATATAGTTAAAAAATAATTAATTAGTTTGTTTTGTTAATAGTTAGTTATATAAAAAAATTATTTAATTAGTTTGTGTTAGTTAAATAGTTAAGTTATATTTGTTTGTTGAATTTATATTATATAAAAAATTAGTTAGTAAGTTTATTAGTAGTATATTATAATGAAAAATAGTTTATTAGTTAGTTTTAGTTATATAAAAGAATATTTTATTAGTTGTTTAAGGGTTTAGCGTTTACGTTTAACTTATATTTTAAAAAGTGTAGTTTGTTAGTTTATTAGTTTATTATATTATAAGTTATTATATTAAAGTTTAGTGTTGTAAATTAGTTAGTTAGTTTATATTAGATTATATTAAATGATTTTTTAAATATTGTTGTTTAATTTTTTTTACAGATTCATTCCAATGGCTGACCAAATTCCACTGTTGAGGCTTGACAATGAACATATTTCAAGTCATTTGGGAATAATGGTGAATAAAATATTTGTTTAATGAATTATAATTAATAAATATTTGAATATTATTTTATGATTGTGATAATTTTTTTGAAATATTTAATTGTAGGAGGACGAGCAGCGAGTCCTTCGTCTTTGACTACATAAAGTGCCCAAGCCACACCCACTGATAGAAGAAAATTTGCAAGAGGCTGGATTTTGGTATATAACATTTGTGCGAGATTACAAGTTGGTCCCAGGTTTGATCAGTGCGTTGATTGAACGTTGGAGACCAGAAACGCACACGTTTCATTTGCCGTGTGGCGAATGCACGATAACTTTGGAGGATGTGGCAATGCAACTCGGGGTCCAAACTAATGGGATACCGGTGGTAATGTCACATGAGTTTAATAAGGTGGAACAACTTTGCAACTTGTTTCTTGGGAAAGCGCCCGTACCACCAGAGTGTAAAGGGTGGCGGGTGAGGTTGTCATGGTTGAAGAATGAATTTCAACTTCAATCAAATAGTACGGAGCACGAAATTATATATGCAACACGAGCATATATATTACAATTGATTGGGGGAATTTTGATGCCTGATAAATCCGGTAGTTATGTTCACACTCAGTATCTTCTTTTTTTTAACAAATTTTGAGAATTGTAGGTAATATAGCTGGGGTTCGGCGATATTGGCGTTCTTGTATCGTGAGATGTGTAAGGCGTCATTAGTCGTGAATGATAATAATACAGTAGAAATCGGTGGATGTTTGTTGCTGCTACAATCATGGGCTTGGCATAGACTTCCGTTTTTAACACCGATTAGTCGGACTCCGGTTAACTTTCCACTTGCCGGAAGGTAATATGAATCCTCTATTTTAATATAAAATATTAATTAAAAAATATTTATTTTGATTAAAATTATTGAACAAAATGTCTCTATTTTTGTTTTGATTGATATACAGATGGAGGCATAAAATTGAAGGCACAGGGTTGGTGCACAACAACATTAAAGAGTTCAGGTTGAAGATTGACATTAAGGCCAAAAAGGAGGTATGCATAATCTATATTTTTTTAATTATTATTTAAATTAACTATATTATTTGATTTAAATAAATTTTATTGTTTTTGTAATTTTACAGTTTAATTGGAGACCATACATGAATGAAGAATTATTTGCGTTGATACCGCACGATATTTTAGATGGGTTTCAATATTGGTGTGCTGTTACACCATTGATCAATTTTGCTTTTGTTGAGATCCAATTTGGGGATAGAGTGCTGAGGCAATTCCACTTCCACCAACCTATTCCGCGGAGTCCATGGGATCATGACCTCCTCCAAAACTTAGATGGTCGTCGTCCAGTGAATTGGGTTGAGACGCATGACGACCTGCACAGATTTGATGGTCGTCGTAAAGAAAGCGTTAATTGGGTTGAGAAGCATGCAACCTACATTAATGCTTGGAACAATAGGGCTTCATTCATGCCAACTCTTGACGCCATTCAAGACGACGACTTTAATTTTGAGACTTCGGCTTACCTTGCTTATTTTTTGGATAATGGAAAGCCGTTCCTCACAACAATAGTAGAGATGCGACAATTTTTGAGGTTTAAGAAAAGATTTGGTAAAGCTGAATACTCTCTACCGAGTGGGAGTGGGAGTTCATCTCTACAACCTGAAGCGGAAATGACCGATGTGGATAATAGCGCACCACAATCGTTGCATCACGCAGTTGATGATTCTACTGTCCCGGCATACATACCAGAGTTTGTGCAGCCTGAGGCACCCATCTATTCTCCTACGTTTTCGTCGACGTATGACTTTGAACACATGACAGTTCAAATACCCCCAATGAATGAGGGGGATGGGTACAATACTCCTGAGCCACAACGGCCACAACGTATCAGACGTCCGCCCTGACATTATCATTCAACAACACCCCGGCATCGACAACAATTGTAAACTCGTTTGCTATTTATTACAAATTATTTATTGAAATTAGACTAGTTTTTTTAACCTTAACAATGATTTTTAGTATCAAATCATTACTAGTATCAAATAATTAAATATTTAGTAAATCAACTATTTTAAATCATTAGTATCAAATAATTAAATATTAACAATAAATCCTTATTAATAATAATTAGTAAATCATTAGTATCAAATCATTAAATATTTAAAAATCATTAATAAATTCGACTATGTATAAATTTAAACTCAGTAATCCACACTTGTACACTCATTTGTTAGTATTCTATAATTATTAGTAATAATTATTAAATCATTAGTATTAAATCATTATTATAAATAATTACTAAATAATAACTAAATAATTATTATAAAATCATTATTATAATGATTATTATCAAATCATTACTAAATCATCAAATCATTAAATATTTAAATCATTATTAAATCATTTTTATAATGATTATTACTAAATCATTATTATAATGATTATTATCAAATCATTACTATAATGATTATTATCAAATCATTACTAAATCATCAAATCATTAAATATTTAAATCATTATTAAATCATTTTGATAATGATTAATAAATACATAGAAATACATATATGATTACTAATGATGAGGCATATATCTTGGTAAATTAGGACAATTGTTTTTTGAATGGCCTTCACCCCTACATAATCCGCATCTCTTTGCTTGACCTCTCTTTATAGCATGAAAATCCATACTGGTATGAATTCGAGTGGACTCAGGTCGACCCTTTGGACTTCTGCGAAGCATTGGATTTGGTAGCCATTCATCATGATCCTTTTTGGGCCAATATGATTCATTCGGGATCTGTCTGAACACATAGCTGTAGACATTTAATATCCTACGTAGGTGGAAGCATTCATCAACATAAGTGTATGCGCTTACACCAGCATACATACATGCAGCGACTGCATGAGCACATGAATATTTCCATGCCTGAAAATGACCACAATCACACCATTTGTGTCGTAAATCAACTCTAAATATTTGGTCTTCTCCTCCGACGTTACGACGTATGCACGACACGACAAAAGTATGACCAACTCGGTCGAAATTATGAACAACCATTGATGTTGCCAATCGCTCATTTGCTTCCATTGATTCCACCACTGTAGGAGCCCAAGTTTTACCTCTATTTATGAGACTCTCAATTTCCTTGCCTTTGTCCGACCAAACTTTACCCAGTCTAAAGTACGTCTCTTTCACCACACTCGCTATTGGGAGATGGCGTGTACCTTTTAGTACCGAATTAATGGCCTCAACAAGGTTTGTGGTCATATGTCCGTATCTCCGACCTTCATCGTATGCTTGCGACCATTTTTCCCGCGGTATTTTTGAAGCCCACTTCCAAACACGCTGATCATCGTAAAATACCTTCAAATTCTCCAATCTCTTGTCAAAATTTGGTCGACGTAGTTCGTATCCTGTTCCATAATATATTGTGTTAAACCGCAATTAAAAAAACCACGTAAAAAATACACAAATATTGAAAATAAAACTTACCCATGCTGACTATCTCGCTACGAATATGTGCGTTATGAAACTGGTCGATACTATTCTTGCCAATATGACAGATACAAAATGTCGGATATGCATACGGAGGTATCCAACGACTTCCTGGTCGTTCAATTGCCGCCAAAATACCCGTTCCTCTATCGGATATCAAGCAAACTCCATCTTCACGAACGACATATTGACGTAGATTGGTCAGAAAGAAATCCCAAGCCTCTGTTGTCTCTCCCTCAACAATGGCGAATGCAATTGGGAAGATATTTCGCTCACCATCTTGAGCAACTGCCATCAAAAGTACATGCCTATATTGACCATACAACCACGTACCATCTACTTGGATCATACGTTTGCAAAATGGAAATCCTTCAATACATGCCTTGAATGCCCAAAATAGTCTATGAAATATTTTCTTCCCTGGCAGAAGTTGACCTTCTTCGTCATATGCGGGCATGGTTTGAGACTTCACTATAGTTCCTGGGATAAATCGCTTCATTGCTTGTAGCAAATGTGGTAGCTCATTGTACGATGTATCCCAATCTCCATACGTCAACTTCATTGCCTTCATTTTCGCATTCCACACCTTGTCATATTTTACTTGATATCCAAATTGGCTTCGAATAGATGCAGCTAACACTGAACAAGATATCCTTGGATCCTTTTCAACCATCGCCTTCACGTATTCACATATTACATCGGAGTCCAATAGTCGGTGGTCTTGTTCGATGGAGTTTCGCAAACATGTGTGCGAACCATTGTACCTCGTGATGACCCAAACATCGTGCCTTTGATTTTTCGACACTCTGATCTTCCACTTGCACTCTGGGCCATATTTTACACACTTTGCGTATAGGGTTTTCTGGTTGGACTCTGCAACATGGACATCAACATGGTATTTGATGCAGTACTCTTTAATCGCCAGCGTAGCTTCATTTTTTCCTCTGAATTGCACCCCAACTGAAAATTCACCAGAATTATCGAATGATTCAGTCATTTGGTACGGAGGTAAATGTGGCATGTCTGGGAATTCAGGTGCCCTCATTGCATCATAGTCTATCTCGTACATGTGAGGAGTAGCTTCATACGGTGTCGGAACTTCATCAATTGCACCTCCACCAAAAATATTTTCGTCGCCGCCCAAAACGGGTTCTTCAGTTTCTTCATCTTCGCTTGAATCATCATGAATTTCTCCCCATCGATTTTCAGCGTCAATATCAACAACCAATTCCGGTATGTTTCTCGTCTCATACTCTGCTGCTGTAGATGTCCCCCCGACTTCATTTACACTTTCCAATAGTGCCATAAAACTGTTCGGGAACCTGTATGTCGGCTCCTCAAACTGACTATATAAAGCCATTTCAGATGGATTTTGAGCCACACCTCTTGATGACCCAGGAACATCACATATGTTACGCACATCAACAAATAATTCAATAACTGCTATATTGGTTGACTCATGTAATCCAACCATGGTTCCAATATCATCATCTTCTTCAAGTGGAACTGCAACATATCTGACTGGGTTAGAGCATATCATAAACCTATACCTCAAACCATCAACTGCAGCTCGAATTTTCTTTCTATCTTATGCTTCATTTCTATAAATGTGATGTCTTTTTTGAACATCATATTTATTGGTTTTTCAGACTGAAAAAGTACTCCGACCTCATTTTCCATAATCTGTCCATTATAATGGACAATCATGAAAAAGTTGTTGCTCATTTTCTCTACAAATAAAAAAAATAAATTAATTTAGATTAAAAAATTAGATAAGATAATTTCATAAATTATTAAATATAATATAATATATTATTATATTAATGATCAAATAAAATTTATTATTTAACTTGATTGATTGCTTACTAATAAACCTAATAATGATTTGATAATTACTATTAATCTAATGATTTGATATTTAATGATTTAATAATAATATGATTTAGTCATAATCACTAATAATTATTTATTATAAATATTTAATGATTTAGATTTGATACTAATCATTTAGTAATTATTACTAATAATAATGATTAGTTTGATAATATTTTTTATTTTTTAAAAATATCAAACAAATTTGTTAGGCAAAACTGTCGATATAATGTTCTCGAAATAATTATTTCGCGAGATAATGCGTTGTCCGGATTATTTCATTCAATTAATTTTTACTTCTTACTAATATACACATACAATGTAAATTAAACAAAAATATTTTTAAAACAACACTAAATATTTTTAAACACAATATTTTTTAAAACGGAAATTATCTCGCACAAATTAGTTTATATAATTTAATATAAACTTACTAACTAACTAATTTACACATACACAACAACAAAAAATGGACAACAAAAAATAATAAATTACTCACGTCTTTATGCCTTCTTCCTTTACTTTCTTTTCCTGCCTTGTTTCTTTCTTCGAATCAACCTGTACGTGGGCAAATGTTGTGAAATAATGTCATGTATGTGTAAACAAAATATTTATTTAAACAACAATAGCTCCCACAAATTAATTTTATATAATCTAATATATTATAATATACCTTAAACTAATAAACTATTTCTTTATTATAATATAACTTAGTTAAAATAACAAACTAATTAAGCACTAATTAATTTTTTTATAATATAACTTCAACTTCAACGAACAACCTAATATACGTTTAAAGACACTAACAAATTAATTAATATTTTTTATATTTAATAACTTAAACTAAAAAACTAATTAACTAATTTTTTATATAATATAATATATAACTTAAACTAATAAACTAATATAATATAACTTAAACTAACAAACTAATAATTTATACTAACAAACTAATTAACTAGATTTTAGTTTTACCCTAAACCCGAAACTAACAAACTAATAATTTCATATAATAAACTAAATTAAATAATAAAAAAATTACCTCACGAACTATGTTTGAGCCTTTATCTTCTTTTCTTCTTCTTCCTTTTCTTTCTCTCGGCAAAGTTTATATGTGCTTATGCTTTTGGTTCTGCTTGTGCTTCTACCATAAACCCCATATCCTTTATATAAAGCAACTGAGCGTTGGACAGAGTCATTAAATTTGACTGTTGAAGCAAATAATATTAGCATTGCATCGTATAACTATTGAGCATTGAAAGGCTGGCAGCTAAATTAACGCTGCAATAACGCAACTATAGATGCAACACATACAGCTACGGATGCAGGAATCTCTCAGCTATGATGCAACGCATGCATGCAGCTACAGGAATCTCCCAGACCTTGGTCGCCGAGACTCCATGGCGACCTACCTACCACGCCGCCGTGACCTACACCGTTCGACGTGCATGGCCCATGCACAGTTCCCACGTCCCATGCACAACATGCATCCCACAACTCCCCCATGCATTCCCACATCCCATGCACAGCATGCATCCCACAACTCCCCCATGCATGCTCCAATACTATTTGATTGCATGGCGATCTACACCTGCTCCTTTGCAAAATACCACACAGGTCGCTCGGATGCCATGGTGACCTCCAAGGTCGCCCGGATGCCATGGCGACCTCCAAGGTTACTGTAGAATTCACCCCATTTCAGCAATTAATCTGGGATGTGCATTATATCGTGAATAAAAAAGTTCGAGAACATTATCTCGTGAATTCACCCCAAATACATGTTTGAAAAATTGAAGATAGGCATATAACAGAACTATTATTACATGCTAATGGTTATCTTAATATGTTTATTAAATTGTATATATTAAAGTATTTGAATCTGCTGGACAGGACAGCAACAGGCTTCCAAGGTGTTTTGAATGTACAACTCTCCGTCAGCCATCGGTTTGTGTTGCTTCTGGGCTCAGCAGACTCGATTTTTGGGGTTTTGAATGTACAAATGGTATAGTGCAGCACAAACTCGTCGTATTTTTAAATGATCCCTAGTCAGTAAGTCCCACGTGGACCAATATTATAATATATTTGCAGAGACTCGGCTCCTTGATGTGACGAGTCCCGTGAGAAGTAATTTCATTTTTAAATTCAGTAAATAATTAAAAAATAAAAAAAGAAGATGAACACGTTTTGTCAAGATGATGAGTTCCGCTTGGATTTAAAAATAAAATAGTAGCTAGGCAATGGACAACTTTTGAACTTTAAAAAGATTGATCGTTTAAATTCGTCACGTCGAGGTAACGAGTTTTATTGAATTTAATTTAAAAATTAATTTTATTACATAATAATAATAAAAGTTCTTACAATCTAATACAATGAATAATAAAATTTATTTATATTTTCGTAACTTGTTACGATACCGAGGAGTGGTTAAATGATAATGGTGCGGGGCTCGTCGAGTACGTTGTGGTCGTCCACCTTGATCGTATTCGTCTTCGTTTGCTTATTTAACAGACAATCAAAGCTGAAATCAATGTCGAGTTCACCTTAAAACCACACAGAAATATGGTTGGATACAATCCGGATTGTTGTATATATATAATATTTCGCTGATGCAAACCTATCAACGTCATTCCCTGTTGACGAATGTCTCGTTCTTCTTCCGGATCGAGTTTGACTAAAGAAATATGGACAACATCAAGGCATGTATATTTCATATCGGTAGACATTTTTCGAGAATTCTTCAAAAAATATGATTTTTTTCGTAACAATAACACAATAAAAATCATAAACCCAAACCCCTATTTATACCCAAAACCTAACGATTATAAATGATTATTTTTTTCAAAAATCCAATCGAACTGGTGACGATGTCAAAAGCGACCGTTGAAATTTGACTTTTACAGTTGTCGGTTGCACAACGGCTATAAACGACTATTTTTTTTTAAATTCAATGGGAACTTATCACATCGACGAGATGAGTTTCTCTGTTTTTATTTTAATTTTCTTTTTTGTAATTTTTTACTAAATTCTAAAAAACCGAAATTATTTTCTACGAGACGAGTCTCTATAAATATATTATAATATTAACTCACATGGGATCCACTGACTAGATACCATTTAATAATAATTCACTTTGATATGATGAGTTTATGTTGTATTATAACATTTACCGTAGATTGTAAAATAAATTCAGACGTGATCTATTGGGGCAATTAATTTACCCATCTGTTAGTTTTATGGGTTGGCACGTTGATGTTGGACTTTTGGGTTCGACTTTAGAATGGCTTAAAATTCTTAACAATGTCGTTCGTGGTTTGGGTCAGCAGTGGATTGTATGAAGGGTTTTTTTTTTGGTACAATAAGGTAAATAATTTTATTAATTAGTACGTATAGCAACTTATTTTAGAATATATGACATTTGTTACGATGTTCAAAGAATTCGTCATGTTGAGGTGATGAGTTTGTCTAAATAAGATTTTTTATTCAAACTCGTCATATCGAGGTGACAAATTTCAATAAAATATAATTTTCTATTAAATTTTATCACATTGATAAAAATAAATAATTTTATCAACGTGACGAATTTCAAGTCACAATAACAAATGCCGTAGATCCTTAAATAAATTGCTTTGTATCATATTAAGCTAAATAATTAATATGCGTATAATATTGTGCTAAAATTACCTAATATGAAGTTATCGAAGAATATGAAGATTGCATGCATGCAAGTGGTTCACATAATCTTAAACTGCTTGAATATGAATGATGTTGTCTTGGTCAAGGGTAGCCGCGCCGCATGCAAACGTGAGAAAGTTGTCGATGCTCATTTGGCAATTTATGTCTATCAAATTTCGAAGCCTCTAAAATTCCTAAAAAATTACAAAATTTTGTATCTTTCAATTAATTGTAATCTCTTGACGAGATATTAGTTATAGTTCTTTGATATTATCATTGGTAGATTTACATAATTTATCATTTACGCCCATTATTTCAGAGCCGCATCTATTTATTCTTTTAACCTACGAATAGATATTATTAGTTTAGGCCTAACATCAACACCAAAAATTAATATATAATTTACCATACAAGAACAGAAAAAAGAGTTTCTCTCTCACTCTGTTAACTTTCTTTAACTCTTTTTTTCCCCTTTGATTAATTATCGTTCATTACTTTTCGTCCAAAACAAGAATAAACCGTGAAAAACTACCATGATCTTATTTTTCACTACAGTAAAATAGGGTTTTTCACGGTGTTTTAAGAGCAAACACCACTAAATTTCAACAATCTTTAATCTGCATGGGCCTACTGTCCATTCATTTCCACCTCACGATTCTTCCATTGTTGTGTTTCTTTAATGTTAAGCAAAATAGCCTTAAATGTTGCTGATTTGGGGCAATGGGAAGTAGGTGAGACAATCTTTAATCTGCATGGGCCTACTGTCCATTCGTTTCCACCTCACGATTGCGATTTGAAGATTAAAAACGGATTGATAAGAGGGTATTGTGCATGGATAGTTGCTTGGTTAGGTTTTGCCTCTTTTGTTTTGATCAGTCGATATTTGCTTAGAAAAGAGGTTTCTTCCTATGGCATGGATGACTTCGTCACTCCATCACATTTGCAAGTTGTTTTGCTGTCCTCTCATATCAACTTTTGACTAATATTGAACTAAGCAAAGAAAATGAATGATCTTTGTATATGTCAACACATGCATACAAGCTGGCAGCATTCATGCAGTTAACCTAACGGTGGGCTTCGATCCGAGAATTTTTTCGAAATAGATCAAAATAAAATTTTAGTCATAAACACTATCATTGACATTAAACAAAAGAAAATGTTAGAGATTACATGAATAAATTCTAGGTATATGTATATGCCATGTCTTCATGATATGAAATAGTTAGGGATGAGAAATAGGCGGGATAGGTGGGAATACTCCTTCTCTCATTTCTATACTCACCTAATATTTTTGTATCCATCATCTACCTACCACCCATAACGAGTAAAATTTTTAAATCCACACCCATCCACGCAGATACATTCTTAAATTCATCTCACATCCACTACCTAAATGGATACCCACCACCCATCTCGTACTGTACCTAACCTCTGAGTTTCAATAACTTGATCAGAATCCAACCGAAAGTAGGCTTACAATTAGACAATCTTCATTTATACCCTAACATTTGATTAAATTATAAGTCATGTCCTATAAAATTTTAACATTTACATAATAGTCTCTAAAATTATACCTAAATTCATAATGATTCAAAATTTATATGGTGAGTAGTTAGTGGATGGTCGAATGTGGGGTAGGCGGATGCGGGGCAGGTAGGATCTCAAACCCATAACCTACCCACTACCCACGACGGATATGACTTTTTATATCTACACCCACCTACAACCCACTAAATTTATACCCATCATCGTCCTAATTAAAACGGATACGATATGAAATCCACTAAATTGTATCCGTATGTCATCCTTAGAAATAGTAGAAACTTGGTCCTTAAAAACGAAATCCCCCATTGAAAAGGGCAGTAGGGGCATGATAGTTTATCTCACGTGGTCTATGTATGACATGTCTAACTTTATGATAGTTCATCTCACATGATCCATGTATGACATATCTAACTTTATGGTAGTTCATCTCACATGATCCATGTATGACATGTCTAACTTTATGGTAGTTCATCTCACATGATCCATGTATGACATGCCTAACAAGTTGAAGCATCAATGACTCACCATGAACTCACTGCATTCATCCTGAGTACAACTTTCAGAGTCTACAATTCACTTTGTTCGGTTGGGGCCTCCATTTGGATGGCAAATGCATGGTCCCTTTATCTCAGCAGTAAGACATCGGAAAGGTACAATGCCCTGTCAGAAAGTTCCAATCCCACGTCCTCTTGTAGGAAAAAAACACCAATCCATGATGTCTGCGTGTCTCTTTCCTCGCTATCTTTTCCTTAAAGAAACAAAATCTTGTCAAAATCGATAAAGTTTGATGATTCAACCACCCCATTTACATCTCCTTTAAATACCATTTGCCCAACCAATTCATTCAACACCTCACAAGTATACATGACTCAGTTTGGTTCGATGAAAACGAAGAATCAGTTGCTCGATCAAGTCATGATCAGAGTTCCGATGAAATCGACCGTGTTTCGAGTCGAGAGAACCCCGAGACGCTACTTGCCTGATGCCCCGGGGTATGCAACGTTTAGAACAAGTAAGTTTTGGTTTTAACTTTGCATGGAAATGTGAATAACGAAGATGATTTTCGGTACTAATGGTGAAGTTTCGGAATTGCAGGCAAAGGGAATTTTTTACTTAGAAGGATGAACAAGCTAGGGAAGAAAGCTGATAGTTTCGCACACGGAATCCGAGAGCATGGTAATGAACATTCTAAATATATACGAAAACTCGAAAACTCTAAAAGGAATCGAATATATTCGAATCTGACATTCAGATTTCCGAACTGCAGTGAGATTGGGGCCAAAGATCAGTGAAACAGTGAAGGGAAAATTGAGTTTGGGGGCAAGGATTCTTCAAGGAGGAGGGGTGGAGAAAGTTTTCAAACAATTGTTTAGTTTTGGAGACGGAGAGAAGCTGGTTAAGGCTTGCCAATGCTATTTTTCAACAACATCAGGTCCCATAGCTGGCCTGCTTTTCATCTCCTCTGCAAAGGTGGCCTTTTGCAGCGATAGAACCATCAAAATTTCTTCTCCAAATGGAGAATTTCTCAGAGTACATTACAAGGTACACATATCGATTCCATCCCGGAATAGCCCGAGAGAACTGGCAGACTCTAAAAATTCTAAATTCTAGTGATTTCTAGTGATTGCGCCATCTCATGTTGTTGGTGTCGATATTTATGCAGGTTTTGATCCCTCTCGAGAAAATAAAGGGAGTGAACGAAAGTGAAAACGTGAAGAAACCATGGCAGAAGTACATGGAAATCGTCACGGTCGATGGTTTCGATTTCTGGTTCATGGGGTTCTTGAATTATCAGAAAGCTTTCAAGTATATCCAGCAGGCAATGTCCCGGGGACGAGAAGATGTATAAGTCACTTCCTAGGCGGCTTGTAGCTACGAATGTTAATGCCCAGTTTTCATCATGCTGTTACTGTTGATGAAAGGAGGAAGTCTAAGAAATGTAAACAAGTTTTTGTTGATTCAAAAATATTCTCCTCAATTCTTCAATCATGTTTAGATATATTTTCGATCGGTCCAAAAATTTAATTAAAAAACTAATCACGACGAGATTTAATATATTTTCAATTATCACTTTTTTTGCCAAACTAAAACATAATTTAATAAATTATTATTTTATTCAAATTAATAATGTAAAATCCAAAAATGATTTAATTGGAGGCTATAACTAGGGGTGCTTAATGAGTTGAGCCCCTCGAATTCGATTCGGTCAAAATTCGATAAAAGCTTGATTTGGAATTTAAATTGACTCTACTCGAATTCGAGTTTGACTCGAGACCTTAACAAGCTTAGTCGAACAAAGTCAAACTTGACTCTACAAGTCCGTGAGCAAGTCATTAATTTTTTTATAACCTTTTAGTAGTTATCATAAAATTTTATTTCATTAAAAAATTACTAGTTTACTAATAAATAATTTAAAAACGATAAATTACTAATCTATTAATTTTTTTAATAAATAATCAAAAATACTAAGTTATTAACTAATTTTATTATTTTACTACACTAAAAAATTAAACCTTAATTATTATTTTAATATATTTATAGATTTGACTTTGAATTTGTTTTATACACTCTTTAGATATTTTTTTGGTTAAATTTATTAATTTATGTTTATATTAAGTTATATATAGTGTTAGTAGATTTTATTTATAGGTTAAAAAAATAAAAAATCGGTAAACTTAACAAGTAACGAGCTTAACTAGCAATGAGTCGAGTAACAAATTTTCTTAACGAGCAACGAGTCGAGCCACAAATTTTCTTAATGAACACGAGCCGAACAAAATTTTAATGAATTTAACGAGCAACGACGGGTCTAGTAAAGAAAAAATTTAACAAGCACAAATTGAGCACTGCTCAACTCACAATCAACTTGCTCGATAAGCACCTGACCATTTTCTAACACCATATATGTCAATATTTATATATTTTTTTATTAAAACCTAATATATATATATATAGTGTTTTTTTATAATTATCTTGAATTGGAATGACATGAATTCTCCATAAAATTAAATTATAATTACCAATATATTAAATCTGTACAAAAAATTAATCCTATTTTATATTGATTAAGAGTACCAAATTTGATGAGTGAAAAATAATACATGCAAGTTTCCTTTGTAATCAAATTTATCACAATTTCCCTTCCTGGATGTGGCTAAATGGTATCCAAACGATCATTGATCATTTGGTCTTAATGGAAAGATTTGATTAAAAATCCGTTTTTACCCGTAATTTTATAAGTTTAAGTTTATCCCGCTATCATAATTTCATGCTTCTATCCCTGTCTATATGAATGCCTGAAATAGAGCATGCCCAATTCAAGAATACTAATAAGGGTGTATTTGATTCACGGAATGTAAGATTACCAGTGAGAATAAAAGATTTTCAGAAAATAGGATTACTGAGAATGTTGTATTTTGTGTTTGATTGGTTTAGCAGGAATGTAAGATTACCGTGTTTGGTTAAAAGAATAAAAGATTATTAAAATGTATATTTGACCAAATTGTCCTTATTATATATATATATTTAACAAATTAGAAAATATTTAAATGTTTTCTTTAAAAAATTTAAATTCATAAAATGTATATAATTTTTTTACAAAATTGAAAATATAAAAAGGTTTAATGAAAGGGTAAAATTTTATTTTAACCCATTAATTTCATATAAAATTTTAATTATAGTTTTTTTTTTATAAATATAAAATAGTTTAAGGATAAATTTGTAATTTAACCTTCGTAGAATTTTTATTATTCAATGATAGAATAAGAATATTTTTGAAAAGAAATTTTTTTTAAGAGCATTTTAGTCCAAAACGCTGGTAATCCAACAATACCTAAGGAAATTGAGATAATGACATTTCCAGTAATATACCTCAAAAAATCCACTATTGGTAATGTAAGATTACCGGGAATGACATTCCCAACCAACCAAACGGGGAATGTGGATTTCATTCCCATGAGAATCTCATATTCCCCCAACCAAACACACCCTAAGATGCTACACAGCTTTATTGTCATGGCCTCAGACAATTCAATAGAGATGTAAGGACACAAATCAATGGAGATGTAAGAACAAATTACATCACTCCACAAAGTCAAGGAAAGAGTAATATACATGCAAAATACACATACGAGCAAAACAGTAAACAACAAACATTACTCCAACCAAGCTTCATGCATAACATGTACAAGACGCGGAAAGAAATTGCTAAAAGCCCTCACCTGCTATGCCACTCTACTTGGCTTTGAAACCTGGTCAAGTACTTGCAACAGTTAAGTGCTTCATCGCAAGCTACCTTAGTTACATGAGGGCAAGACCTCACATCAAGGTATTCCAAAGAATTGCATCGACTCAAAAGCATACCTATTCCCGACACTGTGATCTTCGGACAGTTACTGACTTTCAAAACCTTCAAGCGGAACTCAATTTCCTCATTTCCTTGACTTTCAAAAGCAGCATCTGTAACCTCCTCGCAGCATCCGATATCAAGCGCCACTAAGTTCTTGCATTGTGTTAGAATACATCTCAATGAAGAATTAGAAATGTTTAAGCACCAATCCAACAGCAAATTCTTCAAACTATTTTTACACGCAGCCGCCAACGACTTTATAGACTCATCAGACACACTCCGGCAACCACCGATTATAAGAGTTTCAAGATTTTTGCAGAATTTGGATAATGAGAATATGGACTCATCTCCAACTTTATAACAGTCCAACAACTTGAGCGCCTTCAGAGGCGACGAACAAGCCTCGGCAACCTTGGAAACCCCAATATCCCCAACATTGCTGCACTTGTTAATGTCTAAATACCTAATATGTTGGAACATCCCTGAAGACCCAACTCTATTAGATTCTTATAATTCCTAGAAAGAGCTCACAGCAATCCACCGGTGACAAATCTGCACCCGGCAAGATGGAGGCTTCTCATGTCATGGCAGCCTTCAGCAACAAAGGACAATCCCTTGTCTGATAACTTACGGCAATATGATGCGTCCAAAGACTGCAGGGAAGGAAGACTGCTACCAATCAAAGCCAATCCTTTATCGGTAATAGCTGTTATACAGAGAAGACCCAGGCGAAATAGCCCCATTTAAGAATATAGAAGTATCCAACCAAGTGGAATTCATAAACCCAAACACTTAAAATAGAGAAACAGGGCTCATCAAGCACAATTATCAGTTAAAAGACGAAACCCCAAAAGCAATCCAAGTGTTAAATTTCAATAAAAAGAGAACTTTCCCAATAGCCACGAAAGTATACACTTTTTACCTTTGCAATTTTGCAGCTTGAGCACCTTCAAGCACTTGAAACCTCCGAGGATGACGGCGAGATCAGAGTCGGTAACCCCGGGATAAAAAGACCTGGAAACGGACTGAGAGAGGTCCAACTCCAGCACACGTGTGAACCTGGCAGCCATGCGGTTGAGCATGTGCTATCCGCGCGTGGAGAGAGCTTCGTCCTTTCGGTACTCTGCAGATGCAGCCATCTCTTGCAGACCAGACCGATCTGATCTGCGTGAGGGTGGCCTTTAAAAACAGTTAAAACAAGCATACGACGCCGTTTAGAATACAAACGTAAATAAATTGGCCCATGCAGGTTTCGAACCTGCGACCTTCGCGTTATTAGCACGACGCTCTAACCAACTGAGCTAATAGGCCGTTGAATATTACCTTAAAACAGGTAATATTGATTCATTATCTTGTTCTTACCAATGAAGGTCAATTACCTTTTCTCATGAAGTCATTATGAAACAAATAACAATAGAATTAGAACAAGAAAAAAGTGGAAATGAATAAATGGTTAAAATTATATTTATGTTAACTAATGAGTATAGCATAGGAATAGAGGCATGTGTTAATTAGCCACGTGAAGATTTTGCTCTCATTCATGTGTGAATAAAGTGATACGAAAATGTCCGTTTTTGATCATATACAAATGCCAACTTCAGTTAGTAGCTGCTATGCTTTTCAATCATAAAAGTTAAACCAGATCCCTACTCAAAATCCATCCTCTGAAGCCACAAATCCTCATTTTACAAATGGGACACCGGAATGTACCCCGCGTCCGTACCCCTCATAGTCCGAACCGAAGAATCACTTTAAGAAATACACTTCATATGGTATTCTTTCTGCAAAGAATTTCCAAACAACAATTGCAAAAGCAACTGTTGATATGGGATTACAGAGCATTATTTGAGTGCCAACTGACCAAATGAGGAAACCAGAGTACCTGGGATGTTGGACGAATCTATAGACACCGTGAGTAACCAACCAGTGATGCTCCTCATGGTGAACCTTGATAAGATGCGTGAAGGCTCGGCCAGCAGTTATTATAGCCGACTTTCGTACAATTTCCCCTATGACCACCAATGCAAGACCTGTGTTACTCATCCACCAGTGTCCATTCAACCCAGGAAATAGAACGATTTCAACAACGTACTCCAGCAAGGAGAAGATCATCGCGAGAAGATAATTTTTGCTGATTAGAAGTGACTTGAGAGTCACATTCGATCTCCCGTGAAACGCGACCGCTAGAATGTATTCCGAACTATGAAAGAAGGCAACAGCCAAGAACATCTGAGATAACTTTCTGCAAGCTGTATAACCTAAAATATCTATCATTTTGTTAGATGAAAACAAGTCAATTTGTGTCCCTGAACTCAAGTTACCGAGTTGTCCGATCTCAGCGAAAACTCGGATGTAGTGTTCTAAAGTTCAGCTTAGACCTGTAAAAGATACAGAGCTGGCATGAGCAGCACCGGAAGTGAAGTCACAACATATTCCCATAGATGGTTTAAGAACAGCATATCTCCAGCTAAAGTAAAGAGAAAAGGCAAAATTGTTCAAGCATTAGAGATTGTCAATAAAGGAAAAGTCACTAACAATTCTGCACTCATTGAATTTGATGTTACTCTTTTATTGTGCATACGATTAAATGAATTAAAAAAAGACCCAAAACATGAGAAACCTAAAATCCATTGACTGCAACTATTTTAAGCATCTAATATTTGATCTGTTCTGGGAAGAGAAAGGTTAATCATATAAATAACACAAAAACTGGAAATTTGATATAACAACTAATATCAACTTCTCCTAAATATTAGAAGAGTGCTGCAATTCATCGACATTCGAACAGAATGAAAAGCGTGAAGAGACTTGAGAGACAAACCAGATCGTTCGATGGAGGTCGTAAGCAGCAAGCCAGCAACTGAAGGAAGGATTGGAAATTGAAATCGATCGATTACCCGTTCAGGATGGGGCCATCGCCATTCGCCATACCCAGTGGTTTTAATATTTGGATTTCAGGGTGCGTTTGTCTTTAGGAAGATCAATTCATGGAAAATTAATTTAGGATAAATTATGCACTAGTACCTAAATTATCAGTTTTGATTCGTTTTAGTACTTAAACTTTCATTTTTTTCAAAATCATACATAACGTGTAGTTTTTGTTTCATTTTAGTATCTCGATTGTTAAAATCTTATCATCACTATTTTTTATGGGTAAATTACATCGTTCATTACTCAACTATCTTTTCACTCCTATTTTGGTAATAAAGTTTAATACTTTTCAATTTAACTTCTCAACTTTTAAATTACTCTTATTTTAATCACTCTAATTTATTTTATTAATAATTTTTGTGACATTAATTTTTTATTATTATTTTATTAATATATAATTTAATATAAAATAAATAAATTTGAAAGTTAGAGTGATTAAACTAAGAGAAATTTTAAAGTTAAATAATTAAATTTAAAAAATTTAAACTTTAGTGAGCAAAATAAGATTTAGGAGATAGTTGAGTGATGAATGATATAATTTACCCATAAAAAAGGTATAATGTGCAAATCACCCGCTAAGTTTTTAACGATGAGGTACTGAAACAAATCAAAAACTAAAAGTTAAGTATGGTTTTGAAAAAATAAAAGTTTAAGTACTAAAATAGACAAAAACTAATAGTTTATGTACTAAATGAGTAGTTTACCTAAAATCGACTCGAAAAATAATATAAAAATACTTATAGATAATTACAAAATACCATTCTCTATATTATTCTTTTCAATTAAGTCTCTGTTTATTAAATAAAATTATTAATTTTATATCATTTCGGGTAAGAGTCGGGTTTTATCTCAAAAGTCGATTGGAATTACTCTAAACTCGGGCCGGGCCAGATTTTGCATGGAGGTATAAAATTTTTGGGTCAGGTCAGGTTGTCCGGAAACCTGACCCAACCCGACATATGCCCATCCCTAATACTAATCACATATCTTTTAAGATCCTTTCAGTTCGGTCACCAAATTTTTAAAACTTGTCTTACGCCATTAAATTTTAAATTCGTTTATATTACGTTCATTGTGATTAGCTTCCAGATCAACAGTTAATGAGTTATAATACCATCGACACTATGCCCACCCTCAAAGAACATCGCGATGAGCAAATCAAACAAAGGAGCATCAAAGTTTCTGTGGAATAATCGTTCACCTTTCCGATGGTAATAGTTCTCAACGTATCGCGACAAAATTCTTAAAGTTCAGGTTAACCACGCAATGAATAAGTGAAAAACAAATATGAAAGTGAGAAGATGACGTTTAGGGTTAAAATGTGGAAACAGGGCCTCAGGGTTAGAAATGCAATTGTCGTGTGTATCTAAAATAAGAGCATGAGTTTTGAAGTCCATTCACTCACAACCATTCATGTTGATTATCATTTATCAAGGACACATGGAAAATTGTTGATCTTAAGATTTGATTCCATGGTAGGTGCATTGGTATTATATTTATATTTAGGGTAAAATATGCGTTTACTATCTAAACTATCAGCGTTTTAGTACTTAAACTTTCAATTTTTTAAAATCATACCTAACGTTTAGTTTTTGTTTCATTTTAGTACAACACCGTTAAAAACTTTAGTTTTTGTTTCATTTTAGTGTCCTTTCAAAATTTAAAGTTATGTTCTTAAAAAATGAAAGTTTAGGTACTAAAACGAACCAAAAATTAAAGTTTATGTACTAAAACGAACCAAAACTGATAGTTTAGGTATTAAACACGCTAAGTTTTTAACGACGAGTACTAAAATGAAATAAAAACTAAACGTTAAGTATGATTTTGAAAAAACTAAAAGTTTAGGTATTAAAACGGATCAAAACCGACAGTTTAGATACTAAATGTGTAATTTATTATTATATTTAATATGTTTATAAAAAAGATAAATTTTGAATTTGGTAATTGAACTTTTCTCTCTCCCCTCCTATTTTACTCATTGCACTTTGAATTTTTTCAATTTCCTCACTAAATGTAATACATTGAGTTTTTTTATCGCTTAACCGTTAAATAGTTAACTGCGTTAAAATGGGGTGTTATGTAGATGAAAAACGACGTCATTTTGGTAAAAAATTGCTTTCTTAAAATGATTTTATTTTTAACGTCGTTAACTATTTAACGACAGAGTGATAAAAATATGAGAGAATAAAGTTCATTGACAAAAAAAACCCAATATATTAATGAGGAAATTGAGAACTTTTAAAGTTCAGTGAGTAAAATAAGTAAAAGAGTAAAATTCAGTGATGAAATTTATACTTCACCCTTAAAAAATTGAGGTGCTCTTTATTAGAAAGTTGGTGAGCTTACCAAATTGTTTGCCTGTTGGTTGGTGTTTTTAAGGCAATATTTCTAAAGCTTAAAACGTTAGAAAATAATAAAGAATTACAAATATTTTATTATTGAAGCATGGTCGATTCTTCATCCTCTTATACAACAAATTAATGATAATGTTAGTCCAGTTAAATTCAATATATTAGTGAGAATATCAATCTAATTAAACTCAATCAATCTCAAATGCATATTAATTAAATTTCATCATAACATTTGTAATGCACACAAATGATCCTCTGACTACACGATGTTGTTTTATTGAGTCTATCAACTATTAAAATTTATAAAATGATTACCTAACTATTCATTATGTTTCGAATTCTTCTTTTTCGCTAAAAATGTTATGACAACCTAAGTTGGATATTAATTTATTGTTTAAGATTTGGTAAAATTTGATCCCAAAATCTCAATCGAGTATCATATCTCATACAACATATTATCATCCAGTTCAAACTACCGTCAATTTTTTAATAAAGAAGGACAAGATTGGTACATAATGAATAGTCAGGTTAAAATTTAAAGACTTTTAATAGTCAAATGACTCAACAAAACAACTTCCTATAATAGAATGACCATTTTGTAATTTTTGACAATCGTAGAACTCAAAAAAATAGTATACTATAGTCGGGGGACCATTTGTGTAATATCCCCAAATCATATATAGGCTAAGTTTCAAAACCAAAAGGGGTTTAAAAAGTAATTGTACTAGAAATGAGAGTTAGGGTATTATTCACATAGTTTCAAAACTAGTAGGACCGAAAAAGTAATTGTACTAAAAAAATGAGAGTTGGGTTTGAGAATTCCCTTTGTATTTTATATAAACAGAGCGGTGGCTTCTACTCTACTCTACTCTACTCTACTCCATGACCCGAGACGAGACGGACGGCGGTGGCGACGGCGCGCGAGAGTCTCCCTTGTTCTTTATCACTCAATAAGGAAGTGGGAAAGGCAAGCCTTAAATACCACTCCCAATAGTGTTTCCAATACTATGTGGGATTGAGCATTACCAACACTTGTTTCCAATACTATGTGATTATTCAGTAAACAATTAACAATCATGCACCTTAAAACAACTGAATCAGCAACCAATTGCATTAGTATTATACGATTAAATATGTCATAATTAAAAGTCAATCTACAATCAATCGCGATTATTGCAATTTTAAACAAAACATTCAAAAAAATTGCATCACTCGCGAGAATAAAAAAAATTGTTATCGTGCAATTACAATCAATTGAAAATAAATTATAATTGCATGAAAATTAAACGAACTACAAATACTTTTCATACAAATACTAAAGTTATTAACTATAATTCACAAATAACATCACTATTTAAGGCTCAATCCCACATAGTATTGGGAACAAGTATCCACATAGTATTGGGAACAAGTGTTGGTAATGCTCAATCCCAAATAGTATTGGAAACACTATTGGGAATGGTATTTAAAGCTTGGCTTTCACACTTCCTTGTTGAGTGATAGAGAACAAAGGGGACTCTCGCGCGCCGCCGCCGCCGCCGTCCGTGTCGTGTCGTGGCGTGGTCGTGGTCGTGGTCGTGGTCTTGGACTATCTCAAAGCGAACTTGGACTATCGCAACGAATTTGGAATAAATCGCAACGCGAACTTGGACTATCGCAACGAATTTGGAAAATCGCATTGCGATAGTCAAAGTTCGCGTTGCGATAGTCGATGTTCGCGTTGTGAATCTGGAAACTGATTTGCGATACCGGAGATCGCGTTGCGAATTATCGGTCGCATTGCGATTTAGTTGGTCATTTTGGCAAATCCAAAAAAAGTTTGTTAAAATCGTATATTATAAGGCATTTTTGGTCACTGAGGTTATTTTCTCTTTTAATTTTCAGATGACAATAGTCACTTCTAATAAAAATAAGGGTAAATTACGAGTTTAGTATTTAAACTATCAATTTTAGTCCGTTTTGAGGATATAAATTTCAAAATTTTCAGAATCATATCTAAAGTTTTGAAAAATTAAAAGTTTATGTATTAAAACAGACTAAAACTGTTTAACGGCGAAATGCTAAAATGAAATTAAAATGAATGTTAGGTAAGATTTTGAAAAAAATTAAAAGTTTCAATACTAAAACGGATCAAAATTAAAAATTAGGTACTTAATTTACCCTAAAGATAAAATATTAATAAAGTGAAATTTCTCATTGTCAAATTCTAAATGTTGGATGAACAAGTAGGAATTCTCAAAATTAAGAAATGTATAATTTATCTTTTTTAAATTTCGAGTTTATTGTTTATATAATCATATTGGCACATGGAAAATGTCATATGCATTTGATACCACAATGCCACATGTTATAATATTATGTATTTAAAAATATATATTTAGTCGCATTATCAAGCAAGGTAATAAAATAAAATAATAATATGTTTTTTCTTTGAGGTTACATATCAAACGGTTTTAATGAATGTTTATTGTTAAATGATTAAAAGTTATATTAAAATAAATAGTGTCTTAAACTTAAATTAATAAAATAATAACTATTTAATTACAATTTAATATGTGTTATTGTCACATATTTGGTTATCAGTTAATTCAGTTCGAAATCGGATAATTAATTGAATTATTCAACATTATTAAATATTAAATATATTATATAAATTGAATTCATAATTTAAACTCGAGCCCATTAAGAATTAAGATCCAATTATTTTTTAACCACACTAAATTCATTAAATCATCAATATATAATTAAATTTGAACCCAAATAAAAAATATATATATTATAATCAAATTAATCTAATTAAAAAATAAAAAAAAGTTTGATTAATTCAGTTAACCGATTGAAATAACCAAACTTTATTTGATTCGGTTAATATTTTCAAAAAAATTAATTAGATTAATGGTTAATTTTTTTTTGATTAAGTTAATTAATGATCATTCAGTTCGGTCGGTGATCGAATTAACCTTTCGAACACCCCTAAATCTACTCAACATAAACTTTCAAAACCCCAAATTCAATAAACCAATAACAAAATTCCATACAAAGATCAAACAAAACAACATGTAAAGAAAGAAAAACTAAAAAATGAACAACTTTTACCTACATTCATGGACATTGAAATATTTTTCGATGAAGCATATATTCAGAATAAAAAACTCAAAACATATCAGAAAATATCAAAACTTAACGACAACCAACAAGAAAATCTATGTTGATAATCTATGTCGTTATCAACGTAGATCAATTCAATTACTGGCTATGATATTTAGATTTTCAAGATTCAGAGTAGGGAAATATTATAGAGCTTAGGGAGAGAAATTAAAGTAAAAAATAAATTTAAAATTTTAAAAAATATGATTTTTATTATCAAATATAATAACTCATTTAACTACCACAATGATTAAATGTGGTGTTATTTTTTTTCTTAAAGATTTTAAATTCGAGCATTTGTGTCTATAAGATGTGTACATTGTCGATGACAAAAGAAATTATGAACAAATAATACCTTATAATCACCTCAAGTACTAAAAAAAAAGTTAAAATATGCAAATGATCCCCCGACTATAGAATATTGCTTTATTAAGTCTCACAACTATTAAAAGCTACAAAATGATCATTCGATTATAGAATGTTACTTTGTTAAATCCCTATACTATTAAAAGTTACAAATTAATCACCTGATTATTTATTATGTTCCAATCTCATCTTTTTCCGTTAAAGAATCGGTGGTTGTCTAAGTTGGAGTTAACATGATTGCTGAGATAAAATAAAATTTGAGATTTTGGGATTTGATTTTATCACATCACATTCAACATATTAACATTTAGCTCATAATACCAATATTTTTTTAAAATAAACGAACGAGTTTATAGCATAATGAATAATTGGAGTGATCATTTTATAGTCGAGCATTTGTGTCTATAAGATGTGTACATTGTCGATGACAAAAGAAATTATGAACAAATAATACCTTATAATCACCTCAAGTACTAAAAAAAGTTAAAATATACAAATGATCCCCCGACTATAGAATAATGCTTTATTAAGTCTCCCAACTATTAAAAGCTACAAAATGATCATTCGATTATAGAATGTTACTTTGTTAAATCCCTATACTATTAAAAGTTACAAAATGATCACCTGATTATTTATTATGCTCCAAACTCATCTTTTTCCGTTAAAGAATCGGTGGTTGTCTAAGTTGGAGTTAACATGATGGTTGAGATAAAATAAAATTTGAGATTTTGGGATTTAATTTTATCACATCACAATCAACATATTAATGTTTAGCTCATAATACCAATATTTTTTTAAAATCAATGAAAGAGTTTATAACCTAATGAATAATTGGAGTGATCATTTTATAGTCGAGCATTTGTGTCTATAAGATGTGTACATTGTCGATGACAAAAGAAATTATGAACAAATAATACCTTATAATCATCTCAAGTACTAAAAAAAGTTAAAATATACAAATGATCCCCGGCTATAGAGTATGGTTTTATTAAGTCTGCCAACTATTGAAAGCTACAAAATGGTCATTCGATTATAGAATGTTACTTTGTTAAATCCCTCTACTATTAAAAGTTACAAAATGATCACTTGATTATTTATTATGTTCCAAACTCGTCTTTTTTCGTTAAAGAATCGGTGGTTGTCTAAGTTGGACGTTAATATGATGGCTGAGATAAAATAAAATTTAAGATTTTGGGATTTGATTTTATTATATCACATTCAACATATTAACATTTAGCTCATAATACCAATATTTTTTTAAAATAAATGAACGAGTTTATAACATAATGAATAATTGGAGTGATCATTTTATAGTCGAGCATTTGTGTCTATAAGATGTGCACATTGTCGATGACAAAAGAAATTATGAACAAATAATACCTTATAATCATCTCAAGTACTAAAAAAAGTTAAAATATACAAATGATCCCCCAACTATAGAGTATTGCTTTATTAAGTCTCCCAACTTTTGAAAGCTACAAAATGGTCATTCGATTATAGAATGTTACTTTGTTAAATCCCTCTACTATTAAAAGTTACAAAATGATCACATGATTATTTATTATGTTCCAAACTCATCTTTTTCCATTAAAGAATCGGTGGTTGTCTAAGTTGAACGTTAATATGATGGCTGAGATAAAATAAAATTTGAGATTTTGGGATTTGATTTTATCACATAACAGTCAACATAGTAACGTTTAGCTCATAATACTGATATTTTTTTTAAATAAATGAACGAGTTTATAACATAATAAATAATTGGAGTGATCATTTTATAACTTTTAATATTTGAGAGTCTCAACAAAGTAACACGTATAGTCAAAAGATTATTTATAAGTTTTAATAGTCAATAAACTTCATAAAACACTATCTTATAATTGAAACCATTTATATACTTTATCTTATAAAAATGTAACCAAATATAAATAGTACTATAATAAATAATTTCGAATTAATCTAATTTTAACCCAAACCATCCTTTTCATAAACCTCTGCAGACTTTTATTCTGGCAATTCTAGAATGGGCGGCTGAAGAGCTTTATCTTATTTGATTGCAAATCCCAATTGCCGATGACGCAGGAAATCATCACTGACATCTATTTACAGCTATTCAATCTGAAACCAAACCAAAAAGTTGGCCAGCTTGGTATTTCTACACATCATCATAATATTTTGGGTAAATTACGGAGTTAGTATTTAATCTATCAATTTTAATACCTAAACTTTTATTTTTTAAATTATACTTAACGTTTAGTTTTTATTTAATTTTAGTATCTTACTGTTAAAAACTTAACGGACGAGCTCGCTGGCCACTATATCTACAATCGTCGATAGATGAACCCCAAACTTTTTAGCTCATACCTTTTGACCCCTTAAACGTGATTTCAACATTCTTTTCGTTGGAAAATACATTAATCTTCTCAAATCGACGATTGACTCTTCGACTTTTTCATCCTTCGATGTTTATTGTCAATTGTCCAATAAGACTGAAACTAAATTATGTTGGTTGACTTGTTGTTTTCTCGTGGTCCACCATTAATGTAGAGCATATAATGTTTGAAATTGAATAAAGGACAAAGATGCGTTTGTATTACGTTAGGTTTAGTCGAAGATTGCATGTACTGTTTTAATATAGTTTTTATTTTTTTAAGATTGGACATTTGACCTGAAAATACATTTAAGTACCTGAAAGCTAACAAAAATACAAATAAGGCCACAATGTATAGGATGACAACGGGCTGGGTTCGGGCTGGGTATTGGTCTTTTCGTATCCGTCTCCGTTTAAAAAATCCGTACTCGTCCCTGCTTAAAAAACCGCAGGGATTTAAATGGGGATCCCCATCGGGTAATCGGGGAAAATCGTTGGTAAACGGGTATCCCCGTTTAGCATAAACAATTATTTAAACGGGTATCGGGCTGGGTATATATATTTAAATTAAATATATAAATATTATATATATACACTTTTTAATTTAATTTAAATTTATTAATATTATATATATATATAATAATTATTTTTAATATTTATCGGGCCGGGTATCGGGCCGGGTAATCGGGGCGGGGATTACTAAACCCGTCCCCGTTTAACATAAACGGTTTTTCCCCGTCCCCGTCCCCGTTTAGCATAAACGGTTTTTCCTCGTCCCCGTTTAATTTGGTTTTCAGTTTTCCCCGTCGGGTTCGAGTTTTTTTGCCATCCCTAACCATGTAGATTTAATTTTATTTTGGGTTAAAGTAAAAATATCTCTATTATGTTTTTTTTTGAAGTGTTTAAATTATTATTTTAATTAAAATAAATATTTAAATCATTATATGTAATCATTTTTAATTAATTTTTTGTCGATGAGATGTTGACATTAGTTTTGATTAAAAATTTTAAAGAAAAATATAATATAAAAATTAATTTAAATAAACAAAGTGGTTACACATATTAATTTAAAGATTTATTTTGGTCAAAAATAAAAAATAAAAACTAAGTCATTTTTAATTTAAACCTTTTATAAATTCAACTCATCCACCAAACCTCAATATGAAACTTTAAGATTTATTTTATCTGTTTGAAAGTTATTAAATAATTAAATTTTAGTATAATTGTTTTAATTATATAAAAAAAATATGCAGGCTTCATTAAAAATGTAAATTTAGTATTTTAATTGCATTTTTTAGGTTTTAGAAGATGAGAAATTGAAAATCGAGAGAATTAGGTGTTCACTTAATTATTAATAACTTTTAAATATTTTTTTATTTATTTTTAACAAATAATAGTATAATTTTTAAGATATAATTTTAAAATTATCCTTTAACATTTGTTTAAATAATCATTTTAATTTATATTCATTTTTAACACTTTAATCCTAATGATTCAATTATTAATTAAAATAGTCAATGTTTGATGAAAATAATTATTTGACTATTAATCAATGTATGTTGTTGACTTGATATTTTTATATGTGATTAATTATTTACATGACACGTATTATATCATAACATTTGATGATATGATATATGTTATATCATTATTTTAGGTAACATGACACATGTGATATCATGAACTGTAGGTGACGTGAACATATCACATCATTATCTTAGATGACACTATACATATAATATCACTATCTTAAATGACGCGGCCATGTCATAACACCACTCTAGGTGATATATCATATGACACGTCAAAAAATAAACAAAAGTAAAAACGTTACCTCAGTAACATACGTTGACACATTTAATATCTCTTGACCAAAAATAAAATGATAGAGGATTAAAATAGTCTAAAAAATAAGGATTAAAATGATCGTTTATATAAATATTGAGGTGAATTTTATCACCATGCCAATTTTCTATTGAGATCTTTTTGTCTCAATAAATAAGTTTTGAAAATTTAATGACCAAAGTAAAAGATCTTATTTTTTGAAAGAATTTTTTGTGTTTTTACCTAATGTAAGTGAAAAACATTTTATGTATTAAATAAATAAGTACAAATAGAGTGATGAAACAATTAATATATGGATATATTAATTTTATGTTCGATTACTTAATAACACTTTTAATTTTTAAAAGATTATATAAAAATGTAAAAAATAAAAATATTATAACTATAATATTTTTAATTGACTTCTTATTTAATATACTGTAATTGAAAAATAGTTTTGTAAAAAATATTTTTTTGAACATATTTTATAAACGATATTTAAATGATATTAAATGATGACACGCTTGATAGTTGGCATCATTTGAATACTATTTATAAAATTATTATTTGTTTAATTAATAATATATTATAATAAGTTTCAAAATAATATATTTTTAATATTTTTCTTTTTATAGCTTTCTAGTCATTACGCTAAAGTTGGTTGATGATGTGATTCTATTACTTAACCACAACTTGAAACCAATCAGAACGCGAGTGCTTCACTGTATTGAATAACCACTCGCGCGTATTTAACTCCACTTCTAGCGCCTAAATTATCATAGCCCCCGTTCTTAAGCAATCGCTTACTTTCAAATTTTCTCTGCCAATCCCAAGAACACAGAGAAACGAAGAAGAAATCAGACTAATTCGGCAATGGATCGAGCTTTTCAGCGAACCAGAATCTTAACCAATCACCTCCTCCTATCTACGCCGGCTCAGACCGCTTGTCTCACTTCGAACGACTGTTTCAACTACTCTCCGCCCGAACTTTCCGAGAATTACGCGTTCGACGTCAATGAGATGCGGAAGCTGATGGACGGGCACGACGTGGAAGAGCGGGATCGGCTGTTCGGATTGATAATACAGAGCAGGTTGTTTAACCCGAGAGTGAGGGGAGGGAAGGTGTTTGTGTCGCCGGACTACAACCAGTCGATGGAGCAGCAGCGGGAGATGACGTGGAAACGCATCGAGTATTTGTTGGAAAGAGGAGTGTTCAAAGGATGGATGACGGGGGAAGGAGAAGATGTTGAGATGAAGAGGTTCGCTTGCTTTGAGGTTTTGGGCCTCTTCGATCATTCCATTTCAATTAAGCTTGGAGTTCACTTCTTCTTGTGGTGCGTTATCTTCTTCTTTTTTCTTTTTTCTAAAGTTAGTTTAATATATTGGAACTTATTGAGCAGTTTAATTAGTTTTTAAGCTAGACAATTTGATATTTTCGTTATCAATACAAGTTGTTGAGTGGAATTGGAAATTGATATAGAATTTCAAGTTATATACAATCGAACGCAACCGTAAGAGTTATAGATTTCCTTTACGCTATGTTTGGAGGAAAGGAAAGGAAAGGAAAGGAAGGGAAAGTGTTAATACATCTTCCTTACTAGGCAAATCATATTTTATTCTGATATTAAGAAAAAGTAAAATATTGTTAATACATCTTTTCCTTGCAATTTAACCAAATAAAAAATTATTAATTTACTTCCCAAACAAAAGTTACCTACATAGTTCACTTTTCTTAACATTTCCATCTTTATTTCTTTCGTTTAAATTAATCTACTTTCCTTTTCCTTATTAATTTTAACTATTCAAACAAAAATTACATAACTCATTTACTTTACTTAACATCCCTTCCTTTCTACTTATTTTTCTTTGATAACTATTTATCTATATATGGTATAGGGTTATTATAAACTATGAAAAGGATAGGAAAAGCTAGTTATAACAAAACTGTAAGATGGTTTAGGCTATTAAACCAAATAACAAAACTCTAAGATTATATGTTTTTTATAAAATAAATTGTATACAAAAAACTATTTTAATTGAACCTTTTAAATGGGTTATCTGAAGGGCCCTTTGCCTTGCCCCAACCCAAACACTGCGTTAAGCATTATTTTCCCTTACTTAGGGGCCGTTTGGAAATGTTTATAGAGTATTTTTGACTCATAATTTGTTTGAAAGGCAAAAGTAATATCAAACATCTCATTTTCAACCAAAAATTAACTTCAAAAAGTGATTATTGTATTACCTTATAATGAAGTCTTCCAAAAATTATTTTCCCTTGTTAGTCTTTAACACCTTCGTTCTGAATTTAACTACCATTTACATTCAACCACTTATGCCATCACTTCCAGTTTTTTCTTTTTAATAGTTTTGGTTAAGTGCGCTCGCGTAAGAGTAGGTTCCTTGAAGTGTCTTCATTAAACGAATGTTCATTTCTTCTTCATTTTCCTTGGTTGCTTTAGTTTATTTTATAATATACAACACAAGATGCATATGTTGATTGATTTTTAATTTGTTTATTTTGATTGAATCCTCATTTAACCTTCTTGCAACGGGGATTAGAAAATCAAACAACAAAAGATACAAGTATAAGAAGAAACAAATCAACAAAGTCTTAGCGTATTAGTTTGAAATTTGGAACTAATTAACTAAATGCTACTACTATTGTCATAATGTATGCAGGGGTGGTGCCATCCAATTTTTTGGTACAAAGCACCATCATGACAAGTGGCTGAGGGACACTGAAAATTACAAGGTCAAAGGTTGCTTTTCAATGACTGAGTTGGGGCATGGAAGTAATGTATGTGGAGGTTGTCTGATCCTTTAGTAAGGAGAATCAGGCCTTTTTTTCTGATATTTATGCAGTCTTCTTTTTCTTTATTTTTTCTAAAGTTACTGCTTTTAGGTTCGCGGAATTGAAACAGTAACAACATATGACTCAAAGACTGGGGAGTTTGTCATTAATACACCTTGTGAATCAGCTCAGAAGTATTGGATTGGTGGGGCAGCCAAGGTATAATTGACTTGGAACCAGATGCCATTTATCTCCATACAATCTATTTTTAGATTACTTTGCAATGTGAAGTTTTTATTTAACTGTTCTATCATCCTTTCCTCCGTTTTGCGTATATGCTGATGCGGTATGCTTCTACTGTTGTTTTGTTGTCTAGCATGCAACACACACGATTGTGTTTTCGCAGCTCAACATCAATGGAAACAATGAAGGGGTTCATGCACTTATAGCCCAAATCAGAGATGCTGATGGTAATGTATGTCCAAACATTCGCATTGCCGATTGTGGTCATAAAATTGGTTTAAACGGTGTCGATAATGGTCGAATCTGGTATTATAAACTTACACTTTTACTGTGTATTCTTTAGTCTTTTTCTTTTTTCACAGAAAAATTCTAATATCAAAGATTTGCTTATGTGATTTCAGGTTTGACAATGTCCGAGTGCCCAGAGAGAACTTATTAAATTCAGTTGCTGACGTTTCACCTGATGGAAAATATCTAAGTTCAATAAAAGACCCAGATCAGGTACTTATAGTTTGAGTTGACTGGTATCTGCTTGTAGAGCCTTGCATTTTTGTACAACAGTATACTTGTTTAACCGTAACACTTTGTTGGTTTCTCTTACATTTCTGTTACTTCAATTCAGAGATTTGCCGCATTCCTGTCCCCTCTGACAGCAGGCCGGGTTAATATTGCAGTTAATGCAGTTTACCAGTCAAAGGTATATATCATTTTTCTTTTCAAGTATCTGATCTCATTTTATTGGTGGATAAGATTTGCATTTGTATTTTGAGGTGCGGGTGGCAGGCCTGTAATATCAAACATGAAGGTCACTGATATCATGTCATTACTACTTTCAGGTTGGTTTATCTATTGCTATCAGGTATGCTCTAACAAGGCGGGCTTTTTCTCTTAAGCCAAACGAGCCTGAGGTCTTATTGCTCGATTACCCAAGTCATCAACGACGACTCTTGCCTCTCCTTGCAAAGATGTAAGTATATGTACAGTTTATCTTATGAAATATGTATTCCTTTTCATTTCTTTCTGGTTCAGGCCGATACCAATGCACTCAAGAGTGTAGCTCAGTGGTTTAGAACTTTAGATAATTGAGAGATGGTTATTTTTTGGGGTGCTAAATGGATTTTTAGATGTGTTTTTTTTCCGGATACACACATCATCTGCACATTTGACGAGTTATCGCAGGATTAGGTCCTGGATACAACATCTTATCATTGTATTTGGACTTGGAGTGTCAACCAAGTCAACTATAAGAACTTAGCGTCTATGTTAATAGCTAATTTAGTCCAAGTTATAGCTGGTGAGCTTTGGTCTTAGATGTTTATGCTGACATGAAGTTATTGAAGACCTGTATTTCAATTACTTGGACTGCGATGGGACCATTGATGGTTTAGTTTCAGATGCCGATTTTAGTAAACGTCCCCTTAATCTATTATTTGCTTTTTCATGCTGCAGCTATGCTATGAGCTTTGGTGCAAATTACTTGAAAATGCTGTATGTGAAGAGGACACCCCAATCAAACAAAACCATTCATGTAGTTTCAAGTTCATTCAAGGCTACTATTACATGGAGTAACATGCAAATACTTCAGGTGAGACTACAAACAATTTCGGATTAAGTTGAACATTTCAACAATAAGTGTCATTACAGACATTCAATCGTTGAATGCTTTAGGAATGTCGTGAGGCTTGTGGAGGACAAGGATTAAAGACTGAGAATCGTGTTGGTCATCTGAAAGCCGAGCATGATGTGCAATCCACTTTTGAGGGGGACAACAATATTTTGATGCAGCAGGTAAAAATTGGCTTTCTTCTGTTCTTACATTTTCTTTGACAAGAACATTTGGTTACAGATTACAACTAAACCCGGCACTTTCATGTTAATTCAGGTCAGCAAAGCTCTTTTTGCTGAATACATGGCGGCCCAGAAGCGAAACAAGGTTTTCAAGGGTCTGGGTTTAGAACACATGAATAAACCCTGCCCTGTCATTCCATCACAGCTTACTAGCACTACCCTCAGATGCAGCCAATTCCAGGTAAATTATAAGGCTAGCATTAGTTATTCTATTCTTTTAGTTCCGTATTAAATTCATCAGTTCCGCCGACCATTGTCTGGTGTCAGATGGATGCCTTGTGCTTAAGGGAGAGAGAGCTTTTGAATCGTTTCGTTGCGGATGTCTCACAATATCTAGCCAAGGGTGAAAGTAAAGAGCAGGCCTTCAATATGGTGAGGAATCACTTGTTTTCATCGAAAGTAGCTAATTTTCCCCCCTCCACCTTCTAGTCTAATACTCGCATCACTTCTCTCCACTACAGAGTTATCAGGTAGCAGAGGACTTGGGGAAAGCCTTTTCAGACCGAGCAATATTCCAAACATTTGTCGAAGCAGAAGCAACTCTAGCTTCTGGTTCTTTGAAGGTGAATCTAGCATCACTATCCGCTCGATATTCGGGTCTAATTTAGATAAATGAACGAAATCCGACTTGCATGCTTCAGGTTGTTGAGTCTTTTTATTTATTTTTCCTGCAGGATGTGCTGGGAATGGTGAGATCATTGTATGCGTTAAACTGTCTGGAAGACATTACATATCTGAGATATGGGTTCCTATCAGTGGACAATGGTGTAGCAGTGAGCAGAGAAATAACAAAACTGTGCACTGAACTTCGACCACATGCACTTGGTTTAGTCAGTTCCTTTGGGATTCCAGATTCCTTTCTGAGCCCTATAGCCTTTAACTGGGTTGATGCAAACTCGTGGTCTTCGGTTCAGCATTGATAAGGCCGACTGCACCTAACCCAAAGGTTCAATTCACTCATTTCTAAGCACTTTTATGCAACTCAAAAATAATTCTTACGTAACCGACTTAAAATAATAGATGGCGCCCAATAGTGCATTTTTATGGCATCTTCCAAGATCTTTATGTCTTGTAAGAATTTGAAACCATCCAAGCCCACTTGATTGCAAGCCCAATCTATAACAAATAATGCACAAACTATATACCTACTTGGATTTATGGTTGCTGTATCTAATGCTTAAATAGTGGTCATTTGTTTTAAGTTAAATATAGTCGAACATCTATAAAATTATTTTTAAAATGATTTTAGAAATTATCATATTGTAAAATCAATATCTTTTTTAATTAATATAGGATAAGTTTAAGGCGACATCTGTTTTAAACTCTTAACTTTTTAATATTGAAGGTTCACATCACTGATATTTATGGTGGTAAAATTTGGATCCTCAAGGAACAATAACAATCCCTTGACTATAGAGACCACTTGATTCATACAAAATCAATATCTTTCTAAATTATGTGGCGATGTGAATAAAACGACAATATAGATAAACTTAATAATTAAAAGGTTACTGAAACAAAGATAAGATGGCTTACATCATCTAACCAATCAATGCAATCCCTATTAGAGATTATCATGGGTTGGGTTGGGTTTTTTATCCATCCGAATTGGGTTTGAATATTAAATTTTTTCATTCTATTTCATTTGATTCGAGTTTAAGAATATATCATCCGACTAGAAATATGACTTCATTTTTTAGATAAAATCTACACCTAATTCGACTTGATCTAAATGTATATAATTTTTTTAATAGGTAAAATATATATCTAATTGAAAAATAATATAAAAGAGTATTATTACAATTATCACTAAATATATATGAGATAATTATAATATTATATTATATTAGATTGAATCAAGTTCTTTTTTCATCCTAAATCTGATTCAACTTCATCTCTTCGAAAATTTGACTCAAACTCGAATTTAAAAAATAGATTGAAATTAGTTGAGTTCGGGTCAAAACTAATCTCAAGTTACCCACTATGAATAATGATGAATTCATATTTTTATTTCTTAAAATATTGATATTTTAATTTAACATATAATATTTCTTTTATTAAAATTTTATGTAAGGACAGCTTAATTTGTTAATTATATTATAATATTATTTATTATTATATTATAATATTAAATTTAAAAATGAATTCTTATATGTTACAAATTAAAAAATAAATCGAATCGAATTAAGTTATCAAAATAGAAAAGAAACTTAAGTTTGGTGATGATTTGAAGAAAAATATAGTTAAGTAACTAAAACATAATCATAAGAATAATTGAGTGCCTAAATATATAATTTACTCTTATAGTTTTTTAATGACTTAAAGACAAATGAGATAAAAATTTAAACTTGGGAGAATAAAATGTAAAAAAAAAATACTTGAACAACTTGATACAGAATGTATAGTTCATGTACAAGATGGTGTGTTTGGTAATTATATTAATTAGACGTGTAATTAATCATTAATAATTTAAAATAAAATTTAATAAATAATTAGGTATAAAATTAACTCCTAAAAGCTTTTAATAAAAATTTAATAAATAGTTGCACGTGTTATTATTAAAACTTTAATAAATAGTTGAGACGTGTGTTACTCAATCTAACCATGATTAAGGCGTGTAATTATATTACTTACGCATAGAATATTAGCGTTTAATATTAATTGATTTAGAGTTATATTTAGATACTATTTTATACTTATATCAAATTAATAAAAAATTCAAATAAAATTAAATTGGGTAAAGTATACAAATAGTTCCTTACTATATGATATTGCTTTATTAAGAAACTCGACTACTAAAAGTTACAAAATAATCATTTAACTATAGACTGTTGTTTTGTTAAGCCCATCAACTATTAAAAATTATAGAGTGACCACCCTCAACTATAGACTGATGTTTTAAACTAGTCCTCTTTCATTAAAACATTGACGATTGTCGACGTTAACATGAAGACTGTGATATGATAATCGTTTGAAATTATGGGATCAAATTTTATTATATCACAGTCAACAAATTAACGTTTAACTCATAATACCATCAATTTTTTTAATGAAAAAGGACGAGTTTGAAATATAATGAATAGTGGAGTGATCATTTTGTAACTTTTAATAGTCGATGGACTTAACGAAGCAACACTCTGTAGTTAGATGATCATTCTGTAACTTTTCATAGTCAAAGGACTTAATAAAGCAATACACTGTAGTCAGGGGACTATTTGCATATTTTAGCCAATTAAATATATAACAGAGGGATATAATATTTGAAATTGATTTGGGTCAACTAAAAAATTGACTCGAGCGGTTGAGCCGTAGAATCCTGCACCTTGCACTAGTGCTTGAATATACTAAAAATTGATTCATGTAAGGCGGAAGGTGTATATTTTTCGGCCCAACCCGACCCATGTCCATCCTTAGTTGGACGTTAGCATGATAATTAAGTTATGATAGTCGTTTGAGATTCCGAGATCAAATTTTATCATATCACAACCAACAAACTAACGTTCAACTTAGAATACCATCTATTTTTAATGAAAAAGAACGAGTTTGGAACATAATCAATAGTCGATTGATCGTTTTGTAACTTTTAATAGTCAAGGGACTCAACAAAGTAACACTCTATAGTAGGAGAACCATTTTATAACTTTTAATAGTTGAAATACCTAATAAAGCAATATCCTATAGTCGAGAGACCATTTGTGTATTTTACCCTTAAATATATAAGGGATGGATATGGTATTTTAAATCGATTTGGACCAACTAAAAAATTGACTCGAGCGTCGTCCCACAAGCATCCCGCACCTTGAAGAACGAGTGCTTGAATGTACTAAAGAACAACTCGCGCGTTTTTAAATCCACCTTTAGCGCGTAAATCATCATATGCCCCGTTCTTAAGGACTCGCTCCCTCTCTCAACGATCATTCGTCAAATTGTTCTTTCGAATTTTCACTGCCAATCCCAACAACACAAAGAAAAACACAGAGAAACGAAGAAGAAATCACTAATTCGGCATTGGATCGAGCTTTTCAGAGAACCGGAATCTTAACCAATCATCTCCTCCTATCTTCGCC
This sequence comes from Hibiscus syriacus, assembly GCF_006381635.1. Lineage (NCBI taxonomy): Eukaryota > Viridiplantae > Streptophyta > Magnoliopsida > Malvales > Malvaceae > Hibiscus > Hibiscus syriacus. The sequence continues at coordinate 1,227,795 of NW_024063467.1, read as the reverse complement.
GGCTCAGATCGCTTGTCTTACTTCGACCGACTGTTTCAACTACTCGCCGCCCGAACTTTCCGAGTAATACGCGTTCGACGTCAATGAGATGCGGAAACTGATGGACGGGCACGACGTGGAGGAGCGGGATGCAGAGCAGGTTGTTCAACCGGAGAGAGAGGGGAGGGAAGGTGTTTGTGTCGCCGGACTATAACCGGTCGATGGAGCAGCAGCGGGAGATGACGTGGAAACGCATCGAGTATTTGTTGGAGAGAGGAGTGTTCAAAGGATGGATGGCGGGCGAAGGAGAAGATGTTGAGATGAAGATGTTCGCTTGCTCTGAGGTTTTGGGCATCTTCGATCATTCCATTTCAATTAAGCTTGGAGTTCACTTTGTATTGTGGTGCCCTGTTTTTTTTTTAATTTAGTATAGGATAAACAACGTATTTAGTTGCTCAATTATTATTTAGTTTCGTTTTTATCACTTAACTTTTTTTTCTTCAAAATTATATCCGACGTTACATTTGGATTATACGCCGTAAAAAATAAAATAAAATTGTTGATATGATTTTTTTTATTTCTCAATTCTGATGTGATATTATTTTATGATGATATATCAATATCACCGTTAATTTTTTTTAAGACAAAAATTAAAACAAAAACTTTAAGTATGCTTTTTGAAAAAAAAATCAGTCCGAGTGCAATTTGATTTTCCTTTGTTGTGTTGTATGCAGGGGTGGTGCCATCCAATTTGCTGGTACACAGCAGCACCATGACAAGTGGCTGAGGGACACTGAAAATTTCAAGATCAAAGGTTGGTTTTCAACGACTGAGTTGGGGCATGGAAGTAATGTACGTAGAGGTTGTCTGATCCTTCAGTGAGGAGGATCAGGCCCTTTTTTTTTTTTTCTGGTAATCATGCAGTCTTCTTCGTCTTCCTGATTTATCCTAGAGCTACTGCTTTTAGGTTCGAGGAATCGAAACAGTAACAACATATGACTCAAAGACTGGGGAGTTTGTCAATAATACACCTTGTGAATCAACTCAGAACTATTGGATTGTTGGGGCAGCCAAGGTGGCTTTTAGTTTTTGTTTTGCTGGTTTTATCATCCTTTCCTCTGTTTCGCGTACATGCTGACTTGTACTTTGTATTTTTTGCTTTGTTGCCTAGCATGCTACACACACGATTCTGCTTTCACAGCTCGTTATCAATGGAACCAATGAAGGGGTTCATGCTCTTATAGCCCAAATCAGAGACGGTGATGGTAATGTACTTCGAAACATTCGTATCGCCGACTGTGGTCATAAAAATTGTTTAAATGGCGTCGATAATGGTCGAATCTGGTATTATAAACGTACACTCTTCTACTATGGATTCTTTACTCTTTTCTTAGAAAAAAAAATTGTAATGTCAAAGGTTTGCTTATGTGATTTCAGGTTTGACAATGTCAGAGTTCCCAGAGAGAACTTGTTAAGTTCAGTTGCTGATGTTTCACCTGATGGAGAATATCTAAGCTCAATAAAAGACCCAGACCAGGTGCTAATAAATAATAATTTGAGTTGACTGGTATCCTTGTTTACTCGGTAACACTTTGTTGTTTTCTCTTCCATTTCTGTTGCTTTAATTCAGAGATTTTCTGCATTCCTGACACCTATGACAGCAGGCCGTGTTAATGTTGCGGTTAATGCAGTTTACCAGTCAAAGGTATACCTCATTTTTCTTTTCAAGTATCTGATCTCATTTTAATGGTGGATAAGATTTTGCATTTGTATTTTGAGGTGTGGGTGGCAGGCCAGTAATACCAAATGTTAAGGTTACTGATATCATGTCATTACTCTCCTTTCAGGTCGGTTTAACTATTGCTATCAGGTATGCTCTAACAAGGAGGGCCTTTTTCTCTTGAGCCGAACGAGCCCGAGGTCTTATTGCTTGATTACCCGAGTCATCAACGACGACTCTTGCCTCTCCTCACAAAGATGTATCTGTACCGTTTATCTTAAGAAATATGTATTCCTTTTCATTTCTTTCTGGTTTAGGCTGGTACCAATGCACTCAAGATTGTATCATCTGCACGTTTAATGAATAATCACAGGATTAGGTCCTGAATACAAACATCTTATCCTTGTATTTGGACTTGGAGTGCCAACCAAGTCAACTTTAAGGACTTTCTTATGCTGCAGCTATGCTATGACCTTTGGAGCCAATTACTTGAAAATGCTGCATGTGAAGAGGACACCCCAATCAAACAAGACCATTCAAGGCTACTTTTACATGGAGTAACATGCAAAATACTTCAGGTGAGACTACAAACAATTTCGGATTAAGTTGAACATTTCAACAATAAGTGTCATTACAGACATTCAATCGTTGAATGCTTTAGGAATGTCGTGAGGATTGTGGAGGACAAGGATTAAAGACTGAGAATCGTGTTGGTCATCTGAAAGCCGAGCATGATGTGCAATCCACTTTTGAGGGGAACAACTATATTTTGATGCAGCAGGTAAAATTTTACTTTCTTTTCTGACATTTTCACTGCCAATGACAAGTGGTTATAATTAGTGTGCGATAGTAATCATCCAAATCTGTCACAAAAACCAAACAAATCTCAACTCGTGACACTGGCGTGGGGTTTTATGTCTATAACTTATCGTGGTTTATTATTATTATCTTAATTCATTGGTAGAGTTGTTGAGATTTGATTTAAGGGTAAAGTATATAAATAGTCTTGCGACTATAGATTATTATTTTATTAAGTCTTTTGACTATTAAAAATTACAAAATGATTTTTTAATTATAAGATATCGCTTTTCAAGTCCGTCGACTATTAAAATTTACAAAATGGTCATCTGGCTGTTCATTGTCTTCTAGACTCGTCCTGTTCCATTAAAAAATTGATAGTAGTTTGAGCCGGACGTTAACCTGTTGATTGGGATATCATAGTCGTTTAAGATTATGGGATCAATTTATATCATATCTCAGTTAGCAAGTTAATGTCAAACTCAAATTGTCGTCAATTTTTTAATGAAAAATGATGAGTTTGTAACACAATGAATAGTCAGATGATCATTTTGTAACTTTTAATAGTCGAGGGATTTAATAAAATAATATCCTATAGTTGGGGACCATTTGTTTACTTTACCCTTGATTTAATAAGGGTTCAAAACTTTAATAATCTCAACTTTTTACTATTGAAATTGAGAGTTGCGGTCATAGTTATTGATTTTATTATTTCGAATTCTCTCTTTTATATTTCTAAATATTTAGTGTGTATATTTATTTCTTATGGAACTTAAGGGATTCCTCGCCCATATAGGGATTTGGGAAAAAATATTTTTCCATATAAAACATCAACTATATTATTTTCTGAATTAACATCGTGCCCTCTTGGGTCTATTTGCCTGAAAACGTCATGCAATCGTGAGGTTTTCTTCATTTGCCTGAAGACATCATGGAGTCGTGGAGTCTTCATATTTAGATCGAAAATACGTGAAGCACCTGATATCTTTAGATTGGTACTGTACAACTCACCCTAGATGGGAAAATAATCCCGGGGTGAATTATATTGAGAATTTTTTCTCACATCTTTTACTCAGCCATTTTGTCAGAACTTAAGAGTAAGTTACTTATGTTCTTTGTGATAGAGAGCATGAAATTAACGATTCTATGTTATTTGATTGTGATTTTTCGAAGAATTTGTAGGCTGATGTATTAAAGGCTATAAGGAGGTTGAAAGGAAAACTTTTGTTGACTTTTCTTTATTGTTGAATAAAAATATTATAGAGTAGTATGTATGTCTAATATTAAAGTTAGTTAAATTTAATTATATTTATAGATAAAATTACAAAGATATAATATTATCTTTTATCATTCAAATCGTTTATTAAGTTTTATTATTTCTTTTTTATAATAACGTACCTAAACAATGTTACAGTTTTTAGGTAAAAAGACATAAGAAATCCTTATACTTTTGGAGAAAAAAAAATCAATGTAGCTATTATCATATTTGTTTTTCTCTGAACGTGCCCTCTAACTCAGAAAATAAATCTAATGTGATCTTTTGATCGACGTTTTTCATCTTTTGATTGTTACGGTGCTGACGTAATTGTACATGGTACTGATGTGGCAGTCTATCTGTCGTAATTAAGTTACCAATTTAGCCTATATGTCATGTTATCCTTCACGTTATCAATCACAGTGGACCAGAATGTCAACATCTTGAATTACCACATCAACAGTATAACGGTCGACGACAAAAAACATTAATCAAAAGATCACATTGAGCTTATTTTCTGAGTTGGAAGACACATCAAGAAAAAAACAATACAATAACTACATTAATTTTTTTTAAGTGCAGAGACCTTTAATGCTTTTTGCCAAAATTTTAAACCTTTAATGACCAGTTAATGTTTTCCATATCTAACACACTTGTAAACCCTAAAAATATTATTAAAACACAATTAGATGTTATCGAGGGCAAAGGTATATTTCTGACATCATGGTAACGCTATCAGATAGTTCGGCACCAACAGATCAGATATTATGGAGGAAGTTCTATCGTATGGCAGTCTTAATATACGATTAACGAAAGATTTTATTGATTTTTTTATTTTTTTAACAAAATCAGTAAAAAATTTCTAGAAACATTATTATTTCTACCCAAAATATTATTGAGCGTTTTACCGAGCTTGGTAATATATATAATAAAGCGTTATTTAAAATATTATTTTTTCTACCGAATATATTATCAAACCCTGTAAAGCGCCCAATAATAATAAAATTGATAGAAATAATAATGTTTCCGGTAATTTTTTTACTGATTTTATTAAAATAATAATAATAAAACCGGTAATACATTTTCTTAGTCATATATTAATTGTCGCACTTGAGACTTTCTATATGCCCCGCATTAATTAAGCAGATAAGTACTTTTAAGAAGATTATATTTTACAGAAGTAAATATAAATTTGGGGTAAATATTTAATTTTACAAAATTATCATATAAAATATTAAAAAATGTTTTTTAAAGAAAATCTGGTAATTAATTTTTTGTCTATATATTTTATTTAAATATGTTAGGAGTAAATGTACCATTTTGGAGAAAATGGAAGAGAATTAATATTCTGGGGCCATGACGTGACCTCACAGCGCACGTTAGGTGATGTAAGGTAAATGGCAAGGTTACGTCTGGGGTTCCCGCACCGTCCCCTAGCAATGAGCCACTGGGCGTGCGTGTGGTGTGGCTCACATTAATCATATCCACTCTATTTCTTCTAAACTAAACTACTTCTTACATACACTAATCTCTATGTTATACTTTTTTTTTGGGCAAAAACATCATATGTCCTTGTAATTTTTTTAAAAGGAAAATTAATTTAGTTCTTGTATTTTTTTATAATGTGATCTTTCAACTCAGAAAATTAATTTAATGTGATCATTTGACCAACATTTTTACATAATTGACTATAATAGTGCTGACGTAACAGTTCACGGTACTACCATGAAAGATTAACATAATAGATGACATGGAAGATGGACTAAATTGATAACTCTAACATGACAGATTGTATGTCATGTCAGCATCGTGAACCGTCACGTCAACACCGTGAACTGACACGCTAGTACTGTAACAACCAACGACAAAAAAGTTGGTCAGAGGGTTACATTGAGTTTTTATTGAGATGGAGGACCACTTTGAGAGAAAATAATATTATGAGGGCCACATTGGTTTTTTCTCAAAAAGTACAAGACTTTGATGCTTTTTTCTCCCATTTTTTTTAATGAATCATGGGTGTTATATTCAAGTTAAGATTAGTCACGTATTAATAAAAAATAAGATTAGTCACATAGAATTTTTTATAATTTTGTTTAAATTAAATAAATTATATTTTTAAAAATTTTGAAATTTAATATTTTTTATTAGTATTAGAGTTTGAGTGTTTGACTTATTCGTTTATGAATGCAGACGTGGAGATCATAACATGGGATTTATTCATTGTAATGGAGAAAAGGTTCATTTGTACATGGCGAACGTCATAGCATGCTGATGACAAATACCATTACTCAATTTTCACTATTTCTCATGAGCTTCCAACATTATTAGATGAATCTGATTCATTACGTCATTCGTGATCCTAATTAATAAAATTTTTTATTTTATTTTTTAAATGAATATTCACATCTTTCCTTCATGTAAATAAAGAATGAATAATTATTTAAAATTCATAGACATAATTTATTAGAATTACAGATGACGTAATGAGTCGAAATAATAAAATAATTTATCTTTTCCACATTTAATTCATTACAAAATATGTCCCATCAGTTACACGAAGCAACTACGTAATTAGATAAATGTACAACCAAAATTAATAAATTGAAAGCATCTATAGTAATGGCACGACAAGATCAATGACACCACATCGACGTCAGCCATTATAAGCCCGTGTTAATACATACGCGTTGCCGTTGAAAGCCTGACCCTTTCAAACCTTGTATGTATATATATATATATATATATATATATATATATCCTTTCTCATCTTCCATATGCATCAACTTGCATTTCTTCTTCTTCCTGTTAGCTAGCATGCAGCAAGCGATTCCGTACAAATCATGGCCTCTGCCATGCGTGGACACGACTCCCCGACCCGCCTCGTCGACGACGGTCGTGGGCAAAGACATGGTCGGGATCGTGTCGGAGAACGCGGTGATTGTGTTCTCGAGGAAGGGCTGTTGCATGAGCCATGTGGTGAGGCGTTTGCTGCTGGCGTTGGGTGTGAACCCTGCGGTCTGCGAGGTCGACGAGAAGGATGAGGCCGGCGTTTTGAGTGAGTTGGGGATGATGGATTGTTGTGACCGGGGGAGTGGCGGAAAGGGAAAAACGTTGCAGTTTCCGGCGGTGTTTATCGGCGGTAGGTTGTTTGGGGGTTTGGATAAAGTTATGGCTACTCATATTAGTGGAGAGCTGGTTCCTGTGCTGAAAGATGCCGGGGCTTTGTGGCTTTAATTCATTCGTCTCCGGTTTTCCTCATGTGATTCGTTGAAACCGAATTATGATTTTATTTACTGATCATTTAGGGTTTGTGCTAATGTACTTCCTTTCCTAGATGAAATTTTGTCTGTCTTCTTGACAATTGGTATTTCATAATTCATAGGTACTACCTCATACCAGGCTTCTATGCTATGTTTAGTTCTTTGTTTTTATTTGGGTAAATTGAGTTATAGTCACTGAAGTTTTGAAGGATTTTCACTTTGATCACCAAAATAAAAAAAAACTTTCATTAAAGTTATTATTGTGAAGAAAAACTTTTGGGTAAACTACACATTTAGTAGTTAAACTATCAGTTTTGGTCTGTTTTAGTATCTAAACTTTCAATTTTTTCAAAATCATGCCTAACGTTTAGTTTTCATTTCATATTAGTACCGTCGTAAAAAATCAACACGTTTAGTACCTAAACTATCATTTTTATTCCATTTTAGCACCTAAACTTTCAATTTTCCAAAACTTAATGTTAAATTTTGAACAGGATACTAAAATGAAACAAAAACTAAAGTTTTTAACTGCGGAGTACGAAAATGAAACAAAAACTAAACTTTAGGTACAATTTTGAAAAAATTAAAAGTTTGAAACAAAAACTAAAACGAACTAAACTTGATAGCTTAGATACTAAACACGTAATTTACCCAAACTTTTATTTAGGTCATTGGTCCAAACTCCAACCATTAAGATTGCATTTTCATTTGTTATTTTTCTTAATAAAAATAATATCATCCAATAAGACAGTAACACGCATAAATATGTCACTTCAGTTGTTCATTAATAGAAGTGACTCCAATGAAAAATTTTCGATTTCAGTAACCGAAGTACAAACGTTCTAAAAGTTCATAGACTGTTAGTGTGGTTACCCTTTTTATTTAAGTGCTGAAAACGAGATGTTTGGTTGTTGCAAGACATGGAGGATAGTTACATCTCTTGGGTTTGGATTGTTTGACTGAACAACTAATGCTTGTTGGGTTATCACATGGGTAGATGATAGTATAATGATGAAAAGTTGGATAATTAATTTTATTCATCCAGAGAGGATTAAGAGTTGTGGCCATGAAATTGACAGCCTACCAAACGTCTAGACAAGTGTCTCTGTCTCACCATTGTGGATATTTCTTGTGTTTAATCATCAAGTAAACCACCATTTCTTTTACTTTTATTAGCGTAAACGTGTTCTTTTAACCATCATCAAAATTATATTTTTAGGGCAAAGTATCAAATGATACCCGATTATAGGATGTTATTTTATTGAGTTCCTCGAATATTCAAAGTTATAAGATGATCCCTTAACTATAAAAAATAGCTTTGTTGAGTCTTTCCACTATTAAAAGTTACAAAATAGTTACCTAACTATTCATTGCATTCCAGACTCACCCTTTTTCGTTAAAAAATTGATGGCAGTTTGAGATGGATGTTAATATGCTGACTGAGATATGGTATAATATGATCATAGAATCTCAAACAACTATTATATACCAGTCAGTAGGTTAGCGTCTAGCTCAAACTGTCATATAGTTTTTAATAGACAAAGACGGGTTTAGAACATGATGAATATTTGAATGACCATTTTGTAACTTTTAATAGTCGAGAGACTCAAGAAAGCAACATCCTATAGTTAGGGGACCATTTTGTAAAATTTAATAGTTAAAGGATTCAATAAAGCAACACCCTATAGTCAAGGGACCATTTGTGTACTTTATCCTAGTTTTTTGGCTCAAGGGTTACATTTGTCTCTGAAGTAGACCAAATTTATCATTTTTGACATAGTAGTATTTTTGCATCAATTTAATCCTCAAAGTTGTTTAATTGCATCATTGTATACTTTACCCCTAACTTAAAACCCTAATTATAAACCCTAAGTTAGGCTTTAAGATTTATGGTTCAAATGTTATGGGATTATGGTTTAGGTTTTAGGGTTTATAATTTAGGATAAGATATAGAATGATACAATTGAGTAATTTTGAGAGTTAAATTAATGTGAAAATACGATAAAGGCGAAAGTGATAAATTGAGCCTACTACATAGGCAAAATTTACCCTTTTACCTAGTTTTTTAGTAAATAAAATGGTTAAATTTCCCTTTAGTCGCCCTAGTTTAGTAAAAGTTGGTCTCAAAATTGTAAAACATTGTATTTAATAAAGTGATAAAATTGCTCCTTGTCTCCTCTAAAAATTGACAATTTAATCTTGGTCCCCTTTTGTAAAAGTATTCTGACAATTTAAAGTTGCTGACAGTGTTTAGACTCGTGGGTTGTTCATCGTTGTGAGAAAAACATTGGTTGGTTCAAGTGGTAAGAAACTTGATAGCCTTCAAGTAAGGTCCTGAGTTCGAATATTTGTTTATGCATAAAATCCTTGTTAAGAGACTCACCCATCAAAACCAAGTATGCGATGCAGATAGATCTGAATTAGTCAAGGTGATACCTTAAAATCGAGAAGGCAACCCAAAAAATTTTCATTTTTTAGAAATTAATTAGTTTAGAGCCCATGCAATGAAAGCAAGGTAATCCCATACCCATATGATCCAAATCTATATCTTTTATGTTGAGACATGCAGGATAAACTACTAAAGATATAATATTAAAATTAGTCTATAATATTTATCCAAATATTCATTTTAGTTCATTTTTTTAAAAATATTTTAATTTTTTTATCAAAATGATTCCCATTTGATGCAAATCATTATCAACACATGAATCACGTAATATTTTTACATATATTAAATTATTGACATGTCACATATCATATTATTTAAGATGATGTTGTAACATATATGATATCATTCAAGATAATGATGTGATATATATTATGTTAGTTAAGATGATAACTTCTATCATGTTGTTGTATGTATGTGTCGCATTACTTTATATGACTAGATAGTATATGTCATAAAAAACATTTTTTATTTACGTGATAATAAAGCGTCAAAGCTCATAAAGACTACACTAAAGTAAATGAAATACAAAAAGATCATACAAATTTTAAATCTCATTTTGAATGAAACCTTGTCTTTTTCTTCTTCTCAATTCCAACACTCGAATCAGTCAATGATCACTTGGTACAATCTGCAACACAAACCTGTCTTTCCATATGTTTTCTTACATCCAAAATTTCATGTTAGAAAGTACACGCTTAAACTTTTAAAATTTTAAAGATTTAATAAAATATATTAAAATTTTAAAATATAATAATTTTAAATTTCCAAAAGAAACAACTACTCTCGTCCACTCCACTCGATTCATCCTTGCTCACATCATATCATTTGTCATCTTCAATTTCCTTAATTAGTGCAACTTTGAAGTGCTCCCCAATCAGTTGATTTGATGGCAACATTGTTTAGTTAATTCTATTTTTATTTAGGTATTGTTTACCCCATCATAAAGGGATGTATTTAAGTGAGACGGAGCTAAAAATTTAAAATCATCATATATTTTTAATTTTTATATGTATTTTTATTAAAAATATTTTTTTTTATAATTTTGTGAATTTAAGTTCGTCATTAAAATTTTATAAATTTAAATTCTTTCATAATATAAATTTTTTTATTTGCCTATGTCTCTCTCTTTATCATTGTGCATGGACCAGGTGCGTATGTACATAGCTTTATAGGGGAGCTATTGCACACCCATTATTTTGAGAGAAATGTTAAATTTAGTTTAGTTTACTAATGAGAATAAGAAGAAATAAGAAAATTTATACACCCAAATTTTTTAGAAACGAGTATTAAAATTTTTGACCCTATTTTTCAATTTTTAGATCCGATACTGACATGAATTATGATATTTTACATAAGAAACATGAAATCGACTGTCCCTAGTCCCTACCCATTTCCCTTTTACAAAAGATATATCTTCAAAGTTGGAGAGTGGGGGTTTACTTTTGCTTTCTTTTTTTTCCTCCCCAAAGGTCAAAAGGAGAATCTTTGATATTTTTGTATGGCATTGCACGAGTGTTTATTACTATAGGGTGTCAAAATTAATTTGGACCGGTCAACTCAATTGAAAGGTAATAGTTTAACTGCTGACATAATTAAAAATAGAAAAAAAATAGAAAAATAGATTTTATATTTAGTACCTAAATTATTAATTTTAGCGCTTAAAATAAGTATCGGAATATATTTTTCTCACTATAATTGTGTTATATCATTCATCACAATTAATTAATTAATATTTGTACCTAAATCCTTCCAACAGTTTCAATAGTCATAAGACACAAGTGAACTTGAAGGAGGTCATTCAGGTCATGAGTGGGTTAATTAACGCAATGGTCAATACTTGGAATAAAAACAAAGGTAGAGTCCATGATATATAATAATCCAAATCCACTAAGTGACATATATAATATCGCATGCTTTGCTTCAGTGTTCATTGTATATTGATAATATGTGTATGATCATAAGGATGATGAGTCAATAGAGCAAACATTTGTCGTCTTCGATACTGAATTTGTTTCGGTCAATCTTGCATCATTGCTTTATTTTATATAAAAAAAACTATTACACTATATACATGTAGGAAGACAATTTAACTTGAGATCGACGGATTCTAATTCAGTTTTTTTTTTAAAAAAAAAATTGGATTCTGATCTGGTCGAGTCGGATCCGGTTTTTAAGGAGTGAGGTCGTGACGGGAGGGTGGAAAAACTCCGACTCAACCCAAGGATAATAATGTCCCTTTTTTCCCTTATGTATGGGGTAAGGGGAGGTAAGATAGTAGGCTGCCCCCAACACCAAATTGAGAGCAGCTTCCGTAGGAGACCTCTGAATTATGAAATGCCCTCCGTGAGACTCGATCCCAAAACCTCAAGGTTAAGAACCTTGTGCTCTAACAACTGAGTTGGATGGTCATTTCAATCCGAGGATAATAATGTAATTTCCTTAAAATAATTTATTATTATTTTAAATTAATTCCTTATTTTATACTGAGTCAGGTCGAAGTCAAACGATAATATATATTTTTGGGTCAAGTCGAATCGAATGGAGGATATATGATTTTCAGATTGAATCAAATTCCAATGAAGAATACATATTGTCGGATTGACATAAATTCTCTCCACTTATATAAACTTCACGATGATGGTAAAATTAGTGAACTAGTATTATTTTAAGAAAATCATATGGTATTGTTAATGTGATTAGAAAGGGTCCTATATTTTTTTTTATTAATATGAGATAAGTACCGATGTCGTTTGATTTGTTCTATCGATTATTTCAAATTATCGTAGCATAAAGAGTCGACCTTTGATACCAAAAAGGATATTCAATGTTATTGTATTTGATTAAATGCAAGGGAGACCATCTAGGTTGTGCCATATGTACCGCAAAATGAAAATAAAAAGCAAAGGTGGAAAAGTTCCAGTGAATGTTTAGAGTTTAATTCACGTTTTTGGACTCATGTGAAACATAAGTTAAATTCGGTGGCCAGTCTAAAAAATTAATAAAAAAGGTCAAGCTGGTATATCGTTAGATGGATAAAATGTCAAGTGACTAAAATATGAATAATTTGAAATTTAATGATTAAATTAAAAAAATTAAATTCCAGTGATCAAAATAAGAATCATAAGAACGAGAGAAGAGTAAAACTAGGGTTGTAAATGAGACTAGATAGATCGTGAGCTATTTGAGATCGACTCGGTCAAAGCTCGATAAATACTCGACTCGAGTTCTTAACGAGTCGAAACGAACTACTTGATACTCAACTCGAAAAGCTTGCAAGCAGCTCGAAAATATAATATATTAAGATTTAGTTTTAAAAAATAAATTATTAATTTATGTGTTGATTTCTTTTAAAAATATATATATAATATAATATTTTCATGTATTTAAGATTTAGTTTTGAGTTTGAGGCTTTAATTGAGTTAAGTTTTTTTCTTCTTCATTTCGAGCTTCAATTCATAGTTTCGAGTTCAAATCGAGCTTGAAAATTTTAGGTTCACGAGTTTTCGAGCTAATTCAAACCCCATTTTAAAATTTTCAAACCAAATTAAACTCAATAATATTCGAGCTCAACTCGACTCCTTTACACACCCTTTAGTAAAAGCTTGAAAGTTGGAAGAGCGTTGGGGAAGGAGAGAATATTCTGGTGCCGCAACCGTTCAACAACAAAACTCCAAAACATTAATATTAAAAAAACCCAGAAAGCAGAAAATCATTAGATTATGATTAAATGGGTTTTGCAGGGGGGAGTCAGCCCTACAAGGAGATCACACCCACTGGCCACTGCTCTCTCTTCCAAATATTCACTGCCTTTGTCAGCTCATTGTCTTTTAACCTCTTCCCTCTCAAAATTTCAATGCCTTTATCGATAACATCATTACCTATTGCCTTAGGAGAAGACTTCGTATAATAATATTACTGTTTAAATCTAAATTTATTCTAAAAAATAATACTTCCTTTAATCAGTTTATTAATTACTGATCATAAATGTAAATAAGAAACAAAGCTTTCTAAATATACTATGTACGTAGCGTCAGTCTTAAATTTAATTAATGAACGATCCTCGTCTCTTCCCTCTTATAAGATATATGTTTGGAACCCTAAACCCAGTGAGTGAAGTGGGGTGAAGAGAGCAGACATGGGACGATGATTCGCTTTTGATTGTGTGCTTGTTTCGTCGTTTGTCTTGGATTTTAGCTTTGTTGAACGGCTGTTGGGCATGTGCATGGCGGATTTCTTGAGGGAATAGTACCCATTGATTTTATACCAAACCATCTCTCTTTTTTTAATCGAATCAGAAGTACGAACCAAATTACATAAGAATCAAAGAAGGAAAAGCTTAAAAAATCTAATCAAAATGTTTGAACAAAATAAATATACAAACAAATATGATTGCATCGATAAACAAATTACAAAAAGAGATGAAGCTACTGAAAGAACACTGACAAATCGCAAATCAGAGTAAAGTGTTGTCAGAAAACTATTCACGAACGTAAACGTGTATCCAAATCAATCCGAGAGTTCAAAGCAGGAAAGATCAGCATGATAACAAATAAGCGTCATCTTGATCAATCACGGTGATGTAAAATCCAACTCTGAGAAAAAAATAAACGTGTCACACAGCAGAGATAAACGTGTCACAAAGTCAAAATTATTTTTATTAAAATGGCAAAATGTTAACTTGTGCCCCTATAGTAGACTTAATTTATCACTTTCTCCCCTATCGTGTTTTCGCATCAATTTATCCCCCGAAGTTGCTCAATTGCATAATTATATACTCTTCTCTAACTTAAAAGCCTAAATTATAAAGCTTAAAACCTAAATCACAACTTCATAACCTCTAAACCATAAATCCTAAACCATATCTTAGGGTTTATTATTTAAGGTTTTAAGTCAGGGGTAGAGTATAGAATGATGTAATTGAGCAACTTCGAGGGCTAAATTTATGCAAAAACACGATAGGGGCGAAAGTGATAAATTGAGTCTACTATAAGGGAAAATGTGACCCTTAAGCCTATTAAAAAACTAAAAAAACAAAGAGAAAAGACAACCGACGGTCGACAACTATTATTAAAACTGATATCACCGTCGGCTAAACAAAGTCAAAAAAGAAAAAAATTATTTGATCTATAAAAATGGCACAAACTGTAAGAAAAAAAAAGGAAGAGGAAGGAGAGAATAGAGAAAGCGGCTAAGGTTTTCGACTTTTAAAAATACTTGAATCTAAGATTTTTAAAGAAAATAATATTTCTATTATTATCAAATTATTAAGAGTAGATATATTACTTTATTATTCCGTACTGTTACTATTATCTTAGTCAAATTTCGTAGCAATATACCAAAATATGCAAGTTGAATTAAAAATTGCAAAGAGAATATAAAAAGGGCTAAAAACGAAAAGCAAACAAATTATGGGACAATCATTCCAAATGAAAAAGTATGGAGATTAGCTTTCTTCCCACCTCCTGTCTCCTCTCGGTTTCTTCAACCTCTCAACTTTAACTTTTCATCTCTCATATTATTATATTCCACCTAAAAGCATGTAATTATGATTTAAATGGATCCATTCATTCAGATATATCATCAGCTTATACACTCGAGTCCCTTGATCGATGAGCTTTTCCTCTTAACCACAACATCAACACATAATCTGTATTCCATCTTCGTTTAGCTTTCTTCTTAATAAAGAAGATGATGTTGGAGAAGATGACAGAAGCATCGATTCCATATGTTTTTGTTACAAATCCTTTGCCTGGGTCCAATCCTCCACTTGCCAAGAAGAAAAGAAACCTACCAGGAACACCAAGTATATATATACTATGTTTTGTATTTGTAATTGTAAGTTAATATTGATAAGTAAATGTAGTTTTGATATTTGTTGTTTACCAGATCCTGAAGCAGAAGTGATAGCTTTGTCCCCGAAGACTTTAATGGCGACCAACAGATTCTTGTGTGAAATATGCGGTAAGGGTTTCCAAAGAGACCAGAACCTTCAGCTTCACCGGCGAGGACATAACCTGCCATGGAAGCTGAAGCAAAGGGCTACGAAAGAACCGAGAAAACGAGTCTACGTGTGCCCGGAAAAGACCTGCGTGCATCACCATCCATCGAGGGCTCTCGGGGACCTCACCGGCATAAAGAAACACTTCTGTCGGAAGCACGGCGAGAAGAAGTGGAAGTGCGACAAGTGCTCGAAGCGATACGCTGTGAAGTCGGATTGGAAGGCTCACTCAAAAACATGCGGCACCAGGGAATACAAATGCGACTGTGGTACTTTATTTTCAAGGTAAAACTAAAAATATCCTTACTTTTATAGAGCTTGAAGATGAAGCCTGGCTGATATTTACGGTTTGTTAAACAGAAGAGATAGTTTCGTTACTCACCGGGCTTTTTGCGATGCCCTGGCGGAGGAGACGGCGAGAATAAACGCAGCTACCACCATGCACGGCGGGATCAATTATCATCTAATGGAGAACCAACATTTCTCGTCTATCTTCAAACCAGTTTCCAGCACTGATGAAACATCAATCGATCAAACTACATGTGGACTTTCTTTATGGATGAGCCATGATGTTCATCGATTTGGTTCTTTGAATTCGGGTTCGATATACACCGATCCTCCGGCATCCGGTTATCATTTAAATTGGGTGTCACCGAGTGTTGCTCAAGAGCTAACGTGCACTTCGCTTCCGTTGAACAATGTCAAGGAAACCGGAGCTCTGCTCGTGAGTGTTCCTTCATTGTTTAGCACCCAGCAGCTCCAATCTCATCAACCGCCATCGTCCGCGAATATGTCCGCAACAGCTTTGCTGCAGAAAGCCGCTCAAATCGGCGCGACGTCCACCGACTCGTTGTTCCTAGGAAGCTTGGGAACGAAGTGTGGCAACGGTTTGTATGTGTCGGACACTTCACCGGTTAGTCTCGGGAGTGATTTAGAAAATCCGGTGAATGATATTTTCGGTTTAAATCAACTGCAAATGTATCCTGCAAAACGGCGGCGCACGCAGGAGGGGGACACTAGTGGCGGACAAACAAGAGACTTTTTGGGCGTCGGAGTAGTGCCGATATGCCATCTGCCGTCTATTAATGGATATATATGATACTATGGCATGGGAAGATTTTCAAGAGCTGGAATATTTGCTTTTGCTTGATGTAAAGCTTGGCTGATAATAAAACCCCATTCCAGCTTCATTTGCATTCGTTAGTATTTGTAACTTATACATTTAATTTATATATATATATTTGATAAATTAGGTATTCCATTCAAAAGAAAACAACCAAGCAACTGCAATGAACCAAAGAGAGCCCCCTAAGGCAGCCCTCAGTCAACACAAAACCTCACATTCACCTTATGTTCTTTCTCTATACAAGTATTATTACGTAATTATATCTTTTATACTATCAACAATGATATCAGTGTGATCGAGCAACACCTCTAAACTTTCAAAAATTACGTTCTTCCCAAACACTATGCAAAAAACCAACCCAAGCGAGCTTAAGAATGCAAATAAGAAGTGAATTACCTCTCCAATGCTCAACTGCCCTCAACACGGTCTGCTCTCAACTTATGAAGCACACATGAAGCCTACAAATCCTCATGAACCCTGTCCAACCCTCCTAGAGTAGCAGCAATCAGTAAACAAATGATTTTGAGACTCCATCTCTACTCCACATAAACCACAGAGCTCATCCGAGATAACACCAAACTGCACAAGTCTGTCTTCAGTTGGCAACCTATCCAAGCAGTTCATCCAAACAGTAATCGAGTGCTTAGGGATGTGAGTAGGAAACCAAATGAATTTATGTTAACTCACTTTATCCCTCCTATCACGAATCCTCGCCCGCACCCACCTACTGGTTACAATCTACTAGTTCACAATACCATCAAACAAGACCTCAGCACCATCTCTCAACCTCAACAATCTCCTCATGATCCAACTAAACCAGGGCTTACAGACAACATGCCTGAAGTAAATCCCTTTAAAAATATAAGCTTTGTTCTAACCAAGAAGACCCTTCAAACCCAAACCCCCTTCAGACTTCACAGTGCAAACATGGGTCCAACTGATCTAAGCACCACCAGCAGGGCAATCACTACCATGCTAGAAAAATAGCATGAACAACTGCTTAATTTTAGAAATCACAGACTTGGGTAAAACAAGTTGTCTGCTCCAGTGATTCACCATGCTACAAAGAACAACCTTTATTAATTGCAAACGACCACCATAGATAGCTAAGATTTTTGCTAGACCACTGCCCCAATTTTGCTTTAATCTTATCCATCAAAGTCGAGCAATCCTTATTAGTCAATTTTCTTGTAACCAAAGGTACTCCCATGTATCGAACAAGCAAGCGCCCCAATTTAAACCCCGTAGCTACCTGAATTGAGTTGATTTGGGCCTCAGTCATGCCACAAGCAAATAACTCAGTCTTCTCAACATTCAGTTTCAATTCAGATAAATCATAAAACAGATCCAAAACACTCAGAACACCCAAAAGAAAATCAATGGAGCCATGACAGAAGATTAATAAATCATCTGCAAAATAAAGGTGAGTAAGATGAAATCTAAAAATTCCCCTCACAACAACCTTATCTAATAGAGCAGATAAAACATTCATCACCAGAGCAAACAAGTAGGGTAACAAAGGATCACCCTGCCTGACACCTCTCTTACCCTTAAAGAATCCAACCAAACTAACATTGAAGGAAACTAAAATCCTTAAAGTAGTAATCCGAGCCTCAATCCAGCCTAAAAAACAAGATGGCACACCCGCAGCTTTAAGCACCTTCAGCAAAAACTGTTGGATCATAAACTTGATCCATTATGGGAGCCTAAACCCAAACCCAAACTAAATTGATGTCATTACTTACATCATTTAATTAAAGATGTCATTGCTTACATCATTTAATTAATGATGTCATTGCTTACATCAATTTAGTTAGGTGAGAGTTAGATATTTGTTGAATTTGTAATGGTTTAAATTAGTTTATTTGTGTGGTGTAGGATTGTTCTTGAGTAGTATAAATACCCCTTCCCATTTTAGTTTTAAGCATCAAGAAAAATTAAGAGCTTCTAAGTGAGTGAAGAAGCAAAGTCTTATAAGAGTGAGTTGTAGTTCTTGTTTTTGAGTGAGAGTACTCTTGTAATATTTGTTTGAGTTTCAATAAAAGTTGTTTGTGTGAGTGTTTTATTTCCAACAAAGTGGCATCAGAGAGAGTTGGAAAGATCGAAGGTCTCGACGAGAGGAATACGACGCCGCCAGAATTTTCTCAATCTGAGTTCTGACGCACCGCCACGCACCGCCGGAAGACTGCTGCCAGAAAATCGAGTTGACTCACCGAGTTGAGCCGATTAAGCCGAGTTGGAGCTCTTGACCGAGTTGTCCAAGTCCCTCCAAAGTTTTTTTTCATCGTTCCGGATTCATCCGTGCAATCGGATTTTACAAAATCTCATTATATTGAGAGATATGGCAAATGGTATGGCACCATTCCAAGTTCCGACACTCAACAACAACAACTACGACAATTGGAGTATCAAAATGAAGGCACTTCTTGGATCACAAGATGTGTGGGATATCATAGAGAAAGGCTATAATGAGCCTGCGGATGATGATGTTTTTGCTACTCTTACACCAGATCAAAAGACAACTTTGAAGGATTCAAGAAAGAGAGACAAGAAGGCTCTCTACCTAATCTATCAAGCATTAGATGATGATGGTTTTGAAAAGATTTCAAGTGCAAGCTCTAGCAAGGAAGCATGAGAGAAGCTGCAAACCTCTTACAAAGGATCCGAGCAAGTGAAGAAGGTTCGTCTCCAAACATTAAGAGGTGAATTCGAATCCTTAAACATGAAAGCATCTGAGTCTATTTCAGATTATTTCTCAAGAGTAGTAGCTGTTTCTAATCAATTAAAAAGAAATGGTGAAAAGTTAGACGATGTGAGGATAATAGAGAAGATACTCCGTTCGTTGGATCCCAAATTTGAGCACATCGTCGTGACGATTGAAGAAACTAAAGACTTGGAAGAAATGAAGATCGAACAGCTCCAAGGATCATTGCAAGCATACGAAGAGAAGCATAAAAAGAAGCATGAGTTTACTGAGCAACTCCTTAAGCTGCAACTCAAGGATATGCATGAGAGCCAACGCAATGATAGAAACCAACGTGGCCAAGGCAGAGGTAGAGGCCATGGACGAGGTGGAAGTCGAGGTCGTGGACGAGGCTGGAATTACAACAATAACAATTCCAACAACAACTATGAGAAAGGAGAAAGCTCAACACGAGGCCGTGGAAGAATTAATCCAAACTCAAAGTATGACAAATCTAAAATTCGATGTTATAATTGTCAAAAATTTGGGCATTATGCTTCAGAATGTAGAGCTCCCAACAACAAAATTGAGGAGAAGGCCAATTACGTGGAGGAAAAGACAGATGGCAAAGAAACTCTTCTTCTAGCACGAAAGGAAACTGATGGTGGCCAAGCAAATTCCTGGTATCTTGACAGTGGTGCAAGCAATCACATGTGTGGAAGGAAAGACATGTTTGTGGAGCTAGACGAGTCAGTAAGTGGAAATGTTTCGTTTGGAGATGATTCCACAATAGCAGTGAAAGGGAGAGGTAACATTCTTATCCGTTTGAAAGATGGGAGACATCAATTTATTTCAAATGTCTACTATGTGCCCAATATGAAAAGTAACATTTTAAGTTTAGGGCAACTGGTAGAGAAAGGTTATGATATTCATATGAATAATTATAATCTTTCTATAAAAGATGATAAGAATAACTTCATTGCTAAAGTGCCGATGTCAAAGAATAGAATGTTCTTGATCAACATACAAAATGATGTTGCAAAGTGCCTGAAAGCTTGCTACAAAGATGCATCATGGCTTTGGCATCTTCGATTTGGGCATCTCAATTTTGGAGGTCTAGAGCTATTATCTAAGAAGGAGATGGTGAAAGGACTACCTCACATCAACCATCTGACCAACTCTGTGAAGGGTGTCTAGTCGGGAAACAATTCAGGAAAAGCTTTCCAAAGGAGTCAGAGACAAGAGCTAAGAAGCCACTTGAGCTCATCCATACCGATGTGTGGACCGATCAAGCCAAGCTCTCTCGGTAACAATAAGTATTTTCTTCTCTTCATTGATGATTTTTCAAGAAAAACCTGGGTATATTTCTTGAAACAGAAGTCAGAAGTTTTTGAAGTCTTTAAGAAGTTCAAAGCAGCAGTGGAGAGAGAAAGCGGTAGAAAGATCAAAGCCATGAGATCCGATCGAGGTGGAGAATTTACTTCCAGGGAGTTTCAAGAGTTCTGTGAAGCAAATGGAATTCGTCGACCAATGACAGTTCCTAGATCCCCCAGCAAAATGGTGTGGCAGAAAGAAAGAATAGAACAATCCTCGACATGGCACGAAGCATGCTCAAAAGCAAGAAACTACCCAAGAATTTTGGGCGGAAGCAGTATCGTGTGCAGTCTACTTGTCAAATCGATCTCCAACAAGAAGTGTATGGGGAAAGACACCGCAAGAGGCATGGAGTGGAAGAAAGCCTGGCATTTCCCACTTGAGAACCTTTGGAAGTATAGCCCATGTTCACGTACCAGACGAGAGAAGAACGAAGCTTGATGATAAAAGCGAGAGTTTTATCTTCATCGGCTATGATGCTAATTCGAAGGGCTACAAGTTGTACAATCCAGACAATAAGAAGTTTGTGATTAGTCGAGATGTGGTCTTCAACGAAGAAGGAGAATGGGATTTTAACTCTCATACAGATGACTTCAATTTCTTTCCTCAGTTTGAAGAAGATGAGCAGACAATGAGGGAGCAACTAGATGAATCTCAACAAGAGCTTGCAACTCCACCCACTTCACCAACATCAACCACTCAAGGAGACTCATCACCTTCATCATCGTCAAGTGGGAGTCAAAGTGAAAGAGTTGTGCAACGCACAAGAAGCCTTAGAGATCTCTATGAGGTAACTGAACGACAAGATAATCTTACATTATTTTGTCTGTTTGCCGATTGTGAACCAGTGAGCTTTCAAGAAGCGGTACAAGAAAAGAAATGGAGAGATGCGATGGACGAAGAAATCAAGGCCATCGAGAAGAATGACACATGGGAACTTACCTCACTTCCCAAGGGACATAAGGCGATAGGTGTCAAATGGGTGTACAAAACAAAGCAAAACGCCAAAGGAGAGATTGAAAGGCACAAGGCGAGGCTAGTTGCTAAAGGCTATAGTCAAAAGGCTGGAATTGACTATGATGAGGTATT
This sequence comes from Hibiscus syriacus, assembly GCF_006381635.1. NCBI lineage: Eukaryota > Viridiplantae > Streptophyta > Magnoliopsida > Malvales > Malvaceae > Hibiscus > Hibiscus syriacus. The sequence goes on along the minus strand of NW_024063467.1, from coordinate 1,206,064 downwards.
TGCTCCTGTTGCTCGATTGGAGACTATCAGACTAATCATTTCTTTGGCAGCTCAAAACAAGTGGAAGATACAACAGATGGATGTAAAGTCCGCCTTCCTAAATGGAGTTCTTGAAGAGGAACTTTACATTCAGCAACCATCAGGCTATGAAGTCAAAGGGCATGAAGACAAGGTGTTGAAGTTGAAGAAGGCTCTTTACGGGCTAAAACAAGCACCAAGGGCATGGAATAGCCGAATCGACAAGTACTTCCAAGAGAATGGCTTCAACAAATGTCCCTACGAGCATGCTCTATATATCAAGATCAAAGATGAAGATATTTTGATCGTGTGCCTCTACGTGGACGATTTGATCTTCACTGGAAGCAACCCAAGCATGTTTAATGAATTCAAGGATGTGATGATGAAAGAATTCGAGATGACAGACATGGGGCTCATGGCGTACTACCTTGGCATTGAAGTTAAGCAACAAAATGATGGAATTTTCATTTCACAGGAAGCTATGCAAAGGAGATACTGAAGAAGTTCAAGATGGAGAACTGTAAGCCAATAAGCACACCGGCAGAATACGGGATCAAGATGACCAAACATGAAGAAGGCGAAAGTGTAGATCCAACATTCTTCAAAAGTTTGGTAGGAAGTCTACGCTATCTAACTTGCACGAGACCCGATATTCTTCACGCAGTTGGATTGGTTAGTCGCTACATGGAATCCCCAACAACCACCCATTTTAAAGCCGCAAAGAGAATTCTTCGCTATCTGAAAGGTATAATTGACTTTGGCTTGTTCTATTCAGTTTCTAATGATTACAAGCTTGTTGGATATAGCGACAGTGATTGGGGTGGAGACATAGATAATCGAAGGAGCACTACTGGATTCGTATTTTTCATGGGAGATATTGCATTCACATGGATGTCAAAGAAACAACCGATTGTCACATTATCCACTTGTGAAGCGGAATATGTTGCTGCTACCTCATGTGTTTGTCATGCAATTTGGCTTAGAAATCTATTGAAGGAGATTGGTTTGATACAAGAAGAGCCTACCAAGGTTTGTGTCGACAACAAGTCAGCCATTGCCTTAGCAAAGAATCCAGTATTCCATGATCGAAGCAAGCACATTGATATTCCCTACCACTATATAAGGGAGTGTGTTGCAAGAAAAGATGTGGAAGTTGAATATGTGAAGTCACAAGATCAAGTTGCTGATATTTTTACCAAGCCCTTGACCAGCGAAGACTTCTTAAGATTAAGGAACCTACTAGGGGTCACGAGATCAAGTTTAAGGGAGGGTGTTGGATCATAAACTTGATCCATTATGGGAGCCTAAACCCAAACCCAAACTAAATTGATGTCATTACTTACATCATTTAATTAAAGATGTCATTGCTTACATCATTTAATTAATGATGTCATTGCTTACATCAATTTAGTTAGGTGAGAGTTAGATATTTGTTGAATTTGTAATGGTTTAAATTAGTTTATTTGTGTGGTGTAGGATTGTTCTTGAGTAGTATAAATACCCCTTCCCATTTTAGTTTTAAGCATCAAGAAAAATTAAGAGCTTCTAAGTGAGTGAAGAAGCAAAGTCTTATAAGAGTGAGTTGTAGTTCTTGTTTTTGAGTGAGAGTACTCTTGTAATATTTGTTTGAGTTTCAATAAAAGTTGTTTGTGTGAGTGTTTTATTTCCAACAAAAACTGCCAGCTGACAGAGTCGAAAGCCTTCTGAAGATCTATCTTTATGGCACACCTAGGAGAAAGAGTTCTCCTAGCATACCCTTTGACCAATTCCTGAGCCAACAAGGTGTTGTCAATGATACTCCTTCCCTTGATGAACGCAGATTGACTAGGCGAAATCAAAGCATGAAAATAAACAGCCCTGCTAACACAGATCCTAGTAATAGTTTTATAAATCACATAACAGTAGAAAATTGGACAAAAATCCTTAGCCATGAAATTATTTGGCTCTTTAGGGACAAGAATGATAGTCGTAGCATTGAACTGAAAGAAATACCTTACTGCTGCAATGGAGTCAAATTTAACATCATCTTGCGTAGCCTTAAAAAAACCCACAGTGAAACCATCAAGGCCAGGACTTTTATCATTCCTCTACCTAAATAAAACCTCCCTAATCTCAGAATCAGTCACCTCATTTTCTATCTCCAAACCAACAACATCAGGCAAGACACAATTTAACAGCTCCCCCAACATATCCACATAACAACCTTGAACCTGAGGATTAGACCTAATCAAGTTAATGAAAAATTGAACCATTTCATTAGACATGGTTCAAAAGTCTCCAACCTATTACCATTACAATCATGAAGTAACCTAATCGTATTCCATTTTTCCTATTTTTATCCACAGTGGAATTAAAAAACCTCTTATCCGGATCTCCTTCTTGCACCTAATGAACTTTAGTTTTCTGCTTATAAAAAGAAATCCCAGCACCCTCTAACTCTATCAAATCGGCCTGCACAATCTTCTCTTCCTCTAAATCCCTATCCTCAAGGCCTAAATTAGAAATATGAATTTACTCGAGCTGAATTCTTTTAGTAGTCACCCTCTTTGATATACCAGAATAATGAGCAGGATTAAATTCCTTTAACACTGACTTAAGTCTTAAATATATTATTTTAATTTTAATTACAACTCAAATGATATAAAGATAATATGATTAAATTAAAAATTTTAAAAATGATCAAATTAAAAAATAATTACATATATAATATACACATCCTACAAAAACTAATAATAAAATCTTAATAGATTTGATGAACTTTTAAAATTTAAAAATTATATAGATTGAAAATAATTAAATTAGAGTATATAAATAAATGACAAATAAGAAAAAAATCGGATTTTTAGGTTTTAAAATTTTATTATTTTTTAAAAATGATAAATTTAAATAATTTAATAATTACAAATATATGACCTTTGATAATTTACAAATAATTCATAGACTAGGTTTTTTCACTTTAATTAAAAAAGAAGAAGGGAATTTGTTTTTTATAGTTCAAATCAATTTTTTCTTTTTTGATTTTGTTTTGCCAGTAGCGACAACACCAGTTTTAATGTTGGTTTCCGACCGTCAATTTCTTTTCTCTTTTTTTTAGTTTTCTTAATAAGATAATTATGTCTTTGTGACATATTTATCTTTGTTTTTGTGACACGTTTATCTCTATCTTTGTGGTACGCTTTTTGTTCTTTTTCCCAGTCTTTTAGCTATTCTTTTATTTATGTTTTCTCAGGGTTAGATTTGACGACATCACGACTGATCAATGTGATACTTATTTGAAATCTTGTTACTATGAACCTTTGGATTGAATTTGGATGCGTGATTTTGCGTTCGTAGATAGTTTCTTACGACACTCGGCTCTGATTTGCGATTCTCGATGGTCTTCAATAGTTTAATTCCCTTTTGTGGTTCGTTTGCGATTCAATCAGATTTGTCCATATCTATTTTTGATCGATTCTTTTGGTTGGTTTTTTTAACCCTTTAAATATATAATCCTTATATAATCTAGAGTAGCTAGTTTTAATGTTGTAATAAAATATCCAAATTGTGTATTTAGTTTACGATGATAGATGTGAACTCCTATTGTAATTTTGATTTTCAATTTTTAATAATACTATCGACTTCTATTAAAAACGGAATAAACACGTTACTTTCGAATTAGGGGACGTTTATACATGGTTTTGTATCTTCTAAATCGATTTTACGATTTATAATATAAGGATGAAGTGGAATTAAAAAATGTTCAAAATACATTTTAAACGACAATGTATACATTGAATATAATAAAACCTAATGGAGTACTACAGGTGGTAAGTATATCACACCTTTGTAAAGTTTCCAAAAGTTAAAACTTGTCCAAGATTAAAATTTGATGACACGTTTACATCTTGTTGTTTACACTGTACAAAGCATCCATTAAAGCAGGAACTCGAAAGAGAAAAAAACAAAAGGTGATTATGGTGAAATCTTGATATTCTTGCATGGCGAAGAATGTTTTCTTCTGCTCTTCAACTTACTATAAAAATCATTCCTTATTCTTTCCAATCTTTTTGGACAATTATATATATATATATTATTATGTCACCAGTAATGCTTATTGTGTAGTATTTACCTTGTAATTTATCAAGGAATGAAAGGCCCATCATGGACGGCAAAGTGGGGAAGAAGTTGGCTAGGGATGGCTCTGCTTTGGCCACCTTGGTTGAAGGCAGTGAAAGGATTATAGAACTCGACGAGCCCATTGTTGCTGTTGTTCTTGAGGTGGTGCGGACCTTCGTGTCCACCCTGTGCCTTTAGGGTGTCCTTGATCGAACCACATTGTCGAGGCTGCGTTTGGTAGAAGACTTTCGAGACGACGAGCTCGCCTTCTTTCTCTTCTTCGTTGTTGCCCAGATGGTACTGGTGCATCACCCAGTTTGTTTTCTCCGGTTTCCTTTGCTTGCCGTAGTTGGTGTAAAGCACCAGAATCTTCTTGTACCCCTTGACCCTTCCGGTGATGAAAACCGGTCTCGTCTTGCCGGTTTTGTGCCACCGCGTCTCGCCACCTTCCGTGTCGGCGTGGACCTTTCTTCGTTTCCTTGTCCCGGTCGTGTACGCCTTGGAGGGCCGGTGAAAGAAGTGGCGAACCAGGCCGTCTTTGCTTACTCCTACACACATGGAACCGGGTTCTTGTCAACGTCATTGACAAATAATGCAAACCAAGATGAAATATTAGGGTTAGATTTGCAAAGGCTACTAGGGTTAGTTGGAAGATTTTCTTCATGACATGTATCTTATGGAAAATGCTTGGTGCCATTAGGTTAGTTGGCAGTTTTCTTCAAGCAAGGAGAATGGTTAATCATTTCCATCATTTCAAATGAATTTTCATAATGTTTTCGCATACATTACTTTCAAGGTCGGTTTTCTATTTCGAACTCTAACATGAACCATTAAATATATTTATTTCGAACATGTATGTGTCAGATCACCTGGAAACTTCTCCGGATGAGTATAGCAAATCCCATTCTCTCCTTCAATGGAAGGGATAAATTCATCGATAAGAGGATGAAGCATACGAGCATCAGACCGCACCTTCCCTTCCAAATGTTCAAGAAGCTCTTGATCACTTGGATCAAACTTCACTCCAGCTGGTAAACCAGGCAAATCATGGATTCCACCCTATAACATAACAGCTTTTCATATAGGTTTTTGCAGAAATATTCAACAAGTAAATGCAACAAAGAGATTCATATATAGTGAAGTCGATCAATGAACCTGGTCGCGGTATTTGATCTGATGACCGCAAGAAGGGCATGTCCTAAGGAGGCAATCTTTGTGCCTTTGAGCAATCACAGTTTTATGAGACGATGGAGGGGAGCTTCTGTCGATTGTTTGAACATCACTGCAACCATTGCACCAAGTCATTTCCCTTTGCTCTTATCTTTTTTCCATTCCACAATGGAGGTGATCTTTGCTTTTCCTTTCTTCTTTCCTTCGCTGCTACTCCAAAATATAAACGATACTATACCAAGGAAGAGAGAAGGAGAGAGAGAGAGAGAGAGAGAGAGAGAGAGAGGAATTAAAAGGAAAAAGTTTCTTGTCTCCTCTAAAGCTCTGGTCCCCCAAACCCCGTTTATCTTGAGGGTTGAGAAGGTAATTAAATTCTCCTTTTTCACTTTTTACCTAATACTTTGCATTCAAATGCCATCAACTCGAATCCATTAAGCTGGTATGGTAAAAGGGAGTGTTGTTCTCTTGAGGTCTCAGGTTCGAGTAACAATGTCTGCATGACGGTGTTTAATGTTTATTGTCCATTGATTAAAAAAAATTTGAACAGTTATTAACCTTAATAATATCTAGTTGGGCTAACAAAATTCTCCTTTTCACTTGAGTATTATTGTATAGTAGGTTCCATTCAAAGCAAAAGAAGAGGGGGCTGCTTGGATCAGAAGTTAAGGTTTTTGCTTGTGTATCAGCATATAGGAAACTTGTAAGACAATAAATGTAGGTTTTGTGTCTTTGTGTGTTTAACCTTTGTCTAAAGTCTGCATTTTGGGATTGTTAAAATGGCTAGGTTGAACATTAAAGAAAGCTAAAACTTAAGGGGCTGTATTGAATAATGAGAATAGAGTGGAGATGGGGCAATCGAAGTAATTGGTAGAGCTATATTTCACCACCAGAGAGAAAGAGAAAGGTTTAAGGTCCAATGTCACCTTGGAGTATTCATAAAGCTAAAATTGTATTATAATATATATATATATAAAGCCATAATTATATTTCTTCACCTACACTTCTCATGAAATGCAAGAAACCTCCCCTTCCTCCTACCTCCTAATATCTACATGGCAAGATGAGAGCATACCATCTAATTTGATATACAAAGAATTCCTACTATAAGTAACCCTAATTTCATTATTTTGGAATATTATCTTCTCACCGTTTAGCAATAGAGATATATATTTTCTAGAACTAAGAATCTTAAATGGAACGATTTTTGTGCTTGAACGAATATTTATAATTTAGGTATTCAAATGGACCAAAATTGATAATTTAGGTATTCAAATAGACCAAAATTGATAATTTAGGTACTAAACACGTTAAGTTTTTAACGGTGGGTACTAAAATGAAACAAAAATTAAATGTTAGGCATAGTTTTGGAAACAAATAGAAGTTTAATTACTAAAACGAATTAAAATTAATAGTTTAGGTATTAAACGTATAATTTACCCTAAGAAATTATATAATTTTCGGCCGCAAATTTAGACTTGTTCATGGTCAAGTGACTCGTCCGATCTGAGTTGGATTTAAATAAAGAATTTTAGCCTGTGGACCGATTCATATAAAATTTAAATTATGAATTTAAAAGTAGAAAGCAAGAAGATTTTATTTATGAAGGGATTCACAGTATAATTCCAAAACGTGTATCATGAGATGACCTGAAACACGTGGAGAATTTTCAGTGGGACCGATTACTTGTTCCAAAGCCAAGGTTTTGCCAGGAAAATTTATTTATTTTATTTCTACCTTTGTGAATTCTAAATACTCATTAACCCGACCTAAGATTTATGTGAAAAGTGAATTTAAACTTATAAAGAGACGAAAAATAAATATTTTAAAAATATGTAAAAAAATTTAAAATATATAATAATTTTAAATTTTAAAGGGAGTCAACCACTCGCATCTAGGGATGACAATTTCACCGGCATTTGACGGGTTCCAACCCGATTGGGTCAGATTTTTTAAAAAAATTTGGGTTTAGGTCGGGTCGATTTTTTAAAGTGTGAAGTCGGGTCTGGTCGGATTCAGGTAGATGGTGAAAAAATTCCGACCCAACCCGAACAGAGGATAATAATATAATTTCATTAAAGTTTTCATTATTTTTTTAATTAAATCCTTAATTTATACCAGATCGTATCATATCGGATTTATACACTAAAAAATCAAGCTGGGTGAAAATCGGGTATATATTTTCGAGTTAAGTTAAATTAGGTCGAATGTATGATATAAAGTTTTAAAGTCGGATTAAATTCAAATAAAAATATATATTTTCAAATCGAATCGAATTGATGAAAAACCCTACCCTAACTCAACTGTTGTCATTCCTACTCCCATAAGCCCCGCCTAGGTCCATCCTGGACCCATACATTAATGCAAACGGAAGATACTGAGATTACGAGGTTTATAATGTAAAATTGAATTTCATTTTACTCGCTTTATAATGTAAATTCTGGTTTATCATTCAAATGTAATCTTTAATGAGCTATTCTTTATGGTTTTAGTATTATACTTGGAAGTAACATAATGATTTGAAGCATGCATGCTTTAGATAAATGAGCTCAGTATTCTTAATATTTTATGCTTCTTATTTTTCCAGAAATAGTTTGAAATTCATTTGGAGGATCTTTGAATCAGTTAGTGTTACTTTTGGCTTTCAAATAATGAGGGCAATTTTCATGTAAACATTGTAAACTATGATTTTAACTAATTTTGCCACCGTTGCACAGATACGAGGCTGGTGAATGCTGTTGCTGGTGGCTCTCCTGGTTCTGTTCAGTTTCTCACAGTTATGGCTATATGTAATACTGTTATTCCTATAAAGAGGTAATTCTATCTTCTATCTTGGTAAAAAAAATAGCTGCAATTTAGAGATAGATCATAACAGTATCGTAACTTTGTTCGTAATTTCAAAATTCTATAGCATACATTCACTAATACATATCATCCCAACCTGTTTTTATCATCTGTAGCAAAACTGGAGCCATCTTGTACAAAGCACAATCTCAGGATGAAGAGGCTCTTGTTAATGTTGCTACTCAATTGCATATGGTTTATGTCAATAAAAATGCAAATATTCTTGGTAAATTACCTTTTCTTTGCTGTAAAGAAGTTGATTGCTGGGCCTGGGATGATCATTGAGGTTTTGTGTATTAAAAATACTGTACAAAGATCAGGTTCAACAGTTCAGTAATTAAGTATGAAGTATTGGAGACTTTGGAGTTCACTTCTGATGGGAAAAGAATGTCGGTGTTGTTAAAGATTGCCAGAAGGGGAAAATTTTACTTTTGTCAAAAGGTGCTGACGAAGCAATTCTTCCTTATGCTAGTGCTGGTAATGTTTTTATTCAATCTTTTGCTCATATATTATATTTTTTATTCAATCTCTATTTATTTGATGGTCGACTTTGTTGTCAGTGTGGCTGCATGTTTTTCTCTTGATAAGATTGTTGATGCCTGTATGTCTGCATGATTTAATTATTTTAATGATTGTTGCATCTATCTGCAAGGACATCCTTTTTCTTTGATGAATATCTTCGGTTCCCTGGTACTAATAATTGTTGCTATCCTGCCTTGCACAATGGCCATGTGCATCGATTATAGGATGGGGAGTTGGAGGTTTGGATCTTGTAGTAAGTCCATGTTGCCTGATATATTAGTTTCAACTTCAAGTCTCATCCTAGTCATTCATGGACTTATATTTTATAGAAAAAATATGGGAATGTATCAACTTAACCCATGTTCTGAGCTTGCCACCCTCTTTTTACTATTTCTTAAAGTTCTTTAATATCTTTGTTGGGACCTCATTCTAATCAGAAAAAAGTACTTGTGAAATTTTAGCAGCTAGAATTGAAAAGGTTTCCTATGGTGGCTTCTGTTGTTTCTGTCTTTATCACAGGCTCTCTTCATGATGGATCTTGATGCTGTTCGGGCATTACTTTGTACATTTATGGTAAAATCATTACTTTTTTCAGGGCAACAAACAAGAACATTTATTGAAGCGGTAGAACAATATGCTAAATTGGGGCTTCGTACTTTATGCTTAGCTTGGCGTGAACTGACAGCAGATGAGTATCAAGAGTGGTCTTTGATGTTAAAAGAGGCTAATAGCACATTAGTGATAGAGAGGTGAAGTACTATCCAATGATTTTTCTTGTTTTCCGTTTGTTTCTTTATGCTTACTTTTGCGCACTTTTGGTCAAGTTCGATGATGAGTGACTCAGTTTCTCTGGTCACAACATTCTGCAGTGGAGGATTGCTGAGGTTTGTCAAAGATTGGAACATGATTTTGAGGTTCTTGGAGTTACTGCGATAGAGGATCGTCTACAGGTGAAGTTGAGCTATTAAATCCAACTTTTGTGTAGAGAACTTTTGGCATCTATATTTAAGTCAAATACACGTTATTTCCATGGAATATATTTTTGGATTTAACATTTGTTCCTTTGTTTTATTTATTAATTATTTAGGATGGTTGTACCTGAAACAATTGAGACACTCAGGAAAGCAGGAATAAATTTTTGGATGCTGACCGGAGACAAGCAGAATACTGCCATACAGATTGCACTGTCATGCAATTTTATTTCCCCAGGTAGGTTAAAAACATTTACATAAATTTCAATTCTTTGCATCAATAGCACGTCTTTCTGTTTATGTTGTTGTTTCAAATATCTAGGTCAATGAGAAGGACTACTTTTCTTGTTTCCTAAAAGTTTGAAACTATGCTACTTGAATGATTTGTTGCTTGGATGGATTGGACAACTACATTTATTCAGGCTTTCATCCTTGCATCTCCACATACCTACAAACATTGTTCTAATTCAGATCAAAAATAGAAATTGTGTTTGGGGAAAACTTTAAAGAGCATAAAAAAATCAGTGTTTATCCTTATCTTCAAAATTTTAAAGCCTGAAATTGTTGCAGTTGATACTATACTGAACGGCCTTTTCTTTTATGTTACTAAACATGCTTTAAAATGTTGTTATCCTTGATTAACATTTTTGATGTTTCAAGCCAGATAAATGAATAAGCTAATGGAATTGATGGGGGCAATAATTTAGGTTTTGGTTTGTTACAAGGTCATTATGCTTTTTTAGGGTTTAGGGTTTAGGGTTTTGGTTTGTTCTCCACACTCAAAAATGATTACAAATGGGCACAAATAGTGTTCTTGAAAGCAAAAATGAATATTGAAAGGAAATTTGGCTTGAATTGCACAAACTTGATGTTTGATGCTTTCTCACTTGTTTCTCTATTGATTCTTCTTGATTGTTATTGATTAATGGCTTCTAGACTTGTTTAAATACTCCATCAAATGATTCTGAACCAAAGGTAAAATCCTTGCTCCATCTTTGTAAATTTATGTGAAGGGCTCTGTCTCATGTATTTTTCTTTCTGGCTGCTATTCTTGTGCGTTTGCAATCTCATAATTGCAGTTAATTGTACTATTTAAATTTCTTAAGAGTAAATTGTTGACTTGATTAAAGAGAAATTTTCTGGTTATAAACTGAATTGTGATTCTGGAAAAAAAAAATAGAGGGCCACCTGACATACAGATACTAAAAAAACCCACTGCCTTGAGAAAACTTAAGGTCCTTGTTAACTTAATCGGATCATTATAAGACAAAGCTCAGCGCTTCTGCTATGCACACCAAATTGTTGAAGGGCTACAAAAGTTATTGTCACTAGAATCAGACAATATGTTTGAGGCTCACAAAATTCATTTATTCACTCACATATGCATAAACCAGAAACTAAGTATTTTTCTATGAAAAAGGAAACAGAGGATTGTTGACTTATGTATAGTGACTAGTCTGAGGATAATGATATTTTCTTCCTCACATTCTCGGTTTAGTATTTAACTGAAATCATGCTACCTTACAATAGTAGGTTGTACGAATGGTACCCTAAACAGTAAAAAACCTTTATTCCTTCTATTACTTGTTAGGGTTTAATTATTTTATTATACTCTTGCCTATTTCTTATCATATATATATATATATATATATATATATATATACTCTTTGGATGAACTATTTGGTTAGTTTATCTGTCTATGTTTAACTCAAAAGGTTTGCCTTTTCCCTATTTTCTTTCCAATCATTGCAGGATGTGGCATTTGTTGTTGATGGATGGGCTCTTGAAATTGCACTTGAGCATATAGGAAGCCTTTACAGAATAGCTATTTTGTCAAGGACTGCTATATGCTGTCGTGTCACACCATCCCAAAAGGCACAGGTGTTGATTTTTTTTATTAATTTTAAATATATTTTGGATTTTCATATTGAAATTAAGTTATAACTACAGAACTTTCTCTGTCTGTTCTCACTCATAGTCATATTCATCGTGCTCACTTTTTTAATTTCTATTTCTAACAATTTTTCATTAGGGTCATGTTAACCTCCACAATTGTGCTAGGATATTCTGAAATAAAAAGTTAATGTCTAAAATTTTAAAATGATTGATGACCCTTCATACAATAAGTGTTTCCACTTTTTACAGGAATCGTAGTAGAAATATATAAATAAAATTCCTAAAATTGAAGAGGAAGCTTAAATCTGACCCATAATAGTCAGCAATTTGATCCTTACCTTGACATTTCTTTCATGCAGTAACATTCATGGCTTTATAACTGATGCACAAGCTAATTAGTGAAGTTGAAAAGGTATACATCACAGATTGCTTGTGTTTTGCTGCATCTACTGATAAGAACATCCAGGAGCATCAACGAGGGAAGAATAAATATTATGCTCGTCAAGTCTTTACAATAATATTGTCACTATGGCTGGATATGCCTTTTACCAACATTTATGTACGGATAATAAATACCTTTCTGCTCAAAATGGAGAGGAGAATAGGAAAGAACTGTTGGGTCTCTCTCTATGCAGAATGGATTCGCTGGCACTACTATGAAGCAGCAAGGAAATTATTCCTTCTGATATTCTTGCTTCTTAGAAGAAATATTGAGTGAACACGGCATGGCTTGGCCTGATACATACTTGGGAGTTCCAATTACTAACATAAATGTAAATTTTGAAAAAAAGAAAAGAAAAAAGAGAACAATGAAACTTTAGCGTCTAATACATCATTTTGGTAGTTTTTTTTCTTTTTTTTCCTTTTTTTTAAGTTCTATCAACTTCATTATGAAGTGAGAGTTATCATTGCCCTAACATATTTTAGCTGGACCAGCTTCTAATGTTATGCTCTGACCTCCCTTGTTTTGTTATAAGTACATATCATGTACTGTAGTTCTGTAATTCTCTTATAATCTATTGAAATTTTTACAGTATTAGACTCTTTTTCACTTTTTTCTTGACTTAATCTTATCCTCACTAATATTGCTGAATATTTTAGTTGTTTTTCATGACAGTATTTATAAAGATTATTTATTAGTTATTGCCTTTTTTTATATGGAAATGATGACTGCTGATGTAAATTAAATGATACTTTTTGCAGCTTGTCGAACTCTTGAGATCATGTGATTATAGAACATTGGCTATTGGGGATGGTGGAAATGATGTGAGAATGATACAACAAGCTGATATCGGTGTTGGCATTAGTGGAAGAGAAGGGCTTCAGGCTGCAAGGGCAGCTGATTATAGTATTGGAAGTAAGTAACCTTTAATTATTTGAAAAGCTTCAGGACTGGTTACGTATTACTTTTCTTTTCTTTTTGTGCCTGTTATTAAATTATGATGAAAGTTGTAATGAATCTAGACTAATCTTGAAAATTCTCAACCTGTATGCTATTCAGGCAATTAGTTGTGGTTATATAATGAATATAAAGGAAGATTTGTTTTTACGACCCCTAGGGAAAATATAACATTTTTGAGGATAAGATAGATCATAGATCTTATGAACTACTACTGGTAATAATGTACTATTTAACTGTTTTGAAGTGTCCTACTTTGTATAAAATGTGCTTAGCAGTGGCATTTTAGGTGTTCTTTTTTTTTATCTTCCTTGTGAAGTGATTACCTTTCATCGGTTTCTTTTCCTAAATACCTCTCTTGGTTGCAGAGTTCAGGTTCTCAAAAGACTGATACTCGTTCATGGTCGTTATTCCTACAATCGCACATTTCTGTCCCAGTATTCCTTCTATAAGTCACTGGTATATGTTTCATCCAAATTTTTGAGTTCCTAGTATGACGTTCCTTTCTTTGTTGATTTTTACCCAACTTAATTCCCACTTAGACTTGCTTATCATTTCTTTCCTGCTGACACCAGAACACAACAGTTTCTCTTTATTTCGGAGTTTCTGGAACTAGTCTTTTCAATCTCTTAGCTTGATGGCTTATAAGTTTTTTTACTAGTGTTCCTGTTCTGGTTAGTGTCCTTGACAAAGATCTTAGTGAAGGAACAGTTATGCAGCATCCACAAATTTTATTTTACTGCCAAGCGGGAAGGTATTTCTCACCTTTCCCTTTAGCATACAACTACGTAGACTGCTGGTTAATGGTCATCTGCTGATTCGGGATTGTCACAGGCTTCTGAATACAAGTACATTGCTGGATGGTTGGTCGATCTTTGTTCCACGTGAGTGCTGTTCTTTATCAAAGCATCTCTACCGATAGTGCTTTGAAGTACTTGAAACAAATATGAAAACTGTAATGATCAATTAATTTTGTGGCTATTTGCAGGCAGTTGTTGTTGTTTTTGATACCATGCATGCTTATGCCTACGAGAAGAGTGAAATGGAAGAACTTTCTATGGTAGCACTCTCGGGATGTATATGGCTGAGGCTTTTGTTGTGGCATTGGAGACAAAGTATGCTTCCTTTTAAATTAGAATGCAGTAAATATGTTACTTTTCTGTTTCTTTTCCTTATTTTATCTTCCCACAAGGTCCCTTAGGCCACTAATGGAGTATTAGAAAAACGGCATGCGATATAATTTTATCCTTGCTTAAGAACAGTGCAAAAATAGTGTTGTCCCATAGTGCTGTAAAGTATGGGTGAGTATTCGAATCGAGTCGAGTAAAAAATCAGTTTTTTGAGTCGAGACCATATTGTTCACCTCTACTATTAAGGGGAGTATTAATCATAATGTCACGGCTGCACACCACGGGCCTGGAACGTGCATCTTGACCCGTGATAAATAACTCCTAATCAAATTTTTTAAAATGGTTTTCCCAAACCTCCCCTACAACTGAATAATAGATTCAAAATCCTGACTTGCTGAATTTGAATTTGTTTGCAGTTCCTTCACATATTGCAACATCTTGCCGTATGGGGGAATCTTGTTGCTTTCTATGTAATCAATTGGATTTTCAGCACAAGTCCTGCTTCGGGGACGTACACGATTATGTTACGATTGTGTCGACAACCGCCTATTGGATAACTATGCTTGTAAGTTTCACTTTCGCCTTGCACTTGCTTTTTCTTTGTTCTATTCAATTAGTTGCAGCCGGAATGGGTCCGGATCTAGCCCTGAAATACTTCCGGTACACTACAGACCGAGTAAAATCAACACACTTCAGCAAGCCGAACGAACGGGAGGGTCGATTCTAAGTCTAGGCAATATCGAGCCGCAACCGAGATTGCTTGAGAAAGAAGTTTCTGCCTTGTCAACTACTCAACCAAAGAGCCGAAGTCTGGTTTCTGAACCCTTCTATCGGATTCGCCAAACTCTTCGAGGTCATTGGGGTCATCGGGAACTCCTTTTGATTTCTTTCAGTCGCAATCCAGATCGTCTTCGAGCTATTCCAGGAACTGCAAGGACAATTGAGGTATTCAAGCCTAAATGCATTATTTACATTTTGACATGTTCCTTTAAAATATTTATAATTTTCATTTAATTCATTTTAGCATTTTATTAATAGTTATTGGTTTAGATTAAAAAAAAAATTAGTGTTGAAATTTCGAGTATTACAATTTTGGGTAAACTACACATTTAATACCTAGATTATCAGTTTTGGTCTGTTTTTAGTATCTAAACTTTCATTTTTTTCAAAACAATACCTAATGTTTAATTTTCATTTCATTTTAGTACCCCACCGCTAAAAACTGAACACATTTAGTAATTAAGCTATCGATTTTGGTTCGTTTTATTACCTAGAATTTCTTTTTTTTAAGAACTTAACATTAAATTTTGAACGGAAGTATTAAAATGAAATAAAAGCTAAAGCCTTTAACGGTGGAATACTAAAATAAAATAAACACTAAACTTTAGGTATGATTTTAAAAGAAATTGAATAAATATTAATACGGATTAAAATTAATAATTTAGGTATTAAACTTGTAATTTACCCTATAATTTTTTCGCTCCGTTTTTTCAGAGTAACAAATTCAAATTTAACGATGATATTGTTTTAGAATAATCATACAACTATTTAAAATTATAAAATGATACTTTGAGTAAGAGTGTTGTTTTGTTGAGTCATTCGATTATTAAAAGTTATAAAATGATCACACAACTATTCATTATATTCTAAATTCGCCATCTTTTGTTAAAAAACTGATATTTTAAGTTGAATTTTAATTTGCTTTTTGTGATGTGATAAAATATGATCTCAAAATTTTAAACGGTTTTCATATCTCAGTTATCATATTAACGTCTGACTTATATAACTATAAATGTTTTTAATAAAAAAGATGAGTTCAGAACAAAATGAATAGTCGGTGATCATTTTATAACTTTTAATAGTTGAGAGACTTAAAAAAATCATCTTATAGTCAAACATCATTTGCATACTTTACCGGGAACTCGGGTGAATCTTACACAAATATAAAGAAAAGAAAATATATGAATTTTTGAGGATCAAAAAGATTGATGATATATGTCATAACACCTTTCCACTTTTCTAGTTTTCCCTATCTTCGATTTTCCATCCAGTCCTACACAAGCAAAAGCGGAACACCAGTTCTTGCGACCATCCTCGAAGATCCCAACTCAAATGTCCTAGATTTTGCATCACGTAGAGGCCGACGCAAACAATGGCTTCATCGAACCACCAGACAACTTCCCAATCCGTGTATTTACGTACAAAACTTAAATTTAGATTATCAGATTTCAGCGGTCAACAAGCACTTGTCTTGTAGAACCTTCGTTCTCGACGTTGCAGATGCTAATTTGCTTTAGCTAATTTGCCTCTGACGATATGCTAGAATCTGAAACAAAAACATGACTGAATGCTTAATTCGGGATTACCGCATGTTGGCATGACCTGGAAGGATAAGCTATGAGGCAAATAGAGATGTCAAATACCAAGAAATGTACTCACCAAGTTATTTATTCTGGAACTGTACTTGACCTTAAGCCCTGCCAAAGTTTCTCGACCTTCCAAGACTTGCAGTGCATTGTCCGATAGGTTGGCGCAGTTGTAATCAGTATGGTACGGTCCTTTTACCATTAATATTTCTACTTCTTCAGCTCGCAATGGTGTCTGAAGAGCAATGTACTGCACACGACAATCACTACGAAGTTTGTCTTCAAAGCGAACAGAAGTTAAAAATATTGATTTTATAAAGGTGGGGGACGATGCTAGACAAGGCAGAACCACATGAATTCATCCTGCATAGGAGAAGTCAGAAATTAAAATCAATGAGTTCATGCATCGGAATTTTAGGTCAACCCCAAAACATAATCGTATCGGTAAAGCAACTGAACCCTACGTATTAAACCATTCAACGAAATGTCAAGGTTCATCAAATTCGTCGTTTTCCTAGAATCCAACTTCAGCTTTAGAAAGTGACATTCTATGTTTAAGCTGGTGGGAAAGAAATCTCACTTCGTATAGCTGCTTAACTGACAGACCGGGCCGACAACAAAGGTATGGCTGCTGCAAACTTGATGTACAGTGTTAATCCACTGAAAAAAGCTTGAGATGAACATCCAACTGCATGCAAAGAATAGGCTTTACTTACATAAAAATGAGGACCTAAATACACAATGGGGAAATAAAAGGGAAAAAACAAAAGAAAAAGGGAGCTGTGAGGTGGGAGAGAAATCCTACGGTATTACTGAAGTGGAACCAGTAAATTAGATAAGAACCACTGGAAAGCTATGTTAATAATGGGAGCTTAATATCATTGATAGACCGATTAGAAACCATATTATACTAGTACCATCCTATCGTACCTCATCATCATTTTCCTCCAAGCTCCTAAGATACTCTACCAATCTGTTTAAGCGAGCACGTGTCGATTGTGACTCCGAGCACCACCTCTTCCCCAAGCAAGCATATCAGGGTTCCAAACAAGCCCAGGAGAAATTCCTTTGCTGTCTTTAAACAATTCTGTATCATTTTCAACATATCCACCATCTGAATTTACCACAGATGAAGAAGGCAGGGACATCCGGATTCCAGTCCGTCTTTTGCGCCTTCTCTGCCTCACTTCAGTACAGCGCTCTTCAGCAGATGATGAATCTTTGCCTCCATTATCATCATTTTCATCCTCATTGTCTTCAGATCCTTGATGCTCAGCTCCTCGAGAGTTCCTTCGTCTACGAGGATGACTACTTCGATGATGGCGTTGTGATCTAGTCATAAAGCCACCTGTGCTGCTCTCTTTACCAAGACTACGTCGCTTAACGAGTGCCTCTGATTGTCTCTGAAAAATTTGAGCAATTGATGCTTGAATCTGTACAAAATATAGAAACCACCATTGGTAAGAACAAAAAAAATGTGTCAATGTCTTAAACAACATAGCCTAACGATATTCTTAGAACAGAGAACTGGATAGGGAAAAAAAGGGTACCGAAATCATGTCCTTTCTAGCCAGGTCAACATTTAGGACAAGTTCTTTTACCTTACATCTATGACATGAGAAATAGAGTTCTTCAATTTTGGTTATTCATTGCACCAAAGTCGACAAGAAAAAAGGATAATGTTATAAATGGCACTGTAACATACATTTTCTTTCACTGTGATATTTTTACTTTATAAAGTTCATTTCCATTTTAAATCAGAGATGTTGACAGGTCGCACGTTCTATTACCAAGTTAAAATTCCATATATTAAAGTACCAGAGGGTGTTAATTTAAATATCTATAAAAACACGTACAAAAAATGTAAAAAGCCATCATATTACTTTATTACAGCCACAACATTTAACAGTATTAAGTTCCAGAACTAGACTGGAAACAGTACATATACCACATATAGGTAAAGGAAGCTATTCATGATATTATCTGAAGACAAATTGCAGAAATGACACTTGAATATACACCTAATACAATTGAATGAATGCAGCTGATACATGTAACCATGAAAAGTGTCAGGCTGCATGGTTTTAGCCAGGCAATGAACACAAATCACCACAATTCACAATATCTGTCAATCTAGAAAATAAGATGATGACCTTAACAATGAGCAAGTAGAGAGAATAAATGCATGCAGTAACAAGAACTATGGTATATACATATATATATATGACCTGCTTATTGCGAGTTTGTTCTTCTTCATGAAAAGCATTCCTGAGGCCAAATGCAGAAAACCAGCTTTGATTAGCCAGATTATGATGTAAGAAATTTTATAATACCACCATGAATAAATAAAAATGAGAGAAAGGAAAGCACTAATACCTCTTCTTCATACTTATCATATCTGGATATAGAGCTGCAATTGAGGCATCATAGTTTGGATCATCTCTTAAAGAACGTCGACTAGCACAATGCATACGACAAGCAGGACACTCGTTGTTCCTACAATCAGAATTAAGAATTTCCGACATTTACAAAATTAACCCAGAGGCAACTTAGCAGCAAATCCACTTATAACATACCCCAGTCGCATTGATTTGTCAATGCATTCTCTGCAAAAAACGGTGTAGGCATTCCATTACGGTTCTAGTTTTCTTTATGATTCCTGTACACACAAAAAATTAAATGCAAACAATAGCTGACAAAATGCAATGCACTATAAAAATGAACTCAAGCAATAAACCAGCGGCATTAATGCTGACCACAGACCAGCAATGCAAGAAAGATTGAAAGACTAACAAGCATGACATTACCCTGATGCAATCAAATAGCTAATGCTTTTTATACAGTATGTGTCTCCATGAAAAGTAAAGCAGCACATTTCATTCAATGTGTGAATACAAATACTATAATATTACTCTGTTGTGGTTTCCTTCAGAGAAAATGACAATACATTTATATATTTAACTAAATTCTGTTTTATGGACATATTACATATAACTACCCTACCTTCCAGCTAGAATTTACATATGGTGTAGAGCTCCCATATTGATTAGTGTTTTACAAAAACGCATGCTCAAACGATCTTAACTTATCCGCCTTTTTTAAACAATACCTTCCTCCCAATTCATTAAAATAGTAGTAAAATTTAGATTTACATGACATCAGAACCCTTTCTGCTGATCAAATGAAAATGATCTGAATATTCAGCTACCGCAAAATTAACAATCTTTGATTATCTTTTTCCTATCTTCTCAACGTTAGATCTTTCAAGGAGCATCCAGATATACAAACTCCCATTGGTTTTCTATAACATTTATGGGTCATAGAGCACTCATAAGTTTTTATTAAACTCGTGAATTTATACTAAATCTTCTAACACCATTACGCACCAGGTGAAAAATAACTTAGTTTAATAATTCAGTTACAACGCAGGCGATTTCAAATTTCAAATTTCCAGGGGCAGAGGGAGATGGAGAATATGAGTGACGTTTAAACAGCCTTCACCACCGTCATCCGTCGTTAGCCGTCCACCGTCCGTCGCTTGTCGTCCGCCGACCACCGTCTGCCGTCACACTCCGACCTCCTTTTGACGCCGTTTTTTTCCTCCAGCAGTCTTCTGAGTTCGTTTCAACCGTTCCACTGTGCTCGCCGGAAGCTCGTGACAAAAACCCAAGTACTTTACTGTGAATACCCACTTCCGTTCACCGGAAATCTTCATGTGAAAAATTATGTCACTGTTCAGGAGTTAATATATTTCCAGAACGCTGTTGCTGGCTCTGGGTTTTCACGTACGGAGGCATAAACTTCCCTAGCAAAATACTTCTCTGGTTTTTTCGTTCAAATTAAAACAGTTCGTAAGCCTCTGCATTCAAACGTCCAAGAAACGCGATGAAGTAACAGAGAAACGGGCTGAAACCTCAGCTCGCCAGACTAAGAATCGTCGTCAGTCCGAGATAGAGGAAAAGGAGATCGCAAAACCTTTGAAAAAACTAGAAAATAAGGCGAATCGGGTGGATTTTCTACTGTCGAATGTGACTGAAGCGGAGCAACAAAATCAGAGAGATGGGCAGCAGACAAGGACCGTGCAGAAATCAGATGAGACGAGGAAGAAACAGAGTAGTACAGTGGCAGCAGAATAATATGAGAGGATTAGCAAATACTTCTCTGGTTTTTTCGTTCAAATTAAAACAGTTCGTAAGCCTCTGCATTCAAAATGACGTCCAAGAAACGCGATGAGTAACAGAGAACGGGCTGAAACCTCACTCGCCAGCTAAGAATCGTCATCAGTCCGAGATAGAGGAAAAGGGAGATCACAAACCTTTGAAAAAACTAGAAAATAAGGCGAATCGGGTGGATTTTCTACTGTCGAATGTGACTGAAGCGGAGCAACAAAATCAAGAGATGGGCAGCAGCAAGGACCGTGCAAATCAGATGAGACGAGAAGAAACAGAGTATACAGTGTCACAGAATAATATGAGAGGATGATGTTGGTGACAAACAAGAATAGGGATGATTCGTTGGTTGAAGCAAGGACGTGGAAGGGGCCATTGCACAGATTTTTGAGGCGGAAATCCTACCACATGATTCCCACGTTTTTAATTACTGGTGAAAGAAATATCCAAGAATCAACAATGGTATAGAATTGGCTGCTTTACGTTATACATTGATAATTTACCAGAGAAGATCCATTGGAAACATTTGGATCGTTATTTTGCCCATAACGATCAGGTTATTGATGCCTTCATTCCAACCAAAAGAAATTCAAAGAGGTTTCATTTCGGTTTTATTCGCTTTGCAACAATTGGAGAAGCCAGGAAAGCGATCTCAAAGATTAATGGTGCTCGCATTGATGGTAGTAAATAAGAGTCTCTTTGGCTAAATACAACCCAAGACATTCTTTTTGGAGAAAGTCTTCGCCAGTTGCTCACCCAAAAGCCTGAGAGGGAAGTTGTTACAAGAAATCTTTATACAGTAGACGGTGTTGTTGACTGTCCGCTCGGTATGAGTACTATAAATGAGTGCGGATATATGTGCAAGTATACACAATCGAACAAGTAATACAGTGATAAGTTGAGTATCGTCTCCACAGGGATTGGAGGAAATCAAATAGTTGTCAAGGCACTTTATTCTGTCACCTAATAAAGTTAGTGATGGTATATACAAATGATAATGTGTGGCAAAATGAAATTACTGATGTGGAAATGGAACGATGGTAATATGGTATCAAATGGATATGTCGTGGAAAAATAGATTGTGTTTAGTGCAAACAGATGGAAATGTCAAGGCAAAATGAAATGTAAATATACAAGTTGGTTAATAGGACTTTGTCTTTCTCACACGACAAGCTACTTTGGGAATGAGTGGTAGGAGTCACTGAGGAAATCTAAGTCTACTTCTTCGAAATGGTCTTCCTTATATGCCTAGTCTACCCGACAGAGTCTACTGAGGTGCCCTATGCTATCTCTAGTAAGGGACTCGACAGATTAAAGATGCACTGGCAAAACCGATTAGCGTAAACCCCTGCAGTGATCCTATTGGTCCAGATAACATGATATGTCTCGGCAATACCTTTTTGCGGCAGTATTAACATCTAACCTATCGTTCATGCACAACTCCTTTTAGTCGAATGAAATCCTAGCCTTATCTCTAAGGTGAATTAGGCATAGTTATTACCTAGAACCCTTTGTTTATGTAGTTCCTCCCTAGTTTCTCTCGAACACTAAGGATATTTTATCTCGGTATTCTCTCAAACCCAAAGAATCTCATAAGGAATGGCTACTCTCGTAGCTCCTACAATCTTAAGGCACTAAGTCTCATAAACAAAACAGAATATAGCATAGAAAAACAACTATTCATTGAAATAACACTTAAACATCCAAGTGAACTCCCACCAAATAGGTATAGTTCATGGTGGGGTTCGAAATAAACAAGCACAAAGCAAGTTTCATCCGTTCCTTACAACCCAATAACAAAATATGAAAGCAAAGAACTAAGAGAATGAGAAAAAGCCTTCGATGTGCACTGCCGGAGCTTCCCTCGACCACCACGAACTGCCCCCAGTGAACTAGCTCCTCTCAGATGCCTAGAACGCCACTCCCTCATGCTTGTCACGGAGAAATGCCATGGCAAGTAGGATTGACAGAGAAAATGAGAGACTTTTTTCTTTCTCTATTTAAGCTCAAAACGTCGTGGAACCAAAGTCTTCAACAATGTGGCTTCATCCCTCTATTATAGGGGAAACTAATCCTAGGACTTGGTGTTGACTTTCCTAGAAAACCCCAAAACCATGGTTAATTTGCTTGGGAGTCGGGCAGGACAGGCTATGATACAGCCTGAGTAGTTGGCTGAGTGACCGGCATAATCCCGTTGCAGGTGCCCAAGGACATACATGATCTGTAGGGTCAGGCGACGTCATCAGCAGGACCGGCGGTTGCAGTGTTGATCCCTCCAGGCGGATCTTCGAGGTGAATTTATCGGGCAGAGATCTTGGAGAGTCGGAGACAGCTGGCTTCAAAAATATCTTCTCGCACTTTGCTCGCTTTCGAAATGGCAGTCAAACTTGGCATTTTCATTCTTCTTAGCAATCTCTTGATGTCACATCATTTCCTTTCCTCTTTTCCTTGCTTTCAATTCTTGCACATCATCAGACAAGTACCTTTCCCATAAGGCAACACCACTTTAAAAATAAATTACCACGGTAAATTGAATTCCACCACATGCAACTAAATACTTCTAAATGCATCTACATGGTCCTAAATGATCTATTAGACACTCAATAACTTAAGTGAAAAAGTCTCAAAATGTGACCTTTACGGAGTTATCACCCCCAAACTTAAGCTATTGTTTGTTCTCAAGCAATGTATAGTAATAAGCAAAACAAAAATATCATGACAAGTTCAGAAGTAGAATAGTCTTATAGGATAAAATTTCATCCCTCAACACATATAGCTTCAACATGCTAGACTGGTTCGAGAAATCTAGTATTGTCTCCTAGGGCAAGATTCTTTATGTGGGTATGTGTATGTTTGTATCTAACTCATGTTTAACAAACTTAAAAATTTTCTAAGCAAACTTTCTTAATTTGCCATGATATTAAAAAAAAATCCACTCCCACTTCGGTTTTCTTTTCTTTTATTAACTCTGCTACGAGAGGAGTCAGCTCATCACTCTACCATCCCACACTCTAGGTGAAAGAGAGCATACCTTCCACCCCGAGCTAGTCAGGTAGAGTCATCCCGTGACATCTTTCATTCACTCATATGACATAGCATAGCGGAGTGTCCCTCTGCAGATATGCCGAGGCATTTATTCATAACTTCATTCATTTCAATTTCTTTCATAGAAAATGATTTTTTTTCATTCAAAGTTTTATGTCACAACATTTAGAATTCTCTTATAAAAAATTTATAAGTTTCTCAAGCATGGAAAACATACAATCGTGTATTCAAAGATTTCAAAGAAGCAAGTCCTAGAGTTGGTTCTATCATCCTCAATCAGTCATGTACATTCTTTCTTAGCCATCAAGAATTCATCATCATCGGGCATCCTTAACTAATTCCAGAAAACTATTCAAACATTTACTAATGTCATGGCATATTTATTTTACTGATACTATCATGCAATGACGCGAGAACTCTACTTCCCCCAAACTTGAGAGAGACATTGTCCTTAATGCTTACTAAGACTAAAGAAAATGAA
Organism: Hibiscus syriacus; assembly: GCF_006381635.1. Taxonomy (NCBI): domain Eukaryota; kingdom Viridiplantae; phylum Streptophyta; class Magnoliopsida; order Malvales; family Malvaceae; genus Hibiscus; species Hibiscus syriacus. The sequence continues at coordinate 1,181,961 of NW_024063467.1, read as the reverse complement.
ACTATATGCTATGAATGCAATAGAATGCAAGATACCTTGACTCTAGGCGGTGGTGGTGCAGCAGTCATGCGCCGAGGGCACTTTCTCAGTTTGGCGGGGTTGGAGTGTTCAAATCAGAAGCGGGTGCAGCCGGAGGAGTATGGGACCTTTTGGGACGGTTGAGAGCTGGGGTTCATTGCGCTTAGATGCCTTCTTCAGGCGGCGTCTACTCCTTCGCTAGGAAATTGCTGCGACATTTCGATTGTGCTACATCGTGTGCTCCGTGGGTTGCGCAATGACCTCTATGAAGGCTATTGCCACATTCTCATCTCGTCGCTTGATATAGGCAAAGAAGGTCATCAGGTTGCTGGTCGGATTCGCCACTTGATCTTGGGTCTGCTTGGCCAGAAGTATTGCAATTTGCCGTGACATTTGTGTATATGGGTGGACATCATCAACAATGTCATTGTTTGTGCCAACACCAATTGAGTCTTCTTTCTAAGTGGGTGCAGCTACTGTTTACCTTACTCTTATCCATGTTTGAGAGTGTGTGCTTTCCGAAACATCTCAAATTATTATGACATTTTTGTATCATTCGATTGGAGCACCAGTGTAGACCAAAATGGCCTACACATATAATAATTATGCCTTTAAAATATTTTGCCTTGCCATTTTGGGTCTTTCACATCTGAATTGTAGGACCTTTACAGTAGTCATTTCTTCTTCAAAGTATTATTTGCATGAAGCTGAATGATAGTGGAATAAGATTTTTTTTTCGCTCCTTTTTGCTGTGGCAACTTAAAATCATTTGGGCAGTAAATTTGTTGGAGAGGTCGGGGTCATCCCTATGATAGTAGCCACCATCATGTATAGCATTATTTTTCCTAGGCTATTGAAGTAAGAAAGAAAATAACACTAATGAGAAATTGACAATGTTAGCATGCCACAAAATTACCGCGGCAAATAATTTCTCATTAGGGAATTTTTCCTTAATCTCCATTTCATTCCTTAATTCTTTTATAATTTCTAGCCTAGACAGATGATCAATCACTTGGGGTTTAGTATGAGTGAGTTCAATAGAATCCAAATGTTCAAATTTCATACCTGATCTAGCTATGGGTAAGCTAGACTGACTCATCTCCTTTGGAATATCCTCGAGCTCCTCTTTATCTTCTTCATCAAGCTTCAAGTGATTAACACTGCATAAAATTTTGTTGCGGTAAAATTCTGCAGCTTTCCTTTGGTCATCAACTCCTACTGATGTGGTTTTTTCTTTTGCCATGGCAAAATTTTTTGTGTCTTCATTGGCTGCACTCTTTGAACCCTCATCATTATTTTCTAGCAAATGTGAATCTTCTTGAAACTTCATATCTTCTTGCTTAATCTTATGACCGAGCTCTCCGAGTGTTACCCCCCGAATTTAGCATCTTTATAGATTTTGGTGTCACTCCTTAAGGTGAATGTACCATAATCCTCCATGTCTTGAGCCTGAGTGACTTCAGTGTTACTAGGTAGATTGCCATGTGGGCAAAAATGTAATGTCGTGGCAATTTGACCAACCTGACCCTCCAAGGCCCTCAAAGATGAGCTATGGCTTTGAAGTAAAGCTTCTTGATTTTTTATAGAGGTCGCATGGTCATGCAGTATGGTCTTCGTGGTTGCTATAAAATCTAGCATTGTGGCCTTCAAGGAACTTGTGTTAGATGAAGATGGTACTCCCTCGTTAGAATTATGCCATGGCATATTCGTTTGAAAACCTCGAGTCACTGAAGTTCTACTGCCTAGCGGCTGACTAACATTATTGGTTCCTTGATTTCCCCAAAGAAGTTTGGATGCTGACACCATCTAAGTTGTTAGAGGGGTTGTTGTTACCTCGATTATAGTTCTCTACATGGTTGATGGATTCTAGATTGGTCGGACACTCGCTCTCATTATGATTGCCATGGCATAATAGACATGCTGAGTTGGTTGCCTTCACTTCTTTCACCTCACTTGGTCTTTGCAAATTCTTCAACATATTAGTGATAACAGCAAGTTGGGCGGACACAAAATCCTTATAATCTAGCTCGAAAGCTCCATGTGATTTTCGCCCAAGGCCAAGCCTTGCAAATGGAAATTGATAATCGTTTGTGGCAATCCTATCCAAAATGCCAAATGCCTCTGCTGGTGATTTGTCAAGTAATATCCCATTTCCCAAGGCATCTAGCATCATCCTCGTGGGTGCATTGACTCCATTGTAGAACATCACAACTTGAGTCCAGTTGTGGAATCTATGATTGGGGCACTTGTGAAGCAAACTTTTGTATCGATCCTAGTACTTATACATAGACTCTTTATCGTCTTGGTGAAAAGATGCTATGGCATTTCTAAGATGATTGTTCATATTAGGTTGATTATGCCGTAGCAAAAATGTTTTGCACAAGTCATCCCAATACCTTATCAAGCCGAAAGGTAATCCATTGAGCCATGTCCTGGCGTGATCTTTCAAAGAATACGGAAATAACTTCAATTTAAGCACATCTTCATGCACACCTTGTTGCCGAAAAGAGTCACAGACCTCCAAAAATGCCCGAACATGTTACATTGCATCTTCCTGAGGAGTACCACCAAATTGTCCAATAAAGTCCAACATGTCGAACATAACCGGTTTGAGCTCAAAGTCGGCTGCCTGAATCATGGGTTTCACAATTCCAAGATTTAGGTCGTCCATGATATGGTTTAAATGATCTCGAATACTACGAGGCCTAACTGCATTCCCAACATTCAGAATTACCTCGATATTCTGATATTCCTCTTGACCAATTCCTTGATTTCTGATCTGATATATATTTGCTAGAGCACGTAAAATAAAAACCTAAAAAAGACAAGGAAAATAACAATAAAACTATACAAAATGAACAAGGAAATAAAAATACTTTGACAAAACAAATTAACTTCCAGTTGCCAATCCCCGGCAGCAGCGCCAAAAACTTGTCTGCTCGGTATGAGTACTATAAATGAGTGTGGATATATGTAAGTATACACAATCGAACAAGTGATACAGTGATAAGTTGAGTATCGTCTCCATAGGATTGGAGGAAATCAAATAAGTTTGTCAAGGCACTTTACTCTGTCACCTAAGTAAAGTTAGTGATGGTATATACAAATGATAATGTTGTGGCAAAATGGAATGACTGATGTGGAAATGGAACGATGATAATATGGTAGCAAATGGATATGTCGTGGCAAAATAGATGCGTTTAGTGCAAACATAGATGGAAATGTCAAGGCAAAATGAAATGTAATATACGAGTTGGTTAATAGGACTTTGTTTTCTCACACTACAACTACTTTGGGAATGAGTGGTAGGAGTCACTAAGGAAAATCTAAGTCTACTTCTCTAATGATCTTTCTTGTATGCCTAGTCTTCCCGACAGAGTCTACTGAGGTGCCCTATGCTATCTCTAGTAAGGGACTCGACAGATTAATATGCCATGGCAAAACCGATTAGTGTAAACCCCTGCAGTGATATTGGTCCAGATAACAAGATATGTCTCAGCAATACCTTTTTACGGCATCATTAACATCTAACATATCGTTCATGCACAACTCCTTTTAGTCGAATAAAATCCTAGTCTTATCTCAAAGGTGGATTAGGCCTAGTTACTACCTAGAACCCTTTGTTTATATAGTTCCTCCCTAGTTTCTCTCGAACACTAAGGATGTTTTATCTCGGTATTCTCTCGAACCCAAAGAATCTCATAAGGAATGACTACTCTCGTAGCCCCTATAATATTAAGGCACTAAGTCTTATAAACAAAACATAATAGCATAGAAAAATAACTATTCATTGAAATAACACTTAAACATCCAAGTGAACTCTCACCAAATAGGTTTAGTTCATGGTGGGGTTCGAAATAAACAAGCACAAAGCAAGTTTCATCCGTTCCTTACAACTCAATAACAAAATATGAAAGAAAATAACTAAGGGAATGAGAAAAAGCCTTCGACGTGCATTGTCGAAGTTTCCCTCGACCACCACGAATTGCCCCCAATGAACTAGCTCCTCTCGGATGCCTAGAACGCCACTCCCTCAGGCTTGTCACGGAGAAATGCCACAGCAAGTAGGATTGACAGAAAATGAGAGACTTTTTTCTCTCTCTATTTAAGCTCAAAACGTCGTGGAACCAAAGTCTTCAACAATGTGGCTTCATCCTCTATTTATAGGGAAAACTAATCCTAGGACTTGGTGTTGACTTTCCTAGAAAACCCTAAAACCATGGTTAATTTGCTTAGGAGTCGGGCAGGACAAGCTATGATACAACCTAGGTAGCTGGCTGAGTGACCGGTATAATCCCGTTGCAGGCGCCCAAGGACATACAGGATTTGCAAGGTCAGGCGGCGTCATCAGCAGGACCGGCGGTTGCAGTGTTGATCCCTCCATGCGGATCTTCGAGGTGGATTTCTCGGGCAGATATCTTGGAGAGTCGGAGACAGTTGGCTTCAAAATATTCTTCTCGCACTTTGTTCGCTTTCGAAATGATAGTCAGACTTGGTATTTTCATTATTCTTAGCAATCTTTTGATTTCACGGCATTTCCTTTCCTCTTTTTCTTGCTTTTAATTCCTGCACATCATCAAACAAGTACTTTTCCCATAAGGCAGCACCGTTTTAAAAATAAATTGCCGCGGCAAACTGAATTCCACCACATGCAACTAAATGCTTCTAAATGCATCTACATGGTCCTAAATGAGCTATTAGACACTCAATAACGTAAGTGAAAAGGTCCAAAAATGTGACCTTTTACGGAGTTATCATTGACGAAGCTAAACTTCAAGTTTTGGAAAACTGCCATATGGGTTGGTGCAAGAACTATACCAAAATCGACAATCTGGCTAGTCAAATGCAAGACAAAGGACTCAATGGCTTCTCGTTGATGAGAGCTGCTGGGAATGTAGTTCTCATGTTATTTGAGGACTCTGTTACGTTGAGAATGGTGAAGAATGAACAATCAGAGACTCTTGCAGACTGGTTTTCCATAGTGAAAGCTTGGTCAGAGAGTCTAATGGGAGAGTGCCGACGAGTATGGGTAGTTTGTGAAGGGATTCATTTTCACGCGTGGAATTGGGGTACTTTCAAGAACATTGCAGCTAGGTGGGGCAAATTATTAACAATGATGAAAGCTCTCAGTTTCCTTCATCTTTTGATCGTGCAAGATTACATCCTCACGGAGACTAAAGTGAGAATTGATAAGTCCTTGAGTTGAAGGTCGGTTCTAATTTTTTTAAAATCATGGTGCATGAAGTTGAGCATTCTTTCAAACCAACTCTTGGATGCCTGAGGAAGTCAATTATCTAGATCTGATTTTTCTCTCGGAGCAACGTCGGAGAATTCTCTGTCAGGATCTTCAGTGTCATCCTCAGGTTTAAATTGCCCAGTCGAAGATGTTACAATTGAGGGTCCCCACATAGAAAAGGTTTTACTCATAAAGAGTGTCAAAGGTGATGAAGATCCGAGTAACAAATTAGGTGAGGATGACCTAACTAAAAGCGGACTTATCGATGTTAGGTTAGGAATGTCTCCTTCCCCTTGTTCAGATGCAGGGTTTCATTCAATGGAGGTTGTGGATCAATCAAAATTTAATATCGTGGAGCATCCAGTTAATAAATCAGTTGATCATTCTAATGGAGTTAACCTCAGGGCCTTGAAAAATGTTCTTATGATGGGTCTCATTACTTCTCATGGTTTATCCAGTGACGCAATACAATTAAGGAAGATACCCCAGTGGTTCCCCCTATCCCTGGGAAATTAAGGAAAAATCGTATTGAAGAAATGCAAGACAAAAAAGAGCTCTGATTTAAGTGGCAAGGATACATTGATTGAAGGGAAGGAAATGTTGTTTGTTTAATTGAAGATAACTTATTGAGCTGATTCTTTTGATGATTTGAAACATGTTGGTATTTTTTGTGAGGTCCCTTCAGAGACAGATGTTTTCGGTTTAATGGTTTTAGGTGTTGTTTTCATGTATGCTATGTCATTAACTGTTGGGTTGTTTTTTCTTTTGCTGGAGGTTTATCTTAGGTATAGGGTGATTGCCTCTAGATCTTTGTGGTCGAGAATGCGAGAGTTTTAGGTGATTATGTTTTTGTAATGGTGTTTATTCCCATTTGAGGGTATTTCGTGTTTTCATATGTAATGAGTGTTTTTTCAATGAAATATGAGGTACTATTTTCTTGCTTTCAATGTTCGTTAACATACTTCTTAGTATGTGGACGAATACGAAGGGAGTTTTTAATGAGTCCTCTAACTTCTATAAAAAAAGCACCAGGTGAAAATAGCTTTCCAACTCAAGTAATTGCAAGGACAAACTAAATGAACATACACCAAATGGAGCATCCAGGAACTATATTCTAAGAAAATGGAATGGTAAGATCTACCAAATCAAACTAAATGAATCATGCTTAGAGTCGCTATGTAAAACTAAACTTTATACTCAATTATAAACACACATATTAACAGGTCATTTGTGCTGACAAATCGTTCTCTATTACAAACCTCATCCTAACTTCAGCACAAACTAGAAAGAGGGAGACAACATTTAATTTGTAGAAAAATCAAATAAAAAAATCATCTTAAATTTGGTAACTGAACTTTACTCTTTCTAAGTTTCACTCACTATACTTTAATATGTTTTGGTGAAAATATTATTTTTATAAGACTGTGTTGTTTTAATGTCGTTAACTATTTGACGGCGGAGTGATAAAAAAGTCTAATGTATTAAGTTCAGTAAGAAAATTGAATTTTTTTAAAGTTTAGTTAGCAAATTAAGAGAGTAAAATTTGTAGTTTACCCAATAATTTAAATCTAATGAATTATAATAAAATATTATAATACGTTTTAAGATAATTATTAAATTTATTAAACTATCATTAAATTTTATAAATTATTAAAATTAATCCTTACATTTATCAAATTATAGAAAAATAATAATTAATTTTATTAAATAACATTCATTAAATTTATCGAATTTTATGGTCATGAAAATAATGTGGTGATATTTTATAATAATTCGATAAATTCAATGATTCTGTTGTATTTTTTAAAATTTAGTGACCATAAATATTATTTAAGCATATCTTAAAGACCTCTAACGTACTTTACCTTTTTTCTTATTACTGTATTTTTTTTCTATTTTCCTCTCTCTAATAATTTTAATTTAATAAATGAATTAATTAAGAAGGGATCAGATTCATCGGCTGATAAATGAGCACGTGTTGGTTCGGTGGGCGGCTTCTGTGTCCCTCCTCAACTGGCTATTTTGGTCATTTTGTTTTTTATTTCCACTTCATGTTTTAATAATTTTGGAATTATTCAAGGTTAAGTAGTATTTAATCAACATTATATCTGATAAATCGGAGGTTAATTGAGTCTTATTTCGAGTTATCTTAGTATTGTGACAAGTTAAAAAATTAGGTTTTCATAATTAAATTCACAGTATTTAATCATTTTAATTATACAATTTGTAAGATCGTTACATAAAAATTTCATGAAAGAGGGGTTTTTATGTTTTTAGTTTTCGCACCTCTGAATGATTCAGTGCTGACTGATTCAGCAAAACAGTGCTAATGATTTAGCACAGAAGTACATTCTGAATGATTCAGAGCCAGTAAACAAACAACATGTCACATTCAGAGCTAATTCATCCAGAGCCTCTGAATCATTCAGCATTTGAATCATTCAACGCTTAATCATTCTGAAGTAAACAAACAGCCCCTAAGTCTTATCAATTTTTTTCAGATATAGGAAATATATCGATCAATGAGATGTTGCATGCAACACAAAATTATATACATATTTTAATTTGAAAAAAATAATTTAAACTTATATATATATATATTATATATTTATCTTGATAAAATAATAATTTATCTACTTAAAATAGTTACCAGATTATTTTTGAAAGCTCCCTTGATGAAATGTTGATTTTTATCTTCTAACAGACAAGAAAGATAATTTCTTTACTTGAAGTCCCAAACTTTAAATGAAGAAGAAAATAAAAGAAAGAAGGAAAATAATCAAGCAAAAAAAGAGCTAATATCCTCTAAAATATCCAAAACAATCATTTAAGCATAATTAAGCCTTGTATGTAGTTTATATTATTTTTAGGTAAATTATGTTTTAGTACTTAAACTACGGTTTTGATCTATTTTAATATCTAAATTTTTAACTTTTTAAAACACATGGTTAACGTTTAGTTTTTGTTTCACTTTTGTACACTGCTGTTAAAAATTAATGGTATTACATTTTTATGGGTAAACATCGTTCGTCACTCAACCACCTTTTCACTCCTATTTTGGTACTAAAGTTTAAAAGTTTTAATTTAACTACTCAACTTTCAAATTGCTCATATTTTAATCATTCTAATTTATTTTATTAATAATTTGTCTGATGTTATTTTATCATTATTTTATTAATATTAATTAAAAGGGGTAAATTATGCATTTAATACCTAAACTATCAATATTGTCCGTTTAGACGTTTTAGTACCTAAACTTTCAAATTTTTCAAAATTATATCTAGTGTTTAGCTTTTGTTCATTTTAGTATCACACTGTTAAAAACCTAATGTGTTTAGTACTTAAGCTATTAATTTTGTCCAGTTTAGTACCTAAACTTTCAAATTTGTTCAAAATTTCACATTAAATTTTAAACAGTGGTACTGAAATGAAACAAAAACTAAATTTTAGGTACAATTTTAAAATTTTGAAAGTTTAGGTATTAAAACAGATCAAACTGATAGTTTATGTATTAACGTGTAATTACCCTTAAAAAATTAAACTTAAAGTTAAAGTGATTAAATTAGGAGTAATTTAGAAGTTAGCAATCATATTTGAGTTTGGCTTTTAGTTCTTGCTCTGTTTGTTGTTTTTTTCTTTTTCTTTTCTTTTTGGTTTATTCCTTGAGTTTGGGTGAATAGAGCAAACTTATCTAAAAAGAAAGAGAAGATGGTTGAGTGATGAATGATGCAATTTACTCATAAAATAAATGTTAGGTATTATTTTGGAAAAAAATAAAAGTTTAGATAGTAATAGATCAAAACTAATAGTTTAGATGCTAAATACGTAATTTACCCTATTATTTTTGGGGATTGGTTCGGGTCCACACCCCCAATTTCCAATATGAAACAAATTTGAACGAGAGCGCAGCAGAAACCACTGGTCAATGCCTCAGTACCAATGGTGGCACAAGCACATTCAAAGCTCGATGCGAGGTCAAATCCGTCATTATAATGAAGATGAAAAACCCTAATCCTATATTCCGACATATAAATTGGCTCGCCTCTCTCTTTTCTCTTGCATTAAGGAAGTAGTAGTCAAACAGCTTCCTCGTCGGCCTCTCAGGTTACTTCTCACCTGGATCTTTCTTCTGTTTGGTTGCTTAGAAATTGAGTGAAAATGGTCACCCAAAATCAGTTTGCTGTTTTAATTTGTTGATTTGGTTTGCAATCGAGTTCAAATTAGCTCTGTTTTTTGTTCTTTTCATCGTTCATTAGTAGCTGCCAAAATAACTGAATTTGCTGTTTTTGATAATTATGTATGCTTTTGCTTTAGTTTGAAGAAATGGTGATCAGATTGTTAGCTTAATAGTTGTTGTTCAATGCAGATCTGTTATATACTCTATCAAGTTCATATTGGTGTATGGAAATATGTGGAGATAGTTTTGAAATGTGTGGAAAACCTTCAAAATTTTGCTTTTAGAATTAGGATGATTCAGCGTTGATGTAATTCTGGGTTTTCCCTTCTTTTCATCCCATTAGTCTCAGAATTTTCCTTTAAGCTTTGCATTACTAATTCTAATGTTTTTTTTCCTTTTTCCTTCACCCTAATTTTGTTTGATTACAGGTCACTATCTTGAGTTGTAATCATGGCAGATGGATCTAAGCGTCCATCAGTGTTTCAAAAACTGCATGGGCAGTCCTATTTAATTTCCAGGCTTTCTCCTAACTTGCCTGCCAGTAATTATAATGTGTCCGGTGCATATGTCAATGGAGGAATTCATGTTGCTTTACAGCAATCACGTCAATCCACCGGGTTGGCACATGTGTCCCCTGTTTCTCCCATATTTGTACAAGCTCCGGCCGAGAAAGGTTTTTCCGGTTTTATGGTGGATTTCCTCATGGGAGGAGTTTCTGCAGCTGTTTCCAAGACAGCAGCTGCTCCAATCGAACGAGTTAAACTTCTAATCCAAAACCAGGATGAAATGATCAAATCGGGGCGGTTGTCTGAACCATACAAGGAATTACCGATTGCTTTGCTAGGACTATGAAGGATGAAGGTGTCCTTGCTCTCTGGAGAGGCAACACTGCTAATGTTCTTAGATACTTCCCCACCCAGGTTGCTTTTCACATTGTTTATCTTTAAGTGCATTCTATTACTTTTCTGCCATCCTTTTTAAAGTCTATTTGCATTTTCGATTTGTTTACTAACCAAGTTTTTCTGTTATATCCCTTGGCTATCCAATATCCAAATTTATCTTTCGTTTTGTTCTGTTTTCCTCATTTTATATCTACTTAAAGCTTTATAACTCGGTCATATTTGTCAGGCTCTGAACTTTGCCTTCAAGGATTATTTCAAGAGGATGTTCAACTTCAAGAAGGACAAAGATGGCTACTGGAAATGGTTTGCCGGGAACTTGGCATCTGGTGGTGCTGCTGCTTCTCCTTCTTTTCGTTTACTCCCTGGATTATGCTCGTACACGTTTGGCTAATGATAACAAGGCTGCAAAAAAGGGTGGTCAGAGGCAGTTTAATGGTTTAGTTGATGTCTACAAGAAGACCATCCAATCTGACGGTATTGCTGGTCTTTATCGTGGATTCAATATCTCATGTGTTGGAATCATTGTCTATCGTGGGCTCTACTTTGGTATGTACGATTCTCTGAAGCCGTTGTTTTGGTCGGTGGATTGCAGGTATGTATCTGTTTCCTTGCGCTCACAACCATATTAATAAACAGCAGCATAACCTGGAGTTTAACAGCTGAAACATACCTGGTTCTGTGTGCATTCGGTATTTACAGGATAGTTTCTTGGCAAGTTTCTTGCTGGGTTGGGGTATCACGATAGGTGCAGGACTGGCATCATATCCAATTGATACGGTCCGTAGAAGAATGATGATGACCTCGGGAGAAGCAGTCAAATACAAGAGCTCGTTGGATGCCTTCTCCCAAATCGTTAAAATGAAGGTACAAAATCGCTGTTCAGGGTGCTGGTGCAAATATTCTCCGTGCCGTTGCAGGTGCCGTGTGCTTGCTGGCTATGACAAGCTGCAAGTCATCTTCCTTGGCAAGAAATATGGATCTGGCGGTGGAGGCTAATATTATCATCATATAATAGTGGAAGGCGATATACTGCTGCCTCCTTGATGAAAGATTTAGGATACCGAATTCGAATAATTTTGGAAGGGCATACTGCCATTGATAGTTCCAGTAATTAGGATTGAATATGAAAAAGTTGGTGACGAAAAATTACTTTAGCTTTGAGTGTTGAATGTGTTTAGTTCCAAGACCATGTGTTTTGTTGGTTCTACTTGTTTTTTTTTGGTTGAGAACAATTAAACAGTGCTTTCTTTTAAATACCAATTGTTCTTTCTTGTTCAGCTTCCTCGTCCCTGCCAGTGGACCAGACAACACCAAGACATCCAAGTACAGTCCGTCTTCCGAGCTTGGTCGTCGGTGACAGTAATAGATTGTGGAATACAAAATATTTTTCGACGAAACAGAGATATTAAATCGTTTAAAAGATCAAAAAGGACTGAATTGAAAATTTTGGCATATGTTAGCTGATATGAACTATACTGATAGTCTGATACTGATAATAATGACAGAGACTCTCCATATGTTTTTTACCCATGAAGGAGGCTTGTTATCATCAGCACATCAGAATTGAACTTTTACAATGACTTTGCACTTTAATGTCATTTAAAAAATTATTAGTTGGCATCATGATTAAATCCTTGTGATAAATAAATACAATTTTGAAACACTATAAAGGTGAACAAGAAACCTTTGGGGTCAAATGAAAGACAAAAGTTTAGGGTTTAAAGTTCAAAAATCTATTTTCAAAAGGGTCGATTTGAATTATTGATAATTCGGAGGATCAAAAGGTTATTATGCCATTTGAGAGAAGTCGAGGCCTCTGCATATGTATTTATGAATATACATTTATTTGTATAAACAAACCAAATTTTTCTCTGCAACCTTATCATAATTAACTTCACTCATTTAGAAAAGCCTTAATAGTATAATTATAATAGTGTGATTACTCACTACAAAGAGATGATCAAAACTTTGATTGATACATTGTTCTTAGTTTACTCCAAAATTATTATGTTTCTCGTTTTCATTCACCACACAACTTCAACAGCAGTGTAATGCATGACAGGCAAACCCTGCCTCAGATCAAAGGTTAACAACGAAGCTTTCGGCTTTTGTGGCCGGTCGGGAGTCCCCACCGGCAATGGTGTCGGCGTCGTTCTCTCGTATGTTCCAAGCCACTTGGCTTGCATGTACTTGTGCTTCCTCCATGGGGCCAAGTGCATCTTCTTCTCTTTCATGCATTTCTTGGCTGCGACACATAATATCTTGATCACTGCTTTCAGCCTCTCTGTTTTGCCGACGAACAGTTCCGATAACATGGCGATTAACTTGTTGTAATCGTCGTTGGCCCTCGCCATTTCGAATTCGGCTCGGAAATTCAACTCGATCACAACTCTTACATCACCTTTTTTCGGATTCGATTTGTCCAGCACTTCAAGATAAGTGTGCTCGCCGGGTGGAATCTCGGTGGAGCTCTTCCACTTGGACTTGCATATGTAACAATTGAAGCCTAAGCTTTGGAGACGAACCGAGAGTTCCCTTTGGATACATTTCCGGCAATCTCCGGCCACCGGTCTCCGACAGCCGCATTGTACTCCTACCGTGTGTAGCTCCCTCAATGCTTCTTTCGTAGCTCGGCGAATTCTTGATTCTAGAGAAGTAGTTTGAAACAACGTTGCCTAAATCAACATTTATGACAAAAAATTGTTGACCACTTGATCTTTAAACCCTCAAAGTCTATGTTTTTTGTGTGTTTAATTTCAGTTATTGGACAGCGTTTACCTGAAGAAGCTGTTCTTGGGTTTCCCAGAAAATCCTCCTCCGTTTAATCTGGCCTTCGTCCTCATCTTCGCCGCCGACGAAGTCACCCAAAATTTGTTCGTCGGAACCATTGCTTCCGTCCATGAACCCAAACATTAAATCCGCAAAATCCGCCGGTCCGTCCAGGAAATCGTCGATTCCATCGGAATTCTGGCGTGTCATGGGGACCTTTTCCATTTCTCCGGCCACGGAAACTATTCGTTGCTAAGCAGAATTATTTTTGGGTTCCCCAAAACGGGGACCAAATTTATAGCAAAAGTTGCCTTCAAACGAAGACAAAAGTTATAACAAAAGTGGGTTGGGTCCTACGTGGGGTTCAACTGTCCCACGTGGACGAACGAATCGCCGGGGCCATGCAAAGGGTGGGGTCAATACTTACGTGTCGAGTGATCAATGGCTGCTGAGTTAGATCAAACGAATGATCATACGAGTTGAAGACCGAGGAAGCAGTTTGGATATGCTTTAAAAATAATGATATTCCAATATTAGGCTTTAAGTTTTTTTAATTGTTGAAACTGATCACTGTTCGTTAAACAATGATAAGAGCTGGAAAAATTGTTGTTTGGGTTATCTTAATCCTACTGGTGGGGACGAATGGAAGTTCTGCTTTTTCCTTCGGCTAAATATATTTTTAAATAAAGGTTTAACCTTTTAAAATGGTCGAATAGAGACATAACATTAAGTTGTTCATGGACAATTAAATGTACCGTTTAGCCTAAACAGTCATTTAACCGTTATAATAGTTATAAGATTTTTCTAACCGTAACTTAATAATTAAGAAACGGTTAACCGCTAATTGTTAACCATTATTAACGTTCCGGTTACATATTAGCTTACGGTTAACCTATTATTACAAAAAAAATATAGTACTTAACACATATTTACATCGGTGTAAGTGAATAAAATAAACAAGTGTATCACTTAATACAAACTTACACCGGTGTAAGTGAATAAAACAAAAAAGTGTAGTACTTAACACATACTACACCAACTTAAGTGAATAAAATAAAAAAATGTAGTATTTAACACATACTTACAACGATGTAAGTAAACAAAATAAAAAAGTGTAGCACTTAACATATACTTACACCGATGTAAGTATGTACATCTCTCAATATCTTAGTATCTAACAATAAATATATAATTATATTGGTGTAAGTATGTTTCTATATTTTTAAAGAAATTAAAAATTAAAAATAATAAAAAATATATTAAGTTACTTGTATACAAATTTTATTAAAAATATGTATAAATTATAAATAATAGAAACTTATATTAAGTTATTTATGTAAAAATATAATAAATTAGAAATATAATTATAAATTTAATTTATTAACGACTGTTGGTTAATCATTTATCAAAATTCGTAATCGTAACCTTAACCGTTAACCATCATATTTAGCGGTTCAGTTAACCGAAACTGTTTAGTATTAATGGTTCTGTAATGCCCCGGAACCCGGTTCAGTAGTTTCAGTCAACCCGAAACCCGTAAGTCAAGCCAATTAGACCTTCTAAGATAGTTGGACCAGTTCAAAAAGGGTATTGGGCTTAGGTTGATCCAATAGTTATAGGATAATGGTGTTTTTAAAAATGAGTTAAAGGGAGAAGGACTAAAAATGTAGTTTACCTGTAGTTTGTTTTAAAGGTTAAAAAGCCCTTTATCTCCCTTATTTTTCACGTGAGTCATTCCCCAAAAATATGTTCCCATTTTCTTCTTCTCCTGACTCTTCTTCTTCATTTATTCTACTTAGCCAAGATCAAGCTCTAAGGAAACCTAAGCCTAGATTGAAGCTATCAAGGTAAGAAATCTATTCATCTTCTAAGCTTCCATTAAAGCCCTTAATTTCAAGGTTTGGCTTAGTTTTTCAAAAATGAGTTTTAGAAATCAAGTGCTTTAAGTCATTTTAGGAGAGTGTTTGAGTTGTAAGGAGTGTAGCTAAGCTTTATCCAACACATAGTTAAGTAAGTAATCCATTTTTATACCTTGATTAGTTAAAGAGGTTGAAGAGAGAGTTCAAGCCAAGGGAAAAGGAAGAGTGGATCCCTAGTTGATTCAAGAAGTGTTCTAGCATCCAAAAGAATTCAGGTAGCACACTATTAGCTTTTCCATACCAGTTGTAGAATCATTTAAAAGAGGTTTAGCTTAAAAGTTTAGTTTAAGCATGTTTAGTAAATTTTATGTTTTATGTTTTTAGTATGTATTAAAGCCTTATTTATGTTCCCTTAATATCAAATAAGACTTTAAGAACGTTTGGGGACCTCACTAGGGTATTTGGGTTTGAAAAATAGATGTTTTTGTGCTTGTTTTATGGTTTCTGTAGGTAATATTGATACTATAGGGATAATATCAAAACATGTTCTTTGTTTTGGGGGTAAATATGAGTTTTCTGGGTACGAGTATCGAAACTCTTACAAGAGTATCGAAACTTTGGGTCGTAGTGTAACACCCCCAACCCGTATTCGACCCGTATACGAATCTGAGATGTCACATTGACTATTTAAAAAGTTTACATTTAGGAAAACCATAGAAAATTTAAAATTTTCATTAATATAAGGTTAACCTTTTACATTAATACGTTCAAAATATTACCAACTCGATCAGAGCATACAAACTTAATGACTTTGTTTACATGTCAACCTATTTATTACATAACAAGACATACTGTAATTTACTTCTGATATGATCTTTGAATGGAGATATGTTGTTCTGCTAAACTTATATCGGACCCTCCTGCTTTTCAGTACCTACGTATAAAACGTTTACACGCTAAGTCATAGACTTAGTGAGGCATAAAATATAATAATAAAAATAATGCATTTTCTATAAATATGAACATGCAATCTAATCATTCAATCATGTCACATATAATTCAGTGTAAATACTAATAAAATGATAACATATAATAATACAAACACTTTTGATACCTTTTATAGGCCCATGTACATTACTGAGAACTTAAGGTACGCGAGTACATTGAGGTTGTGCATATATACTGTCATCACAGCTCGTATGAGGTCCCACTATGGGCATGTGAAATTTGTTCTGAAGGACCTATGAATTTATCCCGAAGGACCTCTGTATATGTCCCGAATGACCTATATAACCCTCAACTCTTGGCATGTCAACTATACCTATAACTCTCATATCATATAATATGGGCATTATTCTTATGTTTCATATGTTCATGTACTCGTGTCATTTCTCTTGTAATCACATATGTCTTTTATTCTATTACATATCACATGAATCATATATCATTTATCAAATCATATAAACATATATATAACTTATGCATGTATTCATAATAATCATCATGTATGCATGTTCATAACTATTATACTATGGAAACTAATACAAGGAATAGACTTATCACAAGTCTTAATTCCATTGAACTATAACTCTATTAAGCACTCACCTTAGCCTCACTTGATTCGAATTGATTTTAATTCTTCGATTGTTCTGGAACTTGCTTATGCTCGATATCTACATAATCATACGTTTATAATATCCATATTAGCATTCCAAATATCATGATTTGATCCCTAATTTCTTAGACAAGAAGAACGATATAATTTCATTTCCTATATAAAATAGGTATCGGTACCCCCTATAGGGTATCGGTACCCCCCATAGGGTATTGATACATCCTTTAACTGAGGTATCAGTACCCTGCCTAGGTATCGATACCCTTATTGTATTCGATAATTTTTTGTTCAAGATGGTATCGATACCTTCCTTAAGGTATCGGTACCCCTAGGTATCTTCCTAAATTTTACTCCTGAGGCATCGGTACCTGATGAATGGGTATCGATACCCCTTGCCCAGAAATCACTTTTTAAGCCCGAAAATTCATCTTGTCAGCTTAATTTCTTCATGTTTCATTCTCTTTTATATTATTAACTCAAGTACACATACTTAAACCAATTTTTACTCATTCAATACATCATTAACCTCAAAATCCCATCTTTCATATAAAACTCGATAATCATACCAAATTTTCAATATGTTCTAATTTCAATTCTATCACTTGATATCTCTTAATTAAGTTGTTAATAAGTCAATTCCAGACTCCAACTTTATTTATTAACTCTTTTTCAGAATTTCATTTAGAAACCCCTTCTCTTTAATCTCTTATAACTTCTTCATCTTTTGATTATAAGACAGCTTAAGCTTTCCTTAAGCTTAAGTATCACCTAAGGATCAAAACACATACTTAAAATCAACAAATAATTAACTAACCAGAAAACTCACCTTTGCTACTTTGGGTTCACGGTGGAGAGAAAGAAGAAGAATGAAGAGAACTCTGGAAACTTTCTTTTCCCTATTCTACATTTCTCACATGTATATATCTCATCCCTATCACATTTTAATTCATTTCTAAGTCAAATGATCATTTTGCCCTTCCATTCATCATTCTTTGTAATTTAATCATATACCAAAATTTCCATATAAATCCCTAAACTTTTCAATTATTTATACTTTAGTCACTAAATTCTAAAATTTTATAATTTGGTCACTAAATTATGAAATTTTACAATTTGGTCACTAACCCATAGTTTGAGATGTTACACATAGTTTCAAAACTCCCAGAAAGTATCGAAACTAGATAGACCATAATGTTTAAAAGTATCGATACCTTCCTTAAGGTATCGGTACCCCTAGGTATCTTCCTAAATTTTACTCCTAAGGTATCGGTACCTGATGAATGGGTATCGATACCCCTTGCCCAGAAATCACTTTTTAATCCCGAAAATTCATCATTGTCAGCTTAATTTCTTCATGTTTCATTCTCTTTTATATTATTAACTCAAGTACACATACTTAAGCCAATTTCTATTCATTCAATACATCCTTAACCTCAAAATCCCATCTTTCATATAAAACTCGATAATCATACCAAATTTTCAATATGTTCTAATTTCAATTCTATCACTTGATATCTCTTAATTAAGTTGCTAATAAGTCAATTCCAGACTCCAACTTTATTTATTAACTCTTTTTCAGAATTTCATTTAGAAGCCCTCTTCTCTTTAATCTCTTATAACTTATTCATCTTTTGATTATAAGACAACTTAAGCTTAAGTATCACTTAAGGATCAAAACCCATACTTAAAATCAACAAATAATTAACTAACCAGAAAACTCACCTTTTCTACTTTGGGTTCACGGTGGAGAGAAAGAAGGATGAAGAGAACTCTGGAAACTTTCTTTTCCCTATTCCACATTTCTCACGTGTATATATCTCATCCCTATCACATTTTAATTTATTTCTAAGTTAAATGACCATTTTGCCATTCCATTCATCATTCTTTGTAATTTAATCCTACACCAAAATTTCCATATAAATCCCTAAAGTTTTTAATTATTTCTACTTTAGTCACTAAATTCTAAAATTTTATAATTTGGTAACTAAATTCTAAAATTTTACAATTTGGTCACTAACCCATAGTTTGAGATATTACACATAGTTTTGAAACTCCCAGAAAGTATCGAAACTAGACATAACATAATGTTTAAAAGTATCGATATTTATATAAAGTATCGAAACTTTTGCAGGAGTATTGATAATCTTGGGTTAGTATCGATACTTTCAGTCTCTTTTGGGCAAAAATGACAGTTTTTAAGGGAATTAGACTAAACAATTTAATATATAATCAAATAAGACTACAAGTGGAACAATATCAATGTTAATTCAAACTTATAAATCAAATAATTAGGGACAAATAAGACTAGATTTATTTGATGCTCGGGAAATGATTCAAATACCCGAGTTTATTTAGAAAAGTTAATGGAGTCAAAAGTATAGATGCAGTCCGAATATATCCTTAGGTAGGCCACAAAGCCCTTAAAACGGCTAACTAAGGCCGAGGCTTGACACTCGCAAGGGGTGGGTTAGTCAGGGGTATGGTGTATGATGCAGAATTTCGGGGGCCATATCTCAGTAGATTAGAGGGGTGTGTGAGCTCCGAGATGCATAAATCCCTCAGTCGTACCATGATGTCTATAATAATGTAGAGAGTGAGTATCGCAAGGATATTCACTAAGCAGATTAGATCAGTTTATTTGATAGCTAGCCTTTCAGTGATATGCGATTAGTATGTTTCAGCTTTTAGTGTGTCGCTGAGCTACCTTCGAATGTTTTCGTGGGTAGGTTAGTAAATCAAGCAATTGGGAAGCAGTAGATAGAGCAAGGTCTAAACCAGTCCAGTGCAGGTCAGATGTACGTCTCAACATTTTTGAAATAACATGTATATTTGTAAACATTATTGTCCAGTTGAGTCATAGATTCAATCATGTTAGTCTGTAATATTTTTGTAAAGAGTAAATATTTTAATTTGGAGCTCCTTATTGTAAAGATTTTATTTATTCTTCAGTTTATTTTACAGTTGTTTTATAATTAAAGAAAGTAAGAAAAAGTTGGTCAGCCACTTTGGTGGTTCTTTGTAGCACCTTAAATTAGTCGACTGTGTGTCGTATTGGTATAAGGTGTTACAAGTTCGGTTAATTAACTTGTTAAATATAATAATTATACCGGTTAACGGTTAGGGTTAACGATTTCGGATTTTTTAACACCCCTACATAACATCTTTGAATACATTTAAATAAACATGTAAATTACACATTTAGTATCTAAACCATCAGTTTTGATATGTTTTAATACCTAAGTTCTTAATTTTCAAAAGAATACCTAATGTTTAGTTTTTGTTTTGTTTTAGTACCCCGCTGTTAAAAACTTAACGGTCTAATACCTAAACTATCAATTTTGGTCCGTTTTAGTACTTAAACTTTCAAAAAAATTTCAAAACTTAATGTTAAATTTTGAATGAGTGTACTAAAATGAAATAAAAAAGTAAATTTTAGGTATGATTTTGAAAAAAAATGAAAGTTTATGTACTAAACGAACCAAAATTGATAGTTTAGGTACTAAATGCATAATTTAACCTAAATAAAGACATAATATTTTTAAGGGTAAATTACATGTTTAGTACCTAAACTATCAGTTTTGGTCTATTTTAGTACTTAAACTTTCAACTTTTTCAAAATTGTACCTAAAGTTTAGTTTTTGTTTCATTTTAGTACTATTGTTCAAAATTTAATGTTAATTTTTTTAGAAAAAATTGAAAGTTTAGGTACTAAAACGGATTAAAACTTAATGTTAAGTTTTTAACGTTGTGGCATTAAAATGAAATAAAAACTAAACTTTAGGTATGATTTTGAAAAAATTAAAAGTTTAAGTACTAAAACGAACTAAAACCGACAGTTTAAATACTAAATGTGTAGTTTACCCTATTTTTAAAAAGTTAAATAATAATTTAACACTTTCCAGTCTATTCAAATAAATATTTAATATCTTTTAATATGATCAAATGAGAGCTCTAATTTGAAAATATTTCCAAAATATTAGGTATTATTCGAATAGATTTGAAAATATTAGGCCCTTATTCAAGTATTTTGAAAGCTTAGGTCCTCATTTGAGTAGTTACAAAAAAAATTATACCCTTATTCAACTATTTTTGAAATGTTAGATCCTTATTTGAAAACCCCCTAAAAGATTAGGCCCTTATTGGAATATTTAGCTTCCACGTTTAGTAGGACCAATCTTCTTGGACGGGATAAAGCATTATTTCACTTGGAATATTCGAATATGGAACGGCTCCGGTTAGGAGAGTATACTAATGAATATTTTTTTACAAGGGATATTCAATTTTGTCTGCTGAAAATTATTGTTAAAAGTTAAAATTATATAATATATATATATATATATATAAGGTTACGATCTATTTATATCATGTAAAATTCTTTTAATTTTACATCTTTTTAGAATCATTAGATTAAAAAAAATCAAAAACTATGATTAACTCATTGTTTTTTTCTAGTGAATCATGGGGGAACTAAGAAGGGGACATAAGGAGCCGTGACCCCGCTAATTATATTTTTAACTATTAATTAATATAGAAAAATATATTCTTTTAAAAATAAATAAAGATAAATTTATCAGACTCCCTCAATTAAAAAATTATATTTATAAAAAAAAAATTAACTATAATAAATTTCTAATTCCACTGATACAGTGAATATCTTATCTTTTTCTATTATTAATCTCAATCTTTAATTTTATCATCATCCTAAAAAATAAAAAAAAAACTCCTATTAATGCAAAACATATTAAAAAAACTCCAGAAATATCATTACAAAGACGACGGGACAGCGAAAATATTCTAACACGCTCACTTGGTCCTCTTCAATTTGTTCACAGCTTACCTTAAAAATAAATTAATTCCTATTAATGCAAAATTAAATACATTTATTTAATTTCATAATTTTTTATTATTTGTAATGTTTAGTTAAACAATTATACTTATATTTTATGTTTTATTCTCAAATGTAATAGACTTTAAATTTCAATTAATTTATGCACGAATCAAACGACCTCAATAGTTAAGGGATGGTTGTTATCTCTAGAGGTTTCGAATTTGATGTACTTAAATGTTCATTATCAAATATTATTTAAGAATATTTTAAATACGTATCGTTTTATAATCATCTTAAACTAATAAAAAAAATTTCGATTAACTTGTGAGTTAATTTGTATTATTTAAATTATTTGTTATGCAGGCACACTTTTAAGGACTTGAGAAATCATATATTTTTGTTTAAATTATTTGTACCCAGGGCACACTTATTATTGATATGTGCTTTAAGTGTTGATATCATAGATGAAGGTAGGATTGAAGTGTGAGGGAAATAAGTTAATTTTGAAATGAACGGTCTTAAAAAATAAAGTACAAAAATGGTCACCGACAATAGGATACCATTTTATTGAGTTTATTGATTATTAAAAGTTATAAAATAGTTCCTCAATTATAAGGAGTTGCTTTGTTGAGTCAATTGACTGTTAAAAGTTACAAAATGGTCACTTGACTGTTTATTATATTACAAACTCATCTTTTTCAGATAAAAATTAATGGACATATGAATTGGACGTTAACATGCTGACTGAGACATGATAGTTGTTTGAGATTATAAAATTATATTTTTATCATATCTCGTCAGCAGGTTGACGTACAACTTATACCGCCATCAAATTTTTAACGAAAAATGACGGGTTTGAAACATGATGAATAGTCGGGTGACCATTTTGTAACTTGTAATAGTCAAAGAACACAATAAAGCAATTTTTTATAGTTAGATACATATTTTATAACTTTTAATAATTGAGGGACTTAATAAAATAATGTCCCATAGTCAGGTAACCATTTATGTATTTTATCCTAAAAAATAATTAAACAAAAAAATCATCTGAGTTGGGATTATTACTACTTCCACCAACAATATGTCCTTGTTTCTGGTTGACATGATATTATCACATTTATTTAAGTATTAACATATCATTGTCATGTGTTTTTAAATATTGATGTGACATATATCACATTAATATTATATTATTAATCACTTTATATATTTATAATTCATCAAATTATATTGATTTTAGTATATTTATAATTATTTTTTATTAATTTAGGGTGTATACATATGGTAATATATGTTCTAAAGATTCTTAATTATTTAATAATGAACACTTAAATACATTGTAGTCTTCTGGAGTTAAACCTGAGAGGTTGAAACCTATAGGAATAATAGTCATTCCTTTAACTATTGAGGTGACTTAGTTCGTGCATTTATAATTATTTTTTTGGGTAAAGTACACAAATAGTCCCCTGACTATAGGATAATGTTTTATTGAGTCATTTGCTATTAAAAGCTATAAAATGATCCCTCAACTATACAGAGTTACTTATTGAGTCTCTAAACTATTAAAAGTTAAAAATGATAACTCAACTATTCATTATGTTTCAAACTCAAACTCATCTGAGTTGGATATTAACACGTTGGCTGAGATTTAATAGCCATTTGAGATTATGATATCAGATTTTATCATATCTCAGTTAGTAAGTTAACGTACAGTTCAGATTACCGTCAAAATTTTAATATAAAATGACGAGTTTGGAGCATAATTAACGATCAGATGACCATTTTGTAACTTTGAATAGTCGAAGGACTCAACGAAACAACTTCATATAATCAGAGGATCATTTATGTACTTTCACTTCAACCCCATCTTTATAGCTAATTAGGTGGTACCAATTAAAATTACACCGGCTCTCAACTTAACTTTTAGGGGGTGTTTGGATGGGGGAATGGTATCCACATTCCCCTTTTGGTTAGCTCGGGATCTCATTCCTGGTAATATAAGATTACCAATAGTTGATTTTTTTTAGTATATTACCGGGAATGTCATTATCTCCATTTCCTTAGGTATTATTGGATTCCCGACGTTTTGGACTATCCTTTTTTTGTCATTGAATAATAAAAATTCTACGAATGTTAAATTACAAATTTATCCTCAAACTATTTTAGATTTACAAAAAAATCTATAATTAAAATTTTATATGAAGTTCAGGGGTTAAAATAAAATTTTACCCTTCCATTAAACCTTTTTCTATTTTCAATTTTATAAAAAATTATATAAATTTTATGAATTTAAATTTTTAAAATATATATATATAAATATTTTCCAACTTATTAAAAAAACAAATATATAATAAGGACAAATTGGTCAAATATACATTCCAATAATCTTTTATTATTTTAACCAAACACGGTAATCTTACATTCCTGTTAAGCCAACCAAACACAATACAACATTCTCAGTAATCTTATTCCCTGGTAATCTTACATTCTCACTGATAATCTTCCATTCCGTGAACCAAATGCATCCTTAAGAATTTTGCAAACCAATAATCTTCCATCGATTAAAAACTTATTATAAAGTACTGAATTCAATACATTAGTATTATCATAAATAAAATTTTAATCACTTTTAGGAAAATGATGACTTCATCAAGATAAGTATGCCTTGTCAATGTCAAGTTGAACGAAGAAATAAAGAGAAAAATAAAGTGTTATTCATTTATTATTAATTATAGGTCGAAGGATGTGATATTTTAATTAATTAAAACTCAATAATCCACCTCGGATGACAATGAAGGACACCATTCTTGTATTAAAAAAAACTATTAAACAACTTCAAAAATTAAAAATAAATAGTAATGACAATAAAAAAATTGCAAGAGAATCTTGCTGGTATGATCCAAGACAAAAGGATAGAGCTTAGCATAAAAGATGGTTAAATTACATCTTTAGTGCCTACACTATCAGTTGGGTTCGTTTAGTATCTAAATTTTTAATTTTTTAAAATCATACTTAACGTTTAGTTTTTATTTCATTTTAGTACACGTGTTCAAAATTTAACGTTAAGTTTTGATTTTTTTAAAAAAAAGTTTAGGTACTAAAACACATCAAAACTGATAGTTTTGGTACTAAACATATTAAGTTTTTAACGGCGGGTATAAAAATGAAACAAAACTAAACGTTAGGTATGATTTTAGAAAAAAAATTGAAAGTTTAAGGACTAAAACATACCAAAACTGATAAATTAGGTACTAAATGAGTAGTTTACCCAAAAAATGTTTTATTAATCATATATTTGTCAGGATAATGGTACACATTAGATACCCATGTTGTTTTTGCTTTTACTTTTCCATTGCTTACCGGTAAAAATCACAGCCAATTAAAGAACAAACCTTGATAGCCAATAAACTTTAAAAACTTTTGAAAACAAATATTGTTTTAGGATTATTGTATGTTTTTGTTTGATTGTTTTTAAATTTAGTTGTTGTTGTTGTTGTGGTTGGTTTTTAATATTTTAATTTAAATTGTAATTATATTTCAAATGTGAAAGTGTAATAGGTTGAAGTTGGTGTGATTAATTTAAAATGATTAGTCATGTGTGTGTATGTATGTGTCGTATCATTATCGTTAATTTTTTAAGATCTAATTAGTATATCGATCGAAAAGAATAATTTGACAATATATATATATATATATATATATATATATA
The DNA here is from genome assembly GCF_006381635.1 of Hibiscus syriacus. Taxonomy (NCBI): domain Eukaryota; kingdom Viridiplantae; phylum Streptophyta; class Magnoliopsida; order Malvales; family Malvaceae; genus Hibiscus; species Hibiscus syriacus. The sequence continues at coordinate 1,156,848 of NW_024063467.1, read as the reverse complement.
TATATATATATATATATATATATATATATATATATATATATATATATATATATATATATATATATATATATATATATATATATATATATATATATATATATTAATGATCAAATTTAGCTAAAACGATAAAGAAGAATGATAAAATTTGTTTGATATTTGGAAGAATTAGAGTAAATTTATTAAGTCTAAAAAATGAGTTGAATTCGAACTCGAACTCCGACATTAATTAAGGGTGTGTTTGGTTGGGGGAATGTGAGATTCCCATGGGAATAGAATCCACATTCCCCCGTTTGGTTGGTCGGGAATGTCATTCTCGGTAATCTTACATTACCAATAGTGGATTTTTTGGAGTATATTACCGGAAATATCATTACCTCCATTTCCTTATGTATTGTTGGATTATTGACGTTTTGAACTAAAATGCCCTTAAAATTATTATTTTTCCAAAAATATCCTTATTCTGTCATTTAATAATAAAAATTCTACGAATGTTAAATTACAAATTTATCCTTAAACTATTTTAGATTTATAAAAAAAATCTATAATTAAAATTTTATATGAAGTTCAGAGGTTAAAATAAAATTTTACCCTTTCATTAAATCTTTTTATATTTTCAATTTTGTAAAAAAATTATATAAATTTTATGAATTTAAATTTTTTAAAGAAAAAAATATTTTCTAACTTGTTAAAAAAACAAATATATAACAAGGACAATTTGGTTAAATATCATTCCAATAATTTTTGTTCATTTAACCAAACACGGTAATCTTACATTCCTGCTAAACCAACCAAACACAAAATACAACATTCCCAGTAATCCTATTATATGGTAATCTTTTATTCTCACTGGTAATCTTATATTCCGTGAACCAAACGCACCTTAAGGTTCAAATCCAATTCAAATTGACCCGACTCGTCCAATTCAAACTGACCCGACTCGTTTTATATGTTGAAGAACTTGTTAGCAAATCAAATTGAGTTTTAAAGATGGTGCAAGTAGAATTTATTCGTTATAATAAATTAAACAAAATATATATGATTCCTAGGATGAATGGAGACCTCAAAGGAATAAAATTAGTGGCAATATCAAATGAAAGAACCAAAACAATGCAAGTTGGAATTCTTTGTTTTCAATAGGCTTAACACACTTTTTAATATACATTTTAGTACCTAAATTTTACCTTAAAATACGATTTGGTGCTTAAAGAATTTTTTGCTAACAATAAGTGTTTAGTATTTCCAACATTATACTTTTAGGTACATGGACCATAACAGTCGTTAAATTTGATCGTTATCTGATACGTGTTGCGCATATACAAATTTAAAAATTGTTTTCTCTTAAAAAATTAGTATTATAATTTATTTAATTTTTTCTTTTTAAACAATTAAAAAATATAACAATAGATACCTAAAAGTTTAAAAAATACAACGACCGATACTAAAAAAAGTAACGAAAAAACGTTAATCACTTATTATTAGCAAAAAAATCTTTAAACACCAAATCGTATTTTAAGATATAATTTAACCATTAAAAAGTGTATTTTACTCCCTCAACTTTATAACTTCTTAACTAAAATAGTTTGCTTTCACATAGATGAAACCAAGGGTTAATACTAAAATTGCATTTTGGCCCCTAAAATTTTAAAAAACTTTAATTCAGTCCCTCGGAAAAGTTAAGTTTAAAGTCAATACAACGATAAAATCATAATTTAACCTCATAAATATTTAAATTCAAGTTCGTCCTTTTTTTGCTAATATCAGCATACAAATATCAAATGTGACAAGTGTGTGTTATAAAAATATAGAAAACTTGTGTTTAATTTTATAAATAATTCTCAATATATATAGTTTAATTTGGTAAGAAATTGTCAATTTCAAAAAGAAATTTTGTAATGATTTATTTGTGAAATGAAGTCCAACTCGGGATTGCAGGTGGCATTTGCTTATAAGAGAGTATTAGTAAAGTATTAATCAACAAATGAGAATAGCCCAATGTGGCTAATTTGGATAAGATTCTACTTCATGGGACCAAATAATTTGCAATGTTCACTTCTCCCACCTCGGAAATATTTTTCATAATAGTTATTAGTATTCAATCCATCGATAATACATTATAAAAGTTCATTATAGAAAAGGGTAAAGTACACAAATGGTCCCCCGGTATAGGATAATGTTTTATTGAGTCCCTCGACTATTGAAAGTTATAAAATGGTCTCCGACTATAGGATGTTGCTTTGTTGAGTCCCTCAACTATTAGGAGTTATAAAATGGTCTCTCGGCTATTCATTATGTTCTAAACTCGTACTTTTTCGTTAAAAAATTAACGACAATTTGAGTTGGATGTTAGTATGTTGTCTTAAAATGATAGTCATTTGAGATTCTAAAATCATATTTTATTATATGTCAGACAACAGATTAACATTCAACTCATACTATCGTCAATGTTTAAACAGAAAATGATGAATTCGGAACATAATGAATAACTGAATGACTATTTTTTAACTTTTAATAGTTCGGGGACTCAACAAAGTAACCTTCTATAGTCGATGGATCGTTTTGTAACTTTTAATAGTCATGAGACTAAACAAAATAATATCCTATAATCGAACGACTATATATATATATCAGAATTAGAATATTGAATGTTGTTTAACAAATCTAATGTATCGTCGTACTTAGGATCGTAAATGAGACGAGACAGATCGCGAGCTACTCGAGATCGATTCGGTCAAGGCTCGATAAATATTCGGATCGAATGGAATCGACTCGAACTCGAGTTCGACTCGAATTCTTAACGAGCCGAAACGAGCTACTTAATACTCGACTCGAAAAGCTCGTGAGCAGCTCGAAAATATAATATATTAAGATTTTATTTTTTTTAAAAACAAATTATTAATAATATTAATATTTATGTGTTGATTTTTTTAAAAAAATTAAAATAAGACTTTCATGTATTTAAGGTTCAGGTTCGAGTTTGAGGATTCAATATTGTTAAGTTTAAGATTTTTTTTTCATTTCAAGCCTTTTCGAACTGCTCAGGAGCTTCAGTTCAGGATTTCGAGTTGAGTCAAGTTTAAAAATTTTAAGCTCGCGAGTTTTCGAGTCGAGTTGAGCTTCATTTCAGAGTTTTCGAGTCGAGTCGAGCTCAGCAATACTCGAGCTCGACTCGGCTCGTTTACACCCCTAGTCGTATTAAACGATAATTAAAATATCCGATCTTATAATATCTAAACTCATAAAATATCAAATCATCTTGGTATGAATTTACAATTCATGTTATGCATTACATACCTAACCTAAACAATTTCAGTGATTGGTGCATACGTAGATGATGGCAGGCATGGGTGATTGTCATTAATCCATCACTTTATTGGGTGGGGACACCATGGACGAGTAATTTGCAGATCCCACGCCATGAAAAAGTAAAATACTTTTCCTGTTCCTTTTTCTTCACTTTCTCTGCATTCTTTAATGCTTATTTTCTCATGTTTAAAGGCGATGGATAGGCTAAAACCAAAGCAGATGAATCCAAAATAGCTTACATATGGCCGTTGTGTGACAATGGGAAAAGGTTGACGATGATGATGATGATGAAGAAGACGATGAAGCATTCAGTTTGTATATATATACATATACATATATATATATGACAGTGGGAAAACATCTTTAAAACATTTCAAATTAGTTGAGTTATTAATTTGATTCATGAAATCTGATAAAATAGTGTGATTAAGAATAATTCAGAAAAGATCACCACAGCTGATTCGGCAAACCTTAATATATCAATAAAAAAATACTTCAAATTATACTCTTTTATTTCTAAAAACCACCGCTCATCATCCATCTTCGAAGGAAGAAATCAAAGGAGAACAAAGAAGTAGAAGCCGGAGATCAAACACTAATTCATAAATCCCAGACATTAAACTACAATACTAAGCAGTGAAACCAAAAGTATGAAAAAACAAGAGCGAATACGGGTAATGGTCATCGGCTTCTGAGATGCTTGACTTTGGACCAGCCTTTCTTGCATGAATTCCCCACGATCTTCACACCCTTCTTCAACAAAACCTTGAGCCCCTTGGCTCTCTCCTTCAGTTGAAGCTCGAAACCCGCCATTGATCACCAGAAAACCACAAAAAAGGGGATCTTTTTAATCTTTGCGATGCGTTTAGTCTGTAAACTTCTGGGAATGGAATCTGGGACTAAACTATGGGCCCTTTTAAGCTGAGCGGAGGCCTCGTTGGATCCAACGCATCTGCTGACACGCGGCGGACGGTAGACCCGGTGCTCGATGTTTTTGGTGATGTCGTGGGTGTAATCAACACGTTCATTGCGGGATAAGGATGGATGGAGATGGATACGTGGGGATTTCATTGATTTTTTTTCTCTTTTGGGAAAAATACATTCCCATAAAAATTATGGTAAAGTACATAAAATAGCCCCTAATGTAAGATAATGTTTTATTAAGTCTTTCAACAATTAAAAGTTAAAAAACGATCTTTCAATTTTATAATGTTGTTTTATTGAGTCCATTGACTATTAAAAGTTACAAATGATCATCTGACTATTCATTATTGTAATACCCTAATTTTTTCCGAGAATTAAAGAGAGAAAAGTGCAAGGACCAAACTTATGATTATACCTATTATAAGTTGGGACTTTAAAATCAATCCAAAAGCAACCCACGTTCTGTCAGTTAAAAACAAACAAACAATCACCCATGTATCTCCACCATTCCACACCACTACCCACCACCTCGCACATCTCTCACATGTTTGCTCATTTTTCTCTAAAAAAATGAACGTGAGAATCTGTATGCTTTTAGTATTTAAAACGTATTCTTCTCATCATTTTAGGGGGGGAATTCAAAAACGGGGACACAAGAGATACCTGTAAGCACTGGAAAAATACGGGAAGAGGACCTGCAGCTCTACGTGTTCTTAATTCGTTAGAAGAGTTTTTGGAGTTTGGGAGGAGTAAAGTCCTGAAAAACCAGTGAGGAGAGAAAACTCAGATTAGGAGAGGGTCGGTCGACGGAGCAAGGTTGTCAGTCTTCGCACAAAGGCCTCGCTACGCAACCCCCACTCTTGGGCTGTTGTAGTGATGTTGTTCCTGGTCGTTTGGTAAGTAAACCGTGAGTCCAAGGCCGTTTTAGCCGCTTGCTTGGTCGGGGGTTTCATCTTTGAGGACTGGGTTGGACTGGAAGGTCGTGTATCACCTTCAACGGCCATGGGTGGCCACTGTCGTGCATCGTTCAGGCTATTTGGGGCCTCCACTTGGGCAGTCATGGTCACCGCCGCTCTACAAAGCCACTGCTGTTTTTTTTCCTTGCTGCAAAGTATGAGGAGACGCCTCGCCCTTGAAACGATGTGTTGAGAACTGCTTGTGAAATATTCTATAAGCAGGATATTAAATTCTTATCTTATCTACTCCCTGTTGATTGGTTTGAGCAGTATCGGGAACACGTGGCTGAGGCAGAGCAAATGATATTGACTACCTTAAATTTTGAAGGTAACGTGGAACATCCATATGATCCTCTACATCCGTTCTTAATAAACTGGGCCTTTCACAAACTGCCTTGGTGAACCGGGCATTGAACTTGGTCAGTGAGGGGTAAGATTGTATTTAATTATTCAATGTTACTAATTTGTTTTTTTGAAGTTAATTTTACAAGTGAAGGATTAGTTCTGTTAGTTTTAGAAGTAAAATTGCGTGCCTTGGACCAACAAGTTATTTGTTTTTAAGTTACTTTTGCTTCCACCTTTCACATATGGCATTTTCCCATCAAATTTACTTTTTTCTTTGATTTGTTATTCATTTATTATTATATTTTTCATTTAATTTATTATTTTATTGTATTTTCTATTTTTTCTATTTTTTTTCTTTTTAATATTTATTTCATATTTTTTATCTAACATTTTCGACTCTTTTAGAAGAATTTCAACCAGTTAAAGGTGGGTAATTTGAATCGGGTTTTTAAATTTTAATTTCAATTTTCGCAATTGAGACAACCGACAAATTAAATGGTACCGAAAGGGCAGTTCAAGGGTGCTAATCCTTCGTTGACTGTAACCGACTCCCGAATCCGATATATTTCTGGTAAAACGCAGAGCAGGTAAGATGGTATCCGATCAACCTAATTTTTTTACGAAAAATAAATGATCGGTGGCGACTCCAATTCATTTAATTCAAGTCGAAGCCCAATTCCGGGCCCAACCGAAAAGACGGTTCCGACAGCTTGGCGACTCCGCTGGGGACATGTAAGTGAGTCAGGCCGAAAATAATTTTCGGTTGTCTTTTTATGCGAAAATGGTAAATTTAAATTTAAATTTATTTATTCGATTCAGTTATTTACATTTGATTATTTTTCAAATAAATAGTGTATTAACGTTTTTTAATGATTTCATATTTTCAAAGTTTTCATCTCATGCTCTATACCCAAGCTCCAAACCCTATTTAAGTGGGGTGAAAGCGATGCCTTCGTGTGAATTTATTCACCGTGCGGGCCTAGCAAGTAGCCTTCAGGATTCATATACCTTATGTCTTCGTGTGTATTTATTCACCGTGCGGGCATAAGGGAATGTGTCCTCTCGAGTTTAACTTAGTTCACACAAGCCTGTGATGGGCTTAGGACTAAGGGTCTGGTAAGCCCAAGGGGGCACCAGCAAGGAGAACTCGAGTACCTTTTTAGAACCTAAACCGGGAAAGTACAAGGAATTAGAGCCCACCCCAAAACCTCATTCCAAACCCTAGGCTGTTTTGTTTCCTGCTTTATTTTCTGTTCAAAGCATGCGAACTAGACAAATATGCGTTTATGATTTGTTTGAAGTTAGCATACGGGATAGAAATCATGTCCGGGTAGGAATATTAAGCATGTTCGGGCAGATACATGTGGGGTAGGATCTTTCATTTTATTATTGTTTTGATTTACCTCACTAACTCTTTTTTTTTTTTGGTTCTCTTTCATTTTGTTCTCATCATTCGTATCATTTAAAACGAGGTGTTGATCCACCAAAAATATGTTTGTTAAACATGAATAATCTGCATTAATGGACAAAGGGATTATAATACAAAGAGATAAAAAGCTCAGAAGCCCAGCCGTGGTCAAAGAATACTCGGAGGCAAAGGGTGCAGGGGCAAGACGAGGAAAATGTTACTGACCCAGAGAGTCTTTTTCGAAAACTGCGAGATCAAGATGGCGAAACCCTAGCTAAGATGGAGATCATTATTGATAAATTCTAGAAACAAGTCGATAAACTTTAGGTGGAGGGCTCCGATGGCACTTTCGTTTGGAACAAGCTCGACATAGAGTGAAAGCCGACGATGCAGTCCTTCGAGACCTTTTGGGGGCAAGCAGCTCGTTATTTGCACATTTTAGCCAAAGGAGCCGGAACGGTTTGACAGGGTATTCAACCGGTGACAGACAAAGGCAGAAGACTAGTCAACCTATCAGAAGCTGTTCGGGGTCTATGCCTTCAAAATATTTTTGTCTCTTAAGACGTAACACTTTTGCCCCAATAAGGATTATTTATAATAACAGGTACATTTTTTGGATCAATGCCTTGAACATTTCATGCATCATGCATTCAGACATATTGTGCATTTTGTTATTTTTCTTTACATTCACATTATTTTTCCTTTTTTTACATTCACGTGTCTCATAAAAAATGAGAACATTTTGATCCTATGACATATAAGGAGCTTTACCAACAGTTGTTTGACGCATACGTGGTGTCACCATATCCAGAGAAATCCATGAAGCCCCATACCCCAGGTAGTATGATGAGAACGCTCATTGCGAAAATCATAGCGGAGTCCCAGGGCGCACTATCGAGAATTACTCCACAATCAAGAGAATTATACATAAAATACGTAACAAGAATCGGATCGACTTCAACAACTTGGGGGCATCCAAGTGATGAAGACCATTTCATCATTTGAGACATTTTGTTTGAATTTGTTTTTTCATTTTTTCTCAAGTTTTTGTAAGGACTTTTAAATAAATTTATGTTACTTTAAAGATGTTAAACAATGAATCACATTTGCAAACTTGCAATTCTTTGAATATCATCTGAATTAAGACACTCTGAAATGGTTCAAAGTTACAGATCTTTGATGAAGTAACATGATTTAAAACAAGGAATTTGACTTTACCCAGAATATACACTCAAACACCGTACCCTGCTCTTGTAATTAACCAATATAACATTTTCCTTTCATAAGGTGCGGACAACATGGGGCATCCTTTTGCATATGATGTTATTATACTTTTTATTTAAGACGTTCAGTGATGATAATGATCTTCACAGATGGAATAGTCGAGTAAGTGAATCTAGTTTAGGTCAGTTGCTTGAAAATTGAACTCTAAAGATTAAATTTTTTACTTTCAACAAACACCTAGACTATAACAGGTTCTTCTTGACAATCTTAAAAAATTAAATCCGTAAAACTGAGCTATTCCACTAAGGCAATTGGTTACAGAGGAAACTCGAAAGCCCTGGCTTTATGAATAGATTGTATTCAAACCATGACATTGCTCGGACACTTGGCAATTCGATGTTTGCTCCACTGCTTTTGTCAGGCCGAAGACTTTGTGATGAGATGAACCCTTCAGTTAAACCTGATAAAAGTGATTATAATGTTAAGCTGTCCCTCTAAAGTAATTGGTTAAACGCCCCGACTTTATGGATTCAGCTAGCCAGTCAATGGAAAATTAAATCAAATTTATCTGAGCAAGAAATTTTCGGTAATGTTGGACTAAGGGAGTTAAGGAACACCTGTTATAGTCGACTACACACGAGCACTCATGAATTTCATTTTTAGACCGATATTTTTCGCACTGCCTTTGTTGGAGGAGCCTACAAAGCTTGAACAAATGGAAGATTTCAGATGACCGAAATAAAATATCTGGTAATTGGTCATTATAGTTGCGTCATTATGTCCGCACCCAAATGAAATGCCAAAGCATATTTCGGTATTTTAAAAAAAATAACATTTTGGGTTACCAAAACCTTAGAAAGGAGGCTAACCTAAAGCCAACTCATCCATTTGAACATTTGTCAAAGAATTGTAACTCTGAAAGCATTAAAAGAGCTCTTTATTCCTTTGATATTTTTTGAACTCACATTTACAATTTGATTCAATTGCGAACAATATTTTACAACATTTTTATCATGTCTCTCTCCTAAAACAAGAAAAAGGAGAAAAACATTTTCAAGCAGAACAATCTCAGATATGAAAGGTCTGTAAAGCCAAAGCTCGGGAAGCAAATGGGGCACGATCCATTCCAAGGACCTGATTGACAGACAAAGCACGAGACTCCATCCAGAAGATAACACATAATTCATTCATATTACATGCATCTTAAACATACTTAGGTGCATCACCTTCATCATTTTAGCATACACGTTTTTGTAGCTTTTAGAGTCAAGTTTTGACTTCAGGATGAAGGATACTCGACTCTCAAGCGCCTTCAAAGAATGATGGTGGTTGATTAACTCGGCAGTAAGAAGCTACACCTCAACCGACTTGACATCTTAGAACCAATTTCAGATAGGTTCGAGAACCAGTTCAAAACAAATCCAGTCCGACACAAACTCAACCATGAGCAGTATGTTTCCAGTTAACACTTTCAAGCCAGATTTCAATTCCACGATGAAAGATATCCGGCTCACAAAATTTGGCGAAAGGGGCCATTATTCATTTAAAGGAAATTTTCAGCACAACTTAAGTCAAGAAAAGTTATCTGTCAACAAATAACTCTCGAATTTCATTCAGAGTCTATTTCAACTTACAGCGAAGGATATTGGACTCCAGACAACGCATGTTCAACTTCACGACGAAGGGACCGCTGGTTGTCAACAAACAACTTCTCAATATCAGAGCCAATTTCAACTTCACAGCGAAGGATATTGGACTCCAGACAACGCAAGTTCAACTTCACGACGAAGGGACCGCTGGTTGTCAATAAACAACTTCTCAATTTTAGAGCCAATTTCAACTTCACAGCGAAGGATATTGGACTCCAGACAACGCAAGTTCAACTTCACGACGAAGGGACCGCTGGTTGTCAACAAACAACTTCTCAATATCAGAGCCAATTTCAACTTCACAACGAAGGATATTGGACTCCAGACAACGCAAGTTCAACTTCACGACGAAGGGACCGCTGGTTGTCAATAAACAACTTCCCAATTTCAGAGCCAATTTCAACTTCACAGCGAAGGATATTGGACTCCAGACAACGCATGTTCAACTTCATGACGAAGGGACCGCTGGTTGTCAACAAACAACTTCTCAATTTCAGAGCCAATTTCAACTTCACAACGAAGGATATTGGACTCCAGACAACACAAGTTCAACTTCACGACGAAGGGACCGCTGGTTGTCAATAAACAATTTCCCAATTTCAGAGCCAATTTCAACTTCACAGCGAAGGATATTGGACTCAAGACAGCACAAGCTCAACTTCACAGCGAAGGGGCGGCTGACTGTCAACAAACAACTTCTCAATTTCAGAGCCAATTTCAACTTCACAATGAAGGATATTCGACTCCAGACAACACAAGTTCAACTTCACGACAAAGGGACCGTTGGTTGTCAATAAACAATTTCCCAATTTCAGAGCCAATTTCAACTTCACAACGAAGGATATTGGACTCAAGACAGCACAAGCTCAACTTCACACCGAAGGGGCGGCTGACTGTCAATAAACAATTTACCAGTTCCAGAACCAATTTCAACTTCACAGCGGAGGATATTGGACTCGGAACAATACTTGGATCTCAACTTCACGATGAAGGATATCCAATTCGAGGCTCAACTTCACAACAAAGGGGCCATCTACGGTTTCAACTTCACGACGAAGGGAATCGTGCCAACCAAAGACCTTCGAGTTCGACTACGCTCAGCTCAAAGGCACATCATTTGCAACATAGCTTAAGGCAAGAAGGGCTATTTTTCCAATCAAAGATCTTCGAGTTCGATTACATTCAGCTCAGAGGCATATTGAATTTATAGCTTAGCTCAAGGCAAGAAGGGCTATCTGTCAATAACAACTATCGAGTTTGATTCCATTCCGATCGGATCTCCTCATTACGTAAGAGTTGTGTCAACCTTAGATGGTCTGTCATCCTCAACATGAAGGAACAATGTCATCTTCAATCCTCTATTTTCAGACAAAGAATTGGAGCTCCAGACAAAAACATTAGCCAGACAAAATTAGGCCATTATTTTGTCTTTGCTTCGTCGTTATTTACACAACAGACGAGCAAAGAGGGGCAGTTGTAATACCCTAATTTTGTCCGAGAATTAAAGAGAGAAAAATGCAAGGACCAAACTTATGATTATACCTATTATAAGTTGGGACTTTAAAATCAATCCAAAAGCAACCCACGTTCTGTCAGTTAAAAACAAACAAACAATCACCCATGTATCTCCACCATTCCACACCACTACCCACCACCTCGCACATCTCTCACATGTTTGCTCATTTTTCTCTAAAAAAATGAACGTGAGAATCTGGATGCTTTTAGTATTTAAAACGTATTCTTCTCATCATTTTAGGGGGGGAATTCAAAAACGGGGACACAAGAGATACCTGTAAGCACTGGAAAAATACGGGAAGAGGACCTGTAGCTCTATGTGTTCTTAATTCGTTAGAAGAGTTTTTGGAGTTTGGGAGGAGTAAAGTCCTGAAAAACCAGTGAGGAGAGAAAACTCAGATTAGGAGAGGGTCGGTCGACGGAGCAAGGTTGTCAGTCTTCGCACAAAGGCCTCGCTACGCAACCCCCACTCTTGGGCTGTTGTAGTGCTGTTATTCCTGGTCGTTTGGTAAGTAAACCGTGAGTCCAAGGCCGTTTTAGCCGCTTGCTTGGTTGGGGGTTTCATCTTTGAGGACTGGGTTGGACTGGAAGGTCGTGTATCACCTTCAACGGCCATGGGTGGCCACTGTCGTGCATCGTTCAGGTTGTTTGGGGCCTCCACTTGGGCAGTCATGGTCACCGCCGCTCTACAAAGCTACTGCTGTTTTTTTTTTCCTTGCTGCAAAGTCTGAGGAGACGCCTCGCCCTTGGAACAATGTGTTGAGAACTGCTTGTGAAATATTCTATAAGCAGGATATTAAATTCTTATCTTATCTACTCCCTGTTGATTGGTTTGAGCAGTATCAGGAACGCGTGGCCGAGGCAGAGCAAATGATATTGACTACCTTAAATTTTGAAGGTAACGTGGAACATCCATATGATCCTCTACATCCGTTCTTAATAAACTGGGCCTTTCACAAACTGCCTTGGTGAACCGGGCATTGAACTTGGTCAGTGAGGGGTAAGATTGTATTTAATTATTCAATGTTACTAATTTGTTTTTTTGAAGTTAATTTTACAAGTGAAGGATTAGTTATGTTAGTTTTAGAAGTAAAATGACGTGTCTTGGACCAACAAGTTATTTGTTTTTTAAGTTACTTTTGCTTCCACCTTTCACATATGGCACTTTCCCATCAAATTTACTTTTTTTCTTTGATTTGTTATTCATTTATCATTATATTTTTCATTTAATTTATTATTTTATTGTTTTTTTTTCTATTTTTTCTATTTTTTTCTTTTTAATATTTATTTCATATTTTTTATCTAATATTTTCGACTCTTTTAGAAGAATTTCAACCAATCAAAGGTGGGTAATTTGAATCGGGTTTTTAAATTTTAATTTCAATTTTCGCAATTGAGACAATCGACAAATTAAATGGTACCGAAAGGGTAGTTCAAGGGTGCTAATCCTTCGTTGACTGTAACCGACTCCCGAATCCGATATATTTCTGGTAAAACGCAGAGCAGGTAAGATGGTATCCGATCAACCTAATTTTTTTTACGAAAAATAAATGATCAGTGGCGACTCCAATTCATTTAATTCAAGTCGAAGCCCAATTCCGGGCCCAACCGAAAAGACGGTTCCGACAATTATGTTTCGAGTTCGTTCTTTTCTTTAAAAATTTGACAGATGTCTAAGTTGAACGTTAGCATAATGATTTAGATATGATAATCGTTTGAGATTTCAAGATCATATTTTATTATACCACATTCAATATGTTAATGTTCAGCTTAGAATATCGTCAATTCTTTAACGAAAAATGATGAGTTTGGAACAAAATGAATAGTTGGATGATCATTTTGTAACTCTTAATAGTTGAGAGACTTAATAAAGTAGTACCAAACAGTCAAGGGACCATTTTTGTATTTTACCCGAAAATTAAATCATTCTTTATATTTGATATATAAGTAGTCTTTGATTGTATTAAAATTTGACTTAAAATTAGTTTTTCAAATGCAAAATAAAATTATTTTAATACTGTTTTTCATTTAAAATATTCGAATTTAGTCTATAATAAATGTTTTTTTTTATAGTTAACCTCTTGTACAATTAGGGATGGGCATGGATCGAGTAAAGTTGGATTTTCGTTCCACCTGACCCGATCCAAAAATTTTAAATCATTAACTCAACCCGAATCCGAATTTATTTTATGAGATAAAAATCCGAACCCGACTTGAAATAATATACTTATTAAAAAATATATTTTTATTCAAGAAAAATAGGATTTAATTGAAAGAAAATAATATATAGAAGGGGAATTATTGCAATTATCCATCCCTAAATATATAAGGTGAAATTACAATTTTTTTCGGGTCAAGTCAGGTTAGATATTTTCGCTTAAACTCAACTCCAATTTGACCCGAACATAACTTTAAAAACCCCGACACAACTTGAACTTGATTTTTTAAAAAAATTTGACCCGATCAAGTCGGGTCGGATTGAAACCCTTCAGATTTGAGTCTCATGCCCATCCCTAGCGGTATAGCTCATACTAACTTTTAAGTCTATAATTTGATGTCAACAAGGCAATAAATAAATGCTAAATCTAAGTTGAAAATGTGAAACAAACAAACAAAGAAGATTAAATTTCAATGGTCTAGCATAATAAAGCAGTCCCCACCTAAAATCTATTAACGAAAATTTTAATTAATATATCAAAACAATGTAATTTTTATATTTATTCTTTTATTATAATTTCATATATGACTTTTTCATTTCGTACCGCCTTCTCCTTATTTTAATAAATTTTAAACAAATATAGATTAAATGTACACTAATTAAATTCACTTAATAATAGGACTAATTTGTTATTCAACATATAGTAAAGGACCAACTAGATGATTTAACCACACTGTTACTAATTATAGTGAGTATGTGTTGTTGGTTTGGGTTTCAGACCGTTTTAGTTTTAGGCCTAGTGTTCTTGGGCCTTCCGTCCATCCTTGCTGTATTTTTTCTTATGGGTAAATTACATATCTAATATCTAAATTATCAGTTTTAATTCGTTTTTATACATAAATCTTCATTTTCTTTCAAAATTCAAAATTAAATTTTGAACATGTGTATTAAAATGAATCAAAAACTAAAATTTAGGTATGATTTTATAAAAATTGAAGTCTAGATACTAAAACAGACAAAAACCGATAGTTAAAGTACTAAACGCATAGTTTACCCTTTTCTTTTTAATGAAAGAAATTAAAAAAAGTATACGTGGCAGTCTCCCTTCCCCTCACTAATTTTTAAACCGATAACAATAATTTGTACAGTTTTACAAAAAAATGAAATAGTTGATGGGGTGTGGCGGGAAATAGGAAAGCATTTGGTGAAATAAAGTAATGAAAGCTGAATAGATTCACATTCAATAATCAATATTGTATCTTCTTCAACGGGATTAACTGCTTTAACTACCAGATAATTTTTTTACTAGAAAGTATAATTGAAAATATCTTTCATCTACTTCCTAAAATCGTATTGGTCTAACTAGATGTGACATTAGATTCCTTAAACAATGTCAGGGGTTCAAATCCTGCCATTATGAATGAAGCAAACTGGGTTGAACCCTTACCTCTGCAATATTCGATCCGAATTAGTTAAAATTCAAGACCTTGAAATTGAATAACACTCCTTTTGCCCGGTGAGGTGGTTCAATAAATTCAATAGTTTTGTTGCATGCCCCCTGTCGTAACCGTCTTTCGGTTGGGGACCGGAATTGGGCTTCGACTTGATTAATTGATTAGGGAGTCGCCACCGACTATTTTAAAACGAATTTAGGTGGGTCGGACACCATCTTACCTGATATGCGTTATATCAGAAATGTGTCGGGTTCGGGAGTCGGTTACAATCAAGGAAGGATTAGCACCCTTGAACCGCCCTTTCGGTACCAATTAATTTGTCAGTTGTCTTAATTGCGAAAATTAGAAATTTAAATTAAAACTTGAAATATTCGATTCGAATTATTACCTTTGATCGATTGAAATTACCACTGAAAATGCCAAAAAAGGTTAGATGATAAAATAAAAATAAATACGAGGAAAAAATTCTAAGATAAAATAAGTAACAGAGAACCGCCCTTTCGGTACCAATTAATTTGTCAGTTGTCTTAATTGCGAAAATTAGAAATTTAAATTAAAACTTGAAATATTCGATTCGAATTATTACCTTTGATCGATTGAAATTACCACTGAAAATGCCAAAAAAGGTTAGATGATAAAATAAAAATAAATACGAGGAAAAAATTCTAAGATAAAATAAGTAACAGAGATAATTAAAAGTTAGTAAAAAGAAAATAAACAAAAATAATAAAGAAAGAAAGAAAGAAAATAAAATGAATAAAATAAAAATTAAAAGGGTTAGTGAAAAAATAAAATAAGAATAAGAATAAACTAAAAATAAAATAAAATATTTAAACGTAAACCATGAAAAAAATAATAAATAAAACAAAAATGACTAAATTAAAATAAAAGTAAAATAGAGAGTCCAAAGTAAAAACAAATGCAATTAGTGACCAACTTGAAAGAAATAAAAACATAACCCCAGAGCTATAATATGGAACTCTCTAATGACGCATTCCCTAGTTAACCCAAAAATTATATGAAACTCAAAAAATCCTTTGATTTTCACGCGTGATTCGTTTGGATTTTTTCTTTTGGCATTCTTTTACATTAAAAAAATAAAACTGGGATTTGAAAATTGAAATAGGTTCTTGTACCATATTTTACTTCAACGCGGTAATACGAAACAGAGAAAATGCTCGCTGGTAAAACCCATTTCCTGGGATTCTCTTGAGTTCATCATTGGGGCTCAAATGCGCAAGAAATGGAGCACCAAGGCTCTCCTTGGCACTGAATCCCGTCGAACCGTTTAAGGAAACTTGAAACCACGTTTATCTTTTTTACTCGTATCATTCTGTTCTTCTCCCTTGTATTTTTTCTCTTCCCCGGTCCTCAGCCGAGCGGATTTTGATTGTTTCCGAGCCAAAACGCGAACAAGAATCAACATGCAAGGACAGTAAAACGAACAAAAAGGTAAAAAATGTACCTTTCTTTTAATTTCCTTTTCGAAAAACACTTTACAAATGCCTTGATTGCTCGTATATCTCTCTAAGTGTTTCGTGTGATTTTCTTGTGGCTTTGTGTGCGTGTAATCGTGCTTATTTCCGTCGCGTTTCTTGTAAACTCTGAGTATTTTTGCGTGTCACCTCCCCCCATGAGTGTTCTAGTTACATGGGATTTCTAGCCTATGATTTTAGAGTTTGATCCTTATTAGAATTCTAACTCGGTTGTTTGTTGGTTTGTTATCTCCATGAAATCCTTGCGCCGGAGAAATCGGAGTGGTTGAAGATGGGATATGCATCCGTGAAATCCGGGCTTGGGAAGTTTCGTGCGGCGCTGCTTGCTAGGGTTCCTGGAAACCTTGATCTGAGTTGGTTTGTTGGGCCTCGTGTTTTTTGTAGGGCCTGCAAATGTAACAAAACAATAAATAAATAAGTAATATAACACATAATATATATATAATATGTTTTATATTAAATATTATAATGAGACAAAATTTGGTGTCTACAGCTGCCCCTCTTTGCTCATTATCGTGTAACGAAAATAGAGCAAAGATTAAAAGACACAAATTTCAGTCATATCGAATATCCTCTGTCGTAGAGTTGAAATCCGATATGGAAACTGGTTTGTCAATATGAATCATGAGATGACCCCCTTGTCGTGAGGTTGAGTCAAAACTGGAAAATTCTGAGCCTGAATCATTCGTCGTAAAGTTGAAAACGAGCTAGAGATGGATGCTACTTGTGTGCACGATTCCCTTCGTCGTGAAGTTGAAACCGCGGTTGACCCCTTCGTCGTGAAGTTGAGTCTGGAATTGGATATTCTTCGTCGTGAAGTTGAAATCCAAGTAAGTAGCATTGTTCCGAGTCCAATATCCTCCGTCGTGAAGTTGAAATTGGCTCTGGAACTGGGAAATTGTTTGTTGACAACCAGCCGTCCCTTCGTTGTGAAGTTGAACTTGTGTTGTCTCGAGTCTAATATCCTTCGCTGTGAAGTTGAAATTGGCTCCGAAATTGGGAAATTGTTTGTTGACAACCAGCGGTCCCTTCTTCGTGAAGTTGAACTTGCATTGTCTTGAGTCCAATATCCTTCGCTGTGAAGTTGAAATTGGATCTGAAATTGGGAAATTGTTTATTGACAACCAGCGGTCCCTTCGTCGTGAAGTTGAACTTGCGTTGTCTGGAGTCTAATATCCTTCGTTGTGAAGTTGAAATTGGCTCTGAAATTGGGAAGTTTGTTGACAACCAGCGGTCCCTTCGTCGTGAAGTTGAACTTGCGTTGTCTGGAGTCCAATATCCTTCGCTGTGAAGTTAAAATTGGCTCTGAAATTGGGAAGTTGTTTATTGACAACCAGTGGTCCCTTCGTCGTGAAGTTGAACTTGCGTTGTCTTGAGTGGCACGATATCCTCCGTCGTGGAGTTGAAATAGCGGATGGCCCATTCGTCGTGAAGTTGAGCCTTGACTTGAATATCCTTCGCCGTGAAGTTGAAATCCAAGTATTGTATGTTGCGGGTGGACACGATTCCCTTCGCCGTGAAGTTGAAACCGTGGAGACCTCTTTACTGTGAAGTTTGGCTCCGAGTTAGATATCCTCCGTCGTGAAGTTGAAATCTACTCTCGAGCAAATTGTGTTGTTTCAAGAGAAATGTCTCAAGGGAGATAAAACTTAGTTCCAAAAGAAACTGTCTCAAGGGAGACAAAATGTGTTTTAAGAAAAACAATCTTGAGTGAAATAAATCTTCTTTCGAGTGAAATGAAATGCCTTATTTATGGTGAAAACGGTCTCAAGCGAGACAGATCTTGTTTTAAGAAAAAAAAATGTCAAGTGAGATAAATTAAATGATATTGTCTCAAGCGAGACAAAATTTATATTGGAAATAAATGTCGATCTTTCAATCTGTCGAGTTGGTTGAAGTGTAGCTTCTTGCTGCCGAGTCAAGCAACCAACATCAATCTTTAAAGGTGCTTTTGAATCGAGTATCCTTCGTCTTGAAGTCGAAACTTGATTCTAAAAGCTGCAAAGATTATGTATGTGGAAAAAATGATAAATATGATGCCCTAAAATGTATGCATAAGATGCATGTAACATGAATTGGTCATATTTTATCTCCTGAAAAAAGGTCTATTAATTCGCATTAGGATGTTGAATCCCCAAAAATGCCCCAAATGTTCCTCATTTCTTGTTTCAGCATTGATTCTGAGCATGAGTTTTGTGTCTGAGAGTCACATGTCATTTACCAAGATCCACTCTAGAGAGATTGTCTTGTTTGAAAAAAAAATGTTTTTCTTTCTCTTTTATTTTCAAAGTTCTGAAAATATTAATTAAAAGAGTTTGAAAAAATGTTTAATCAAAAGTTTTGAAAATATTGCCCTTCTCCCGGTTTTACAATTGAGATGAATCATAAAACTAAAGTTCATTGGATATCAAAGAATTAATTAAAATGTTAATCCTTCAATAAATTATAGCCATTTGACAAGTGCCAAGATCAAAGCTATGGTCAAGTAAAGAAAGGATAAAAAAGTATCATGTTATTGTGTTTGGTCAAATGTTTGGCATTTTTGTTCATTTGATGCTCAAAGGTTTGGCATTGGATGCTCAAAAGATTGATGGGGTAGCTTGCATGCTCCTCTGCTGGAAGTGTTCCCTGACTCCCAACCTTTGTTGTCACACTCGGATTGTGCGATGCCTTATCAAGGAATTTACGTGATCGCCTCAATTGCACAATTTTTATATTCGAGCCGCCTTTTCAGGTTTTCAACTCGAACCCTCCTTTAGTTTCAAGACGTTATTCATGATTTACGTCTTGAACCACCCTTTGTTATTTTTTCTACCATGCATTAATTACATTGTTTTTTTGCAAACAAAGATTAATCCTGATGGGCGGGATGAAATCTGAAGATAGTCTCTTTTGTTTAGAAATCCATGTATGATTAGAAGGGACTTTTAAGGCACGTAATGTAGGCCATGGCTCATGGTTATGAAAGAAAAGGATAAATAGGCCCAAACAAGTGTTTTAGGGTGTTGAACCAAGGATTAATTCATTTTGATGCCTTCAATCCTGTCTTGCTCAATTTGGATCTGCTCATATGTGTTTCTCTGGATGTTCCATGATCTTCGAGTGAAGTGATTCAGAGATTTGGGAATGATTGTGCTTGATCAATCTCATAGTTTGAAGCTTGATGTGCCATTTGTCTTTAGGGAATCTTTGCATGTGCTTTTTGTCCATTTTTCTTTTTGATTTTTGCTCTTTTTTCCTTTTGTTCTTGTTTCTCTTTTTCTTTGTTTTTTTTTTTTGCTTTTTTGATTCTTTTCTTTTTTGTTCTTGATTGGATCTTCGCACTTGCCATTTGGTCCACCTTTTTGTGTCTCCTTTTGATTGATGTCTTCACTCATGTGAGTAGATTTCTTCCACCTTGCCCCCCAATGTGGAGGGTGATCCTTGGTTAGGGTTGAATCAGAAGAAAAATACTACATGCTCAAAAGGGGACACAAAGGATATATATTTTCTCCTGTTTTAAAGGGATAAAGAAAGAAAGTCGTTCATCATTTCATACATGGAATTCCTCACAGAAGAGGTATCCCCAGGGGGATAGATTTTCAGGATTAATTTCATTCACATGAAAACAGTGTAGTTAATGCGTGATAGAATTATTTCGAATGAATTGTTTTTTTGCTCATTGCTCCCAACATATCTCAATGTTCAGGCTAATCTTGTTCAGGCTCAATGTCCCGACGAGATGCCCCAAATTGTGTCTTAGAAGAATGCTCATGTTCAAATGAACAACTCAATGCCTTGGGTATTAAAATGTCAATTTTGAGTCTAAAAAGACAATGGTGTGACTTTATTTGACTCAAATAAAGGTATGGGTGTATCAAAAAGATAAAGACAATGTTCAAGAATTTCAAAGGGAAGTTATGTCAAAATTTGGTCTTTTTGGTAATGATCAAGGTATTTCATTTTGGGGTTTGAGACATGATAAGAAAGGTCTAATCTTGTCATATGTCAAAAATCTATAATTCTTGAAGAGTTAAAAGAATCCTTAATTCATTTAATATTCGAAGAACTAAAGATTAAAATTTGTTCAATTGCTCCACCTTAGAAAGTAGCATAAATTCAATCGTTTAAAAGATTAAGCAAACATGAAATATCAGTGACGTGTTCAAACAAAACAATCCTCTAAGTGCAAATGGTATATGACATGCCCCCTTCTTCGGCTGTCAATGCCCCTGAATCCATCAGGTTTTGGATCTTGCGCTTCAGCGCCTTATAGTTCTCAGAGGAATGTTTGGAGCATCTTATGTGGCAACTACAAATAGCTTCAACATTGTAGCCCTTAGGATATGTGGACTTTTTTCTCATATCATCTTGGCAGGTTTAGTCGTACAACCAGTTGATTGGGCTCATTCGTTGTGATAGTTTTTTTTATGATGTTACAATCTTGCTTCCATATGGTGTCATGTGGTTAAAACCACTTCATTGAATTCTCCATGAAGAGATTTCATGTTTATGAAAATACTTAAAAAATGAAATGTATATGCAAAATGAAAAAATGCATGAAATGTTCGAGGCATTGATCCAAAAACATGTATGTTATTGTAAATAACCTTTATTGGGACAAAAGTGTTTTATCTTTTAAGAGACAATAAACATATTTAAAGGTACATCCAGACTAAATCCTCTAGGTCCGGAACCGGTTGACTAGTCATTTGCCTTCGTCTTTCACCGGTTGAATAACCTGTCGAACCGCTCCGACCTCTCTGGATGAACCGTGAAAATGTTGAGTTTTTTTGTATTGGTTCCCAAAAAGTGTCGAATGACTTCATCTCTGGCTTTCATCCTTTGCTGAATCGGAAATTCCATTGAAATCCTCCATCAAATGGATTATTCGAAGTTCATTTGCTTGTTTCTTGAATTTGTCGACAGTGACTTGCCATCTTGTTCTTGTTGTCTTTGAATGGACTCTCGAGGTCAGTAACCTTTTTCTCGTCTTGCCCCTACCACCTTTGTCAACCCATTTTTGAAAAGTTAACTTTTGATGTACTTGATTGTGAGCACCATGAATGTGACACATAGTTGTCTTGCAAATTGTCCTCATTTTCTTTCTGAGCCTTTTCGGACCATAGTCGGACCCCTGCGTTCTTATCTCTTGTATTACAACCCCTTTGTCCATTAATGCAGATTATTCATATTTTAACAAACAAGTTTTTGGTGGATCAACACCTCTTTTAAATGATGCAAATAATGAAAACAAAATAAAAGAGAACAAAAGTAAAATAGAGTTAGTGAGATAAATCAAAACAATAATAAAAACGAAAAATCCTACCCCACATGATATCTACCCCGCATGCTTTAATTCCTACCCGGACATGATCTCTATCCCGCATGCTAATTCCACACAAATCCTAACCGCATATTTGTCTAGTTCGCATGCTTTGAACAGAAAGTAAAGCAGGAAATAATTCCGGCATCCTAGGGTTTGAAATGAGGTTTTGAGGTGGGCTCTAACTCCTTGTAGTCTCCCGAGTTAGGTTCTAAAAAAACGGTACTCGAGTTCTCCTTGCTGGTGCCTCCTTAGGCTTACCAGACCCTTAGTCCTAAATCCATCACAGGCTTGTGTGGACAAAGTTAAACTCGAGAGGAAACATTCCCTTATGCCCATACGGAGAATAAATTCACACGAAGACATAAGGTATATGAATCTCGAAGGCTACTTGCTAGGCCCGCACGGTGAATAAATTCACACGAAGGCGTCGCTTTCACCCCCACTTAAATAGGGTTCGAAGCTCGGGTATAGAGCTAGAGATGATAATTTTGAAAATTCAGAGATCATTAAAAAACGTCAGTACAACTATTTACTTGAAAAATAATCAAAGGTAACTAATTAGAATCGAATAAATAAATTAAAATTAAAATTTATAACTTTCGCTAAAAAAGACAACCGAAAATTAATTTCGGCCTGACTCACTTACCTGTCCCCAGCGGAGTCGCCAAGCTGTCGTAACCGTCTTTCGGTTGGGGACCGGAATTGGGCTTCGACTTGATTAATTGATTAGGGAGTCGCCACCGACCATTTTAAAACGAATTTAGATGGGTCGGACACCATCTTACCTGATTTGCGTTATATCAGAAATGTGTCGGGTTCGGGAGTCGGTTACAATCAAGGAAGGATTAGCACCATTGAACCGCCCTTTCGGTACCAATTAATTTGTCAGTTGTCTTAATTGCGAAAATTAGAAATTTAAATTAAAACTTGAAATATTCGATTCGAATTATTACCTTTGATCGATTGAAATTACCACTGAAAATGCCAAAAAAGGTTAGATGATAAAATAAAAATAAATACGAGGAAAAAATTCTAAGATAAAATAAGTAACAGAGATAATTAAAAGTTAGTAAAAAAGAAAATAAACAAAAATAATAAAGAAAGAAAGAAAGAAAATAAATAAAATGAATAAAATAAAAATTAAAAGGGTTAGTGAAAAAATAAAATAAGAATAAGAATAAACTAAAAATAAAATAAAATATTTAAACGTAAACCATGAAAGAAAAAATAATAAATAAAACAAAAATGACTAAATTAAAATAAAAGTAAAATAGAGAGTCCAAAGTAAAAACAAATGCAATTAGTGACCAACTTGAAAGAAATAAAAACATAACTCCAGAGCTACAATATGGAACTCTCTAATGACGCATTCCCTAGTTAACCCAAAAATTATATGAAACTCAAAAAATCCTTTGATTTTCACGCGTGATTCGTTTGGATTTTTTCTTTTGGCATTCTTTTACATTAAAAAAAATAAAACTGGGATTTGAAAATTGAAATAGGTTATTGTACCATATTTTACTTCAACGCGGTAATACGAAACAGAGAAAATGCTCTCTGGTAAAACCCATTTCCTGGGATTCTCTTGAGTTTATCATCGGGGCTCAAATGCGCAAGAAATGGAGCACCAAGGCTCTCCTTGGCACTGAATCCCGTCGAACAGTGTAAGGAAACTTGAAACCACGTTTATCTTTTTTACTCGTATCCTTTTGTTCTTCTCCCTTGTATTTTTTCTTCCTCGGTCCTCAGCCGAGAGGATTTTGATTGTTTCCGAGCCAAAACGCGAACAAGAATCAACATGCAAGGACAGTAAAACGAACAAAAATGTAAAAAATGTACCTTCCTTTTATTTCCTTTTCGAAAAACACTTTACAAATGCCTTGATTGCTCGTATATCTCTCTAAGTGTTTCGTATGATTTTCTTGTGGCTTTGTGTGCGTGTAATCGTGCTTATTTCCGTCGCGTTTCTTGTAAACTCTGAGTATTTTTGCGTGTCACCTCCCCCATGAGTGTTCTAGTTACATGGGATTTATAGCCTATGATTTTAGAGTTTGATCCTTATTAGAATTCTAACTCGGTTGTTTGTTGGTTTGTTATCTCCATGAAATCCTTGCGCCGGAGAAATCGGAGTGGTTGAAGATGGGATATGCATCCGTGAAATCCGGGCTTGGGAAGTTCCGTGCGGCGCTGCTTGCTAGGGTTCCTGGAAACCTTGATCTGAGTTGGTTTGTTGGGCCTCGTGTTTATTGTAGGGCCTGCAAATGTAACTAAACAATAAATAAATAAATAAGTAATATAACACATAATATATATATAATATGTTTTATATTAAATATTATAATGAGACGAAATTTGGTGTCTACATCCCCATTACAAAGTAAGCAAATGAGGGTACTTTTGTTTAAAGTTCAAACCCATCATGCAGTGAAGATGGCAGAAAGATGAGCTTTAATGACGCCCTGTTTTCTGGCTGCCAATTTCGTGTCGTTTGTTGAATGGTTTTCATAACGATAAAGTGCTTCCGACCGAGTCAAAGATTGAATAATTTCCTTCTTCTGTCAATTAGTTTCTTTAATAAAGAGATATCCATACAAATCTTCTTTTGAGAGCATTAACTATACATACTGCAATCAATATATATTATAGAGGAAAGTGAATAAGAAGTAGCCAATATGTGTGAAGAGACTAGTCCGGGGACGATGGTTGTGAACAAGACATACGCCGGCAAATGTTCACATGGAGTGTTTAAGCTTTCAGATTGGGACAAACAACGTATTTCATGCAAAATCTTCTTTGATAAGGTTTTTTCATTACAGCAGTTCATGGAGTAAACCCTCAGCCCCATAACTCGAGCAATACTATCAAATGGAAGTTGCCGAATCCACTACTACATGACATATAAACATCAATGGAGGAAGTAATATCATTACTGCCAAATGTTGCCTAACCACTTTTTCTAATTAATCACTTGTATCTGATTTATTGGTCGATTAATTCAGATCGAGTTTTATGAGATCTAATAAGGAGACGACCCACCCAATTCAATTTGCTCCATACGCAAAGACAATTATTTGAACTCTTGACGTCTTTTAAAATGGGTGAATAATTATTTTTATTTTGCAATTTTTGTATGAAAATAAATATCATCCATATTTAGGAAGAGAAAATCGCCTCAGTGACCAAAAAAAAGTTATAATATACGATTTTAACCAACTTTTTTTGGATTTGCCAAAATGACCAACAAAATCGCAACGCGAAATAAAAATCGCAACGCGATCCCCAGAATCGCAAATCAGTTTCCAGAATCGCAAATCAGTTTCCAAAATCGCAACGCGATTCTTGAAAATCGCGATGCGATAGTACAAATTCGCATTGCGATTTTCCATAATCGCAACGCGAATATGAAAATCGCAACGCGAACACATAAATCGCAACGCGTATCCGTAAATCGCAACGTGTATCCGTAAATCGCAACGCGTATGGGTAAATCGCAATGCGTATCCGTATATCGCAACGCGTATCCGTAAATCGCAACGATAATACATAAAATCGCAACGCGTATCCGTAAATCGCAACGCGATATTTAAAGCGCCATTATAATCGCTACGCGTATTTTATTTTCAAATTACAAAAAGAATATTAAGACAAAATCCCGTAATCGCAACTCATAACCTAAAACCTAAAATCACAACTCAGTCCCATCTCCATCTCTCACTCTCTACGGCAAAGAAATCCGTCCCCATCTCCGAAGATTTCCGTCCCCATCTCCGACGAAATCCCTCACAACCATTCACGGTCAGAAATCCCTCACAATATTCAGAAATGGAAAATCAACCTCCGAGGGTTAGTTTTTTTAATTATTTTTATTTTGAAATGTTTGCATTATTGTAGGTTTTTCATATTGAAACTGATGATAAGTTACTGGTCATTTCAATAATAGATTAACCATTTCACTTAGATTTCATTTCGCGTTACGATTCTGTCGTTGCGATTTTCATTTCGCGTTGCTATTCTCTCGTTGCGATTTTCAAGTTAGTATTTGTCTTTGTCTTTGTTCTGTCTTTTGGTTGAAGTAATGCAATCCATTCAAGTTTCAATTTGCAGAAGAGTCGCAACGAGATAAATGAAAATCGCAACGAGAGAATGACTGTCGCAACGAGAGAATCGCAACGCGAAATGAAAATCGCAACGAGAGAATCGCAACGCGAAACCAAAATCGCATTGCGATTTTCATTTCGCGTTGCGATTCTCTCGTTGCGATTTTCATTTCGCGTTGCGATTCTCTCGTTGCGATTGTCATCTCGCGTTGCGATTCTCTCGTTGCGATTTTCATTTCAACCAAAAGACAAAACAGTGTTGCAAATTTTAGTTTCAAGAATAAACTACTACTTTTTATGTTTATTGTTTTTGGTATATCTTCACAGTGTAGTTTTTGGTATATCTAACTTGGTATGTTTATTGTTTTTGTAGAAATTTTTTTCGGCTCAATTGACCTTGAGAAATAAAGTCAGCCTGGCCACTACAATTGCAAAGAAGCTTTCACCTGCTCAAAGACAATTGTTTGAGGAAACCTGCTTCGGGCCATGGCTGAGAGTACAGCATCCGGGTGGAGATGCTAATTTGACCCATTTGTGGCTTCAGACCATGACATCAAATCTACCCGACAGTATACAACGTGGTGAGGAAGAGATATGGTTTCATTTTCCACCAGCGTATACTTGCTTTGGGCGGAAGGAGTTCTGCTTAATCACTGGTCTACGATTCGGACACGATGATGTAGGCCGGTACACTCGTCATATCGCCCGCCCATCATGGTTATCCCGGGTTTTTCCGGATGAGTCAATGGAGAAGCCGAACCTACATGTCGACGACCTGAAGAAATTATTTAATAAGAAAGCTGGTTTCACTCGGATGGAAGACGTCGATGTTGTCCGAGTATGCCTTCTACTACTTGTGTATGCCGGCTTTTTAGGCGAGAGGCCAGACAACCTATTCATCGGGAGCTAATAATATTGGTAGAGGACCTGAATGCATGGAATCTGTTTCCGTGGGGTTCGTATATATGGAAAGCTACCTGGACTAAGTTGTCGTCTGCCTTTGATGACCGCAAAAGTTTGCGGGGCGATGGGTCCAAATACACTTTGTCAGGCTTTGTTTGGGCCTTTAAGGTAAGAATTTCTATATAATGTTTCTAAAATTATAATTAATTATTTAACAATTACTAATTTTGTTATTATATTGTTTGTAGATTTGGATATTCGAGGCTTTCCCCAGCATGCATACATATGCAATAAAAACGTCAAATGATATTCCCAGGGCTATTTCCTGGAAGAGGAAAACTCTGTTGGATGGGAAGACTTAATACCATATGCCACAATAAATAATGTAAGTTAACACAAATACTTTCATATAATATATAAACAAGTTATTAATAGTAGACGTTTAACTTTGTTTGAGTTTTTATATTTTAGGAGGCCAACATTCCATTACAAAGACTGACACCCACGGAGGAAGAGCTTGCCACTGATTGGTGGCAAGCTAGTCAGAATTTTTTTGATGGCACGGATGATGAGCAGCATCCACTTCCTCCAATTCGAGAGCCATCACCTCACCTAGAGCCATCACCCGATCGACCCGACTATACATCTCTAGAACGAGAGCCATCACCTATCCCGTCACATCATCGAGCCTTTTCTCCACCATCACCTCATGATAGGCGACCGGCAAAGATGCCACGACTCCTATCTCCCTGTTCTCCACCTCCACCTCAACGGGATGAGTCAAGGGAGTTACGTGATGAGGTCAATGCCTTGCGTGAGGAGATCGGTACTCTACGCGATAACGATGGTGCATGGCGTGTGGAGGTGTCAACTTTACATGGTGAGGTTGCCGCTCTACGTGAGATGATAGTATCGTTGCAGAATGAGGTTCATACTCTACGCAACGAGGTAAGTTTAAGATTTTCCATATTTAACTTAATGATAAATTTACTCGTAATTTCACTTAGATTAGCCATTTCACTTAGATTGCTTAGTAAATTTATTCGGTTGCTGCCAATTCTGCTAAACTGTGTATTCTTTAACACTGTGAAATAGTATTTGTCTTTGTTTTGTCTTTTGGTTGAAAGTAAATTTGTTCGGTTGCTGCCAATTCTGCTAAACTGTATATTCTTTAACACTGTGAAATATATTTGTCTTTGTTTTGTCTTTTGGTTGAAAGTAAATTTGTTCGGTTGCTGCCAATTCTGCTAAACTGTGTATTCTTTAACACTGTGAAATAGTATTTGTCTTTGTTTTGTCTTTTGGTTGAAAGTAAATTTGTTCGGTTGCTGCCAATTCTGCTAAACTGTGTATTCTTTAACACTGTGAAATATATTTGTCTTTGTTTTGTCTTTTGGTTGAAAGTAAATTTGTTCGGTTGCTGCCAATTCTGCTAAACTGTGTATTCTTTAACACTGTGAAATAGTATTTGTCTTTGTTTTGTCTTTTGGTTGAAAGTAAATTTATCCATTCAAGTTTCAATTTGCAGAAGAAGAAATAGCATTGCGATTTTCATTTCGCGTTGCGATTCTTTCGTTGCGATTTTCATTTCGCATTGCGATTCTGTCGTTGCGATTTTCATTTCGCGTTGCGATTTTGGTTTCGCGTTGCGATTTTAAGTTTCGTGTTGCGAAAGTAAACTATTTCTTCTTCTGCAAATTGAAACTTGAATGGATTGCATTACTTCAACCAATAGACAAAACAAAGACAAATACTAACTTCAGGGTATTAGTTTGAAACATATTTTTCTTTGTTATCTGATGCATTTTGTGAACTATGATAGAATAATGACTTGGGTGAATACAATGCAAGTTTGAAACATATTTGTCTTTGTTTTCACTGTTTAAATATCATGTCTGTTTATTTACTGATTTTTGTATTTAATTATTTAGCGGCCCGATAGAGTGGATGCTTTACGTCGGGTTATGCTTGCACGACGGAGTTCACGCATCAGACAGCGTGCACGTGCTATTAAGTCTCCGTACACCCCAATAGTGCGAAGACACCGCAAGAAGAAGCCCGACTCGCCTGTCATCCCTCAAGAGTCCACTCCTATCGTTGAAGAGGCCCCCCATATCATTCCTCGAGAGTCCCCTCCCACCGTTCAAGAGGCCACTGTCATCATTGAAGAGGTCCCTCCCACCATTCAAGAGCCCGATTCACATGGCGTCATATGTAGGCTTCTTGAGAAACCCTCTGTCGTGCCGGACATGATGGATTCAAGTTGGCTCTCGTATGAGTTACCGGCCAGTACCATACCGGTATCTGAAGAGGAGAGGGAACAACTACCGGACACAATTTTGGATAACACCCTTTGGGCTAAGACCGCAGTTGATTTTATCTACATGAGCGGAGCAAGGGGTGTTTCACTGACATATGCAAGCTCACCGATGATATCTTTTTGTTGCTTGAACGGCCTTGGTGGGGCGTATTATTAGGGGTCGAAGACAATGGCTATTTCGATGGGGGGGTAAGTCTTATATTTTTCTTATATTTCAATTTGATTAATTTTTTTTTTAAATTTATGTAAGTCACTAATATATGTCTTTTTTTGTAAAACAGCATATCGATGCGTGGGTGACACGTCTTCTAATAATAAGAAAACTTAAGAAAAATAAAAATATACGATATACAATAATGCCGACGTCTTTTCACGCCGTTCACTTGAAGAATGCACGAGATGAATCATTTGATTTGGGCAATGGACAAGCTAAACTTTATCCTGCATGGTGGGAGGTCGATAAGGTTAGTATTTATTTTAGATTGAGTTTAAAGGTTTTATGAAATAAGTGCGCAAATGAATGAATTATTACTTATGATTGCAGGTGTTTATCCCTGTTTTGGAACGTAAACATTGGATTCTCGTCGAGCTTCAGCTCCCATCCCTTAAGACAATAGTGTATGACAGCATGATAAATTACATATCATTGGCTGATTTAAGAGATGTTATTAAGGGATGGAGCTCTCATTTGGCTAAATTCTTGGATGCGATCAATTATTGGACTCGTTCTGGAAACAAGAAGCCAAAGAAGCTCAATATTACAGTTATTAGAGACGAGACCGCGCCACAACAAACGAGCGGAGCCAGAGGAGATTGTGGTCCTCTCGTATGCTTGGCGTTGGAGCGTTTGACGACGGGAAGCATCAAGTATCTACCTCCCACCGATAGAGATAAAGCTGCAGTAGGCTTGTGGTTTCGGCATTATATGGCTAAATCGATATATACGAGACGCTGCCTACCTGCATCCGCGTTATAAAAATGTCCATAAACAATTGGTAAGTTTATATACTTATAAATGAAAATGTTTGGTTAATTAACTAGAATTCAATAATTTGCGTAGAAAGTGTTGTTTGAACAAATGTTTGGTTTCTGCAGGTTAATCTCAGAAGTGAACTGCGTGAAAATGATGTCGAGCTGCAAAAGTTGATTCAATAGTTTAATTGATTGTTTTTTGATTGTTTAATTGATTTGTAAAGTTGATTCAATAGTAGATGATCGGAAATAAGAATTATTGCTTATTTTTTGATTGTTTAATTGATTTGTAAAAGATGATTTGTAAAAGTTGATTTGTGTAATTGATGCGAACATAATTCTTATTTGTGCTTGTTTAATTGATTGAAATGTAATGGTTGATTTTGTTGATTTCAATCTGCATTATGTTGAAGGCAAAAATGACTATCGCAATGCGAAATGAAAATCGCAACGAGAGAATCGCAATGCGAAATGAAAATCGCAATGCGGAAATGAAAATCGCAATGCGTTTATAATTTCGCATTGCGATTATCTCGTTGCGATTTTCATTTCGCATTGCGATTTTCATTTCGCATTGCGATTCTTTCGTTGCGATTTTCATTTCGCATTGCGATTTTCATTTCGCATTGCGATTTTCATTTCGCATTGCGATTTTCATTTCGCATTGCGATTTTCATTCCGCATTGCGATTTTAATTTCGCATTGCGATTCTGTCGTTGCGATTTTCATTTCGCATTGCGATTTTCATTTCGCATTGCGATTCTCTCGTTGCGATTTTCATTTCCGCATTGCGATTTTCATGTTGGGATTTTCATTTCGCGTTGCGATTGTATTTTCCGTGTTGCGATAGTCAAATGCATGCCTAATAGTGATAACAACTGAATAACAAGAGTTGGTTAAGTCAAAATGGTTGGCCTGAGTCATTAATTCAACTGAAAATGTTAAAAGTTCACACATAAAATCCACATAATACAACGTTTGCATTTAAAAATCACCTAAGTTAACAGTCTCAAAAGGTGAAGCCAATCGTGATTGGGATTTTAAAGATGATTGCCTTTGCTTGACACCATATGAGCTTTGGATTTTGATGAGGATCCATATTTTGGTAGAGGAAAAGATGATTTTGATGGCACTGGTGATCCACATGTCAACCTTGTATGACCACTTTCCTTGCACCGACTACATGTCGATCTCTTCTTCTCTTCACCCTTAGACGGTATACGATCGTGACTTTTTGGTCGGCCAGGTAGCCTTCTGTCCATGGCTGGTGGCAAAACTGTTTGTAAGTCATCTGGTATGTCCCACTCAGAAGGATGTGGAATAGGGTAGACAATCTCGGCATAAGTCTGTCGATAAACTTCTGTAGTGTAGCAATCCATAGCGTATGCGCTTGAATCATCTTGGTTTAAATGAAGAGCAACTTTATAACATGGCCACACGGATAACCAGATGTTTGCCATTTCATACAACTACACGTCTTTGCATTTAGATCGACTAGCCCATTTAAGTTATTATCCAGTACTTGAAACAAAGTGTTTGAACATGGTTCAACTCTCCATGACGTTGACTTCACAACACGTTTCGTTATCTTTTTTCAGTCCATGGTGTAACACGATGTTCCAATGTTCCTGTAAATTTAAATAAACAATACTTAGTAAAATATATAAATATGATAAGTTACGAATTCAAAGAAATAATACCTGCATGGTTTCTTTTCTTGTAGTACCACTGTTGAATAGAGGCTCGAAAAAACTCCATTAACATAGTAATGGGTAATTTCCGGAATGACGACTTAGAGCGTTGATTGATTCTGCACTATTAGACGTCATGAAACCATATCTTGCTCCAAGTTGATGTACTCTTGACCATCTTTCAAACCCGACATCTTCTAGTGTTTGAGCACACTGAGGCAAAACACGTCTTAAACAATTTATATGCTTATTGAAATCCACTTCCCGATAAGCTTTTACAGCATTCCAGTATGTCCATTGTGCTTTTTTATACCAGCAGACCTTGATTTTAGATTTCTATACAAATGAACACCACAAAGTCCATGAAAAGCATCTGGGAAACACCTTCTAACAGCGTTGTCAATTGAGTTTGCCCTATCGGATATGATTGTCAGATTGCTAATAGGACCTATGCAATCCCTAAGATGCCCCATAAACCATGTCCATGAATCAGAGGTTTCAGATTTGCCAACCCCGTAAGCTATTGGCAATATCCCATTGTTAGCATCCATGGCTACTGCTAATAAGTTTACTCCAAGGTATCGACCTTTCAAATGTGCTCCGTCAACTATAATAACTGGGCGCATGCAAGTAATAAACGAACGAATCTACAAAATAATATACACAAGAAATATAATCATTTAAATGTGAAATGCATGTAACTAACAAAAATGAGTCAACAAAATTATATTGATTTACTAACCGTAGCACCAATGGCGATAAACAGCAACTCAAAGCGTCCATCTCTATCTGTTTTGATATGAGTTACCGACCCAGGATTTTTCAGCTTTAAATTGTGACAATAAGCCGGCAGTTGGGCAAACGATGCTTCTGGCGACCCCCTCAACAATTCCAAGGCATAACATTTGGCTCTCCAAGCTTGAGAATATGATATACTAATCTTGAACCGAGCATTCATGTCAGTCATAATTTCATGTCCCCGATATACCCTGCCATTCAAAAACATTAACTCAGCCAGAAAACCACCCAACACCTTTTTGTTTGCCTGTCTATGGTGAGGAAAAACTTGGGTTCTTGAACATGTATGTTTATCAATAAAAGTCCTAACTTGAAACATTTTGCAATCTTTTATTCTCTTTGCAATCATACGCCACGTACAGTTTTTGTCAATCATACACCTTGTTTCGAAACGATCTTTGCTTGATTTGTTAACTTTTAGTTGATAGCCATCTTCCACACATTTCGTATATAAAGCTATCTTCAAGTCTTCCTTTGTATCAAAACAATCATCTTTCTTGATACGAATAACTTTTGTGTAACAATCAACTGCTTTCTTTATCAACTCTTCTTCCGGTATCTGAAGTAATTCTGGCATATTCCAGTTATACGCCCGTGGCATTTTCTTTTCTTCGGGGACTTTTTCTTCTTCTTTTTCTTCTTCAGGATTATATGAATTACAGAATGGATGTTCAACATGTTCATTCACAGTCGTAACTTCCTCCTCATTATCATCAACATTACATTCTTCGGCAACGGCTGTTTCATCATCAAAATTCGGGTATTGACCAATATCAATATCATTACACGCATGGTCTGTTTCTTCTTCTGAAACATCATCAAAATCCGTGTATTGACCAATATCAAAGTCCGGATATTGACCAAGACCAAATTTCGAATACTGACTAGTACTCACAATTTTTTCTGTTGGCTCATCATCGTCTAACTGGTCAATACGAAAACCGGAATTTGGTGCTGAAAGTTGATTGGGATTTGGATTAGAGAAAGGTTGTGGGTTTTGAGAAAAACTTAGTTGATTACTACCCGCTACTGACCCAACAATACTACTTCTAGGTTCAACAACATACAATGTAACATCATCTTGTGAAACACTAATGTAAGCAATGAATCGTTCAACATCTTCATTGTCGGTTAACAAATAAACTTTACCATTTCTCTGATAAGATAGCCTAAATCCACTTAGGGGCTCTAAATTCAATTTATTTGAAACACGTAGCATTAGAGTTTCATAAGTTAACTTTTGTAAAGACAATTTTAGTTGAAGATTCATGGGTAAAGGCATATATTGTAAAACACCATGAACATTATCCCATGACCCTCCAAAACACAAATCTATCCAAACATGATCAACATTAGATGATTTCATGGTTGTAAATTAATTTACTAAACAGACGAGCTGCGAAACTAAAACCTGTTGCCGGATTGGGAAGGATGTCGTTGGATATAGGAACGGATGTCGCCGGAGAGAGTGATAGATGGAGATGGAATGAGTTGCGATTTAGGATTTAGTTTATGATTTCAGTGTTATATACCCAAAATTTAAGTGTTGTGATTTACAGATTCTCGTTGCGATTTACGGATTATCGTTGCGATTTACAGATTCTCGTTGCGATTTACGGATTATCGTTGCGATTTACGGATACGCGTTGCGATTTACGGATTATCGTTGCGATTTACGGATACGCGTTGCGATTTACGGATACGCATTGCGATTTACGGATACGCGTTGCGATTTACGGATACACGTTGCAGTTTACGGATACGCGTTGCGATTTACGGATACGCGTTGCGATATACGGATACGCATTGCGATTTACCCATACGCGTTGCGATTTACGGATACACGTTGCGATTTACGGATACGCGTTGCGATTTATGTGTTCGCGTTGCGATTTTCATATTCGCGTTGCGATTATGGAAAATCGCAATGCGAATTTGTACTATCGCATCGCGATTTTCAAGAATCGCGTTGCGATTTTGGAAACTGATTTGCGATTCTGGGGATCGCGTTGCGATTTTTATTTCGCGTTGCGATTTTGTTGGTCATTTTGGCAAATCCAAAAAAAGTTGGTTAAAATCGTATATTATAACTTTTTTTTGGTCACTGAGGCGATTCTCTCTATTTAGGAATGACAATTTCACCCGCATCCGATCATCCGATGGGTTCCGACCCGATCGTGTCAATTTAAAAAAATTAATGTTCAAATCAGGTTGGGTCAGATTTTTTAAAGGGTGAAGTCAAGTCAAGTCGGGTTCGAGCGAAGGGTGAAAAAACTCCAACCCTACCCGATCCAAGGATAATAATATAATTTTCTTAAAATTTTTCTTATTTTTTTAATTAGATCCTTAATTTATACTAGATCGGGTCGGATCTGATCGGAGTTGGATGAATAATATATATTTTTCGGGTCGGATGTAAGATATAATTTTTTAGGTCGAGTTGTGTTCAGATGGAATGCACATATTTTTGAATTAGGTCTGATTGACAAAAATCTGACTTTAACCCGACCTGTTGCCATCCTTGTACATATTGATAGATAAGTGTACATAAATATTTCATATAAATATTTACTATGTATATGAAAATTAGGTCAGGATGTGTTTTACTATTTTTCAATCTAAACAGCTTTATTCTCATTTGAGGCCAAATCTACATCTTTATTTATGATATAGAAACCATATATTTTGTACAAAAAGGAGAATTGTCTCTTTTTGTTTGCAAAAATTCCTCTTCAGAAAGATTTGGGCACATAGGTCTTGTCTTTGCTAGTGCGTAGAATGCCCATCTACTTTTTAGCTTTGTCAATATTGTAAACAAAATACATTATTTTATAATAAATATGTTACTACAATATTTATAAATACCACTATACATGCACGGATCTAGTGACTTTTGTGATAAAAGAATTGTTGTTATTCTTTGAAGACCCGAGGTCTAGCACAACAGATACCAGAAGTGTGAGCGTTCAATGTCGAGAAGTTGAGAATTATATTTAAACATATATTATCTTATACTTACCCTATATTAATAAAACAAAATACCACTATACACGTGGGCTCAACTCATAACTATTTCGGTCTAAATATGAATAGGTTCCAAATGATCAATTTTGTTTGTAATTATAATCATATTAATTTAATTGAAGCTTAAAAATATATATTTTCGTATGATATATTTAAATTAGAAGAAATAACATAATGCATAAATATATGAGCTATTGAATATAGTAATATTTAAACTCTCAATTCACCTATTATATAATTTAAATTCATATAAGTAGGTCAACATGAACATGCTAATCCTTTTCACATTGCATGGACAATACCAAGGATACATTTTAGTAGTTTTTTTTAATCTTTTATTTAATAATTTAATTAAACTGAATTTTAAATATAATTGGATTTGAGTAATTAGGGACCTTAAAAGATTTTAAATTACGAGAAATATTTGGGTAAAATTCACAAATGGTCCCTCGACTATAGGATACTGTTTTATTAAGTCTTTGATAATTAAAAGTCACAAAATGGTTCATCGACTATAGAGGGTTGCTTTGTTGAGACCCTCGACTATCAAAAGTTACAAAATAGTAAACCGACTATTCATTATGTTCCAAACTCATCATTTTTCATTAAAAAGTTGATCGTACTCTAAGTTGAACATTAACCGCCAATTTTTTAATGAAAAATGACGAGTTTGAAATATAATGAATAGTTGGGTAATCATTTTATAATTTTTAATAGTTGAATGACTTAACAAAATAACATTCTATAATTAATGATCATTTTATTACTTTTAATAATAAAAGAACTTAATAAAATAATATTCTATAATCAGGAGATAATTTGTGTAATTTACGGGGAAATATTTTTGGCATGTCGTAGTGTCAATACGACATAGTTTGAATCCACACCATTAAATACCCTAAAAGACCCTAAAGACTTACCATCACGTGGCCCTCTGAAGTAAAATAAACCCTCACACATAACGACAACAATATTAACGGTCGAATGCCGAAATAACCAAAATGACCCCCCGGCTGGTTCGATCACGCGGAATTAACGCCTTACCCGCCGGTGGACCCGAGCAGCCACAGTGTCATCAACGTAAATAAATCCAAACCTAGTGGATCCCATTGTCACACAAAATAAAGAAAATATCAGGACATATTATATTAAAAATTACTGATTTATGAATTCATGGCAAAATTGC
The DNA here is from genome assembly GCF_006381635.1 of Hibiscus syriacus. NCBI lineage: Eukaryota > Viridiplantae > Streptophyta > Magnoliopsida > Malvales > Malvaceae > Hibiscus > Hibiscus syriacus. The sequence goes on along the minus strand of NW_024063467.1, from coordinate 1,120,117 downwards.
TCAAATATGGGTATATGAAAAATTATTTTTTCAATTAGAATAAAACGAATAAAGATTAATAGATCATCTAATGTCTTTATGAAAACGCATGAAAGATTCGACGTCTTTTTTTCTCTCATAATCGATGCACGCCCATGCCTTTTCAGGTCATGTAGAAGACATCCACTGTTCTAGTATCTTCCTCAAACTATGCAGAAGGCATCGATTACTTCATACGTCTTTCATGCGTTAATGTTCAAAGTACTCTATTTGAAAGAATAATCCCAAGGGTACAACATATGAAGATTTTTTTTCTACTACATTATTTGGTCGATTTGTCATGGATTTATCACACGACCTCAATGATGAAAAAGATTCTTCTTCTTCTTAAGAGTTTTAAGTTCGAGTAGTTGCGCATGTAACTATATATTATCAATGACTGAGAAAGACTTTGAAGATATACTATTATATAATCACCTTAGATTATTAAAAAATACTGAATATGTTCAATAAAAAATAATGATCATTTTATAATAGTTCGATGAGTATAACGATTGTTTTGTAACTTTTAAAAATTAAATTATCAAAATGATTATTTAAACATAGTTTAGTGACTTTTTATGTACTTTAACCAAATATGAGAACAATAATCTTTTTGCTCTGCTTCTTATATGAAGCTCCCCAAGACTGCCTTCAAGACACTCAAAGATTCAATGCTAGTACAAACTGTCGGCAGAAACTAGCTTCTACTATTTGCCCTGCATTTTTTCCCACCCACTTTTCTCCCTTTCACTTTACTTTTTTCCGCCCACTAAGGCTGCACAAGTGGTGGCGCCGCCTGTTAACACAATGCAGCGCCGCGGTTGGTGGGTTGTCACATTATGCTGGTTAGCGTTGTTGCAGTGTTCAATGGTGTCTGGTCAGGTCCCGGCGCCGAAAAAAATGGACCTACATTGGCAACCTGCCACCGCCACTTGGTACGGCAGTCCTGACGGCGATGGAAGCGACGGTAAGTGTCCACCATTGGCTATTTTAGATCTGTAACTGGGTTTTCTTTGTTCAGCAGACTACTAGACTTCCAAACCAACTCGAAATTTTGGTTAATTTTACTTTTTTTGGAAAGTAATAATGGGTTGTTTATGGGATATTATTGTGTAGGGGGAGCATGCGGGTACGGGTCATTAGTTGATGTTAAGCCGCTGAGGGCCAGAGTGGGAGCGGTGAGCCCGGTGCTGTTCAAGAACGGTGAAGGGTGTGGAGCGTGCTTCAAAGTGAAGTGCCTAGACAAGAGCATATGCTCGAGGAGAGCCGTCACCATCATTGTAACTGACGAGTGTCCCGGCGGGTACTGCGCCAATGGCCGCACGCACTTCGACTTAAGTGGTGCGGCCTTTGGCCGTATGGCTATAACCGGCGAGAATTCGCAGCTCAGGAACCGAGGCGAACTACCAGTTGTTTACAGAAGGTATGTGCTTCTGGACTTTGCTTTGCAGGGACCTTTCCTTTTCACTGTCTCTTCTATTTTTGCCATTTTCTTCTTTGTTTTTATCGATTTTCTATAATTAATACAAAAGGTTAACTTTTGGTTAAAAACTACAGAACCCCATGTAAATACCCTGGAAAGAACATTGCCTTCCATGTCAATGAAGGCTCCACTGATTATTGGCTCTCTCTTCTGGTGGAGTTTGAGGATGTTGATGGAGATGTTGGGTCAATGCATATAAGAGAAGTAAGCCCTATTCGCTTTTCCCATAATTTTTACTGGTTTTGTTCATTATTTTCATTGAATGGTTTAAGTGGTAAAAAAGATGTTATTTTCATTGTCTCGAATTTGAGTATCCTTAAAACTTGTGCATCATTATCAATAGACTAAGAAAATAACCAACGAGGTTGGTTTAAGTGGTGATCAGTTTGATATCGTTTAAGCATGTTTCTAGTTTGAGTCATTATGTATGCATAAAATCTTTCCTAGGATACTCACCCCAAAATCAAGTGTGTGACGTGGGTCACTCCGGATTAGTTAGGGCGAATCCTTAGAACTGGGAGGGAAACTAAAAAATATAGACTAAGAAAATTATAAGATAACTGACTTTAGGAAAATTCTTAGGGCTAAAAAGCTGCACCTTCAAAGCACAAAGCACTTTCATAGTTACATGAAAAAAAGCTGTTCAAAATATGAACATCAATGTGGTGTCCATACCTTCAAAAGGATAATGGCAGAATGTTTTTAAAGTCCTACCATTATTATATATTATTAACCCCATGTTTAAGGGTAGGCTTGTTCCTAATATTAGATTTGTCTGCTTAACTAGATTCCATTAGTCCAACATATATGCCACTTTTATTAAGAAAACATTGCCCCCTTGCTTTCTGTAAATGGCTCCAATGTGCAAAATGCTCAAAACCTTACTTTTTCTTCAATCTATTTAAGTACTTTCTTGAATCTTGACTCCCCCCTGCATGTGATGATTGATTTTAGGGACCCCCAGTCCACACCCAAGGCTTACATTCTTCAGAGGATAATGGAAATTTTTAGTTCCAAATTTTTAAGTCTACATTAGTCCATGAATCTAGATTTTTGGTCATTTCTTAAGTTCGTAACCATGACGTAAAATCATGCGTCCGTGTCCAAGAACATACACATAAATGGTAATTTCTTGAAAGATATGGATATTGAGATAAGGATGTTGTTGGCAATTGCAGGCAAATTCCAATGAGTGGTTAGAGATGAACCATGTATGGGGAGCAAATTGGTGCATCATCAGGGGACCCTTGAAAGGGCCCTTCTCGGTGAAACTGACAACATTATCAACAGGAAGAACACTCTCAGCAAGGGATGTGATTCCCAGAAACTGGTCGCCAAAAGCGACTTACACCTCTCGCCTCAACTTCAAACTCTGATAAAAAAAAGCAGCAGCAGCAATTGGTCCATGACACAGCCAGAAGGCTCTCCTTTATAGTGTTCCTCATGACACAAAAAAGTGATCTTTGTCTCTGTTTTTCTTAAAGAAAAGGTACTGGATCGTTGGACAGCATAATAGCATCCAAGGGCTCTTTATTTTTCTTTATGTTTTTTTCAATTGTTTTTGTTTTAGTTACTATTTGCAGTGTGCAAGTGTGATTATAGTATAGATCAATGTAGCCCTCTCCAAAGGAGAGAGTGCGTTTAGCATTGTTGTTTGAATGTAGTTTGTGTTGTTAATTTGTGCAAGATGTTTCCTCTTCTATGTTGGAATGATATTACTGTGTTTTGTTTTTTTGCATGAATTTTTTTATTTTGACCCTTTAATTTATAATTTTTTTACAATTGAGTCCTAATTTAATAGTTTACTAGAGTTTGTTTTTTTTAAAATAAGGGTACATAATGTTGACGAAAACAAATAAATGTGTCATTTTTTATATCTTGTGGCTCAAGAAATGATAGCTTTGGACCTTTGGTGATTCCCAACTTAAATACATATAAAACCCTATTTTCTTTCACTTGAAGCCACATATTAACCCCCAAGAAATCACACCAAAATTCAAAACCCAGAAATCTTGCCATGACTTTCCGTTACTCCCTCAATATCAGTCATGGGTACGTGAGTTGTTTAGAGCATGTTGGTTCTATGATCCCACATCGTCTTCTTCACTTAGAAATAGGGATTCGTTACGCCGCATCTCTTTACCCGGAGATAACCTTGCAAACCTTCAATTGCTCCAGCACCAGTCATCATGATGAGTTTTTATCCGGAGAAAATGCTCGTAACATCATACAATCCATGGTCAAGGATTCGGGAGCAACCCAAGAATTCATTGATACTGTCCTTGTTCCTGGTATCTTCTTTTGTGCAGGCCATGCCGATAGTTTGCCTATGATCCTTGAACGTCAAGTAATGAAGTTGAGAGTCGAGATACTCTTTGAGGTTGATCTCGATGATGAGATCGGTGAGTTGATTGACGCATCGCTGTTGAGTTCAGTGAATTTCAGGCCTGCAAGTAAGTCGTCTATTAAAGCTTTGAAAAGGGTCAATTATAGGGACAACGAATACACTTTCTTCCAGTCTCTCAGTCTAATCTTAGACGATCATTTAGAGCATACATTACAAACCATAACATCGAATAAAGACAATCTACTCTTTCTCGAGTTTAATTGGAAATCAACCTATTATAAAGAGCTCAATCCCTGAAAGCAAATCTTAAAAGCTTTGGTGTTGAGGATGGGATGGGCAACCATTGGTTTGGATCAGGTTCCGACTAACCTGGTCCAATCGAGAAAAATACATTATCCATCTGAAACTTGATCCGATCTAGTTTTATAATGACTCTATCTGATAAAAAAATCCGACTTGTCTTTTGAGATAAAATCCATACGTATTTAATTGAAAAAAATAATATAGAGATGTGTATTATTATAATGGCAGGTAAGGGGAGGTAAGATAGTAGGTTGTCCCCAACACTAGGTTGAGAGCAGCTTCCATAGGAGACATCCGAATTATGAAATGCCCTCCATGGGACTCGATCCCACGACCTCAAAGTTAAGAACCTCGTGCTCTACCAACTGAGCTGGATGATCATTTCAGATGTGTATTAATATAATTACCCTAAATTAAAAAATATAATTATATTCTTTTTTGGGTTGAATGGATCAAATATTTTTTTATCTAAACTCGTACTTGACCCGATCTTGATTTTTTTTTAAATTCAACCCAATAAAATTAGATTAGGTCGAAATCCGTCAAATTTACACTTGAATGATTTGAAATGTGTTAATATAATATTTTCTGTCAAAGTCATATTTCGATGATTTGAAATGTGTTGAATTTTTAAAGAGCTTATCATATGATAGTAGACATTATCGATTTTAGTTAAAAATCGTAAAGTTTTGACCCTAAAATTAATGTCAAATTAATAAAAAAATGAAAAAAATACGGTAGAAACGGTGGTTTGAAACCAATCGCAAAAACTATAATTTCTAATTTTTTTCATTTTCAACTTTCCTCTTTGGAATCAAATTATAATTTTACCCTTACTAATACATGGGCTTTCAATTATGTATTTACATTTTATTCTAATAATTTAACACTAATATTCTTAAAAGCTTTATTACTTTTAATAATTTATTTTAATTATTTAAAAATAAATAAAATTTTTATTATTTATATATTAAAATATTAATAGTAAATTATATAAAGTATATATTTATTATAATTATAATTATATTTTTTATTTGTATTTTTATATTTTTATTATATTTTAAATTAATATGATTCATACATAAGTGTACATATAATTTAAATGTTATATTTTAATTTACAACATAATGTATATAATGTACTTTTTTTATTAAACTCACTTTTTAACATGAATCTTATACTATTAAATTTTAAACTGCACTTTTATACAACAATTTTAAAAATTCGTTTCTATAATACTTTTAAAAATTAATTTTCAAAAGTTATACCAAATTGGCTCTAATAAAAACTTCGAAGTTAATTATAATTTTAATAATGCCAAATAACTATGCGAAGAATGGTGTAAGGATAATTAGCATGCACTGAAAACAAACTCTATTTTTTAATCATTGACAAGACGTTGTTGACATATCTTTCGATAAATGAATATATCCTGATGTTAGGTTTAAAATTTTTAAACGAACAACACCGATTTTATCAAAATATATATGATTTTAAAGAAAAATATTTTTCGAAGAAAAAAAAAGATTTCTGCCTATATTATTAAACATTTTTGAAATGTTAATATAACATTGTCTTTATTTTTATATATATATATTTAGAAATTGTAATAAAAAAGCCAACATAACATTCTCTTTATTTTTCATATAATAAAAAATTGTAATACAATTGTTAATATAAATATCTTTATTTTTTATGTATATTTAGAAAGTGTGATACAAAGGTTAATGCAACATTATCTTTATTATTATTATTATTATTATTATTATTATTATTATTATTATTATTATTATTATTATTACATATACACACAAAAATTGAAGGCCTATTTAATCGGCGGATTGTCTAATTGATATTTAATGAGTTTGCTTTTAAAAAATAAGGGTGAATAATGCTAACATAAATAAATGCAAGGGTAAACTACTTATTTAGTATCTCAACTATTAGTTTTTATACGTTTTAGTATCTAAACTTTTAATTTTTTTTAAAATCATACCTAACGTTTATGTTACGTTTCAGTTTAGTACCGTGTCGTTAAATACTTAACGGTCAGGCTGATGCAACATAGCTCCGATGGATGGATGACAAATCCGAATGGTGGATCACGAGAGAATGATGTGTCGACTAACATAGTCTAGTTTCAGACCCATTGCACGGTTAACGATGGAGATTGGAGGATGAACAAGTTGAAGAGTCTATCGTAGATTTGGGGAGATTGAGACATTTTTTGGTGAAATGGAGGTCGAAATCACATTTAGAGGTTGAAAATGTGCGGGCTGAAAAGTTTGGGCTTCATCAGTCGACGGATGTGACGAATGACGACTATAGATGCGACGTCAGGTGAGCCCGTCCTTTAAACTTGTAACGGCTGGATACTAAAATGAAACAAAAACTAAACGTTATGTATAGTTTTGAAAAATATGATAGTTTAGATACTAAAACGGATCAAAACTGATAATTTAGACACTAAATACGTAATTTACCCTAAATCAAAATGTCATTTCTTAATAATTTTAATAACGTAACGTCACCGACTTATTGGAAATGTTCTTTAAGTTAAATACCTACAAAACCCTATTTTCTTTCACTTGAAGCCACACATTAACCCTAAAAAATCACATCAAAATTGAAAACCCAGAAATCCAGGCATGGCATTCCGTTACTCCCTGAATATCAGTCATGAGTACAAGAGTTGTCCACAACCTGTTCGTTCTATGAACCTACCTCGTCTTCTTCACTTGGAAATACAGATGCGTTACGCTTCATCTCTTTACCCGGAGATAACCTTGCAAACCTTCAATCGCACCACCATTGGTTATCATGACCTGTTTTTATCCGAAGAAAATGCTCGTAACGCCATACAATCCATGATCGCCGAGTCGGGAGCGACCCCAGAATTCATCGATACTGTCCTTTTTCCTGATATCTTGTCTTATGCACGCCATGCCGATGGTTTGCCGATGAACGTCTTTGAACGTCAAGTAATGAAGTTGAGAGTCGAGCTACACGTTGAGGTGGATTCCGATGACGTCATCGAATTGGATGAGTTGGTTGATGAATCGATGGCGAGTTCGGTAAACTTCACGCCTGCGAGTACGTCGTCTATTAAGGATTTGAAAAGGGTCAAATATAGGGCCGATGACTACGAAGATGAAGGTTATATTCCGTTGAAGAAGAGGAGAAAATTGAGAGAGGATTCGAGTTCAAGGGAAGAATGCGTCGTCTGTTTGGATGAGTTCTCCGACCAGGACGAGGTTTCTTCAATGCCGTGCGGCCATGTTTATCACTACGATTGCATTGTGGAGTGGTTGAAAACAAGTCATTTATGTCCGTTGTGTTGATACCAAATGCCGATTTCTTGAAGTTTATTTTAGTCTATTAGTACATTGTTGATTAATCCCTTAGCTTAGCTGTTAGTATTCTTTTCCTTCATTTTAGTCTAGGTAATTTGTTATTATAATAATAAAAAAACTTTGTTGATTGATGTATTTTAATAAAGACGATACAAAAGTTAATTAAAATTCTTTTTTTCAATAAGAATTCATTTTATTAATAATTAATCGGGAAGAATGTCTCGCTAAAAATCTCTTTAAATCTAAATGAAAAAAAAGAGTAAATTCAACCAGACTACAAGTGCGACACTACCAAAACCAGGCTACAAAGTTTGTAATTCATTGTAATTCGATTAATCAATAAGATTATTTTCAATATTATAAGTCCAACTTATGTTTTAACATTGCTTTATCTTCATTGATTTCTCCATTAGACATTCTTGTCTCCTCTCGTCCACCTCTTTCTCATTTTTATTCGCTTTAAATAGTACAAATTTCGATTCTTTGACTCGATTTTATAGAATGATCGGTTGAAAATATCACCGTAAAATATGCAAGCGTACACTGTCGATGCAAATATAATAAATAATTTATGGCTATAGGATATCAATCCCACGAGGAAACGAACTTAGACGCTTAAGATTGTCAATGCAATAAACATGTGAACGATCATCAATATATTGATTTTATTCAAGCATTTAAACACATGCAAATATTATAAACCAAGCTTTAATCTAAAACTCACGTCAATTCTAACACATGCATCTCTCGATGAGATGTGATGGAAAATACATACAATGGACATAAACATTCCTTGAGATGAGATAAAACATGTCTTTTTTACTCACCATGAGAGGACCGACCACCTTGGAGATTCATGGATAATGAAACCTGCGGTTTATATGCACCAAAAGTCCAGAAAATGCATGCTCCAAGATAAAACCGAGCAAAATTCTTAGATTTATCGACATAGTTGGTGTGGTGAAATCTTTGTTGGATTATATGACATGATATATATAATCCTTAATGCACTCTTACCAAATTCCAATTTTATCAACTTGTCCATCCTTTTCATAATGTCCACCCGACCCCTAAAAGGTAATAAAATAAAATAAAAATACCAATTTTACTCTTTTTGAAGTTTCAATTGTTTATAAGAAAAGCCAGGATATATTTTTTTTATCAATGTTTTTGAGTTAACATCGTGATTGCTTTGGGTATTAAGCAACAGAGTAAATTACGGATTTAATACTGAAATTATCAGTTTTGATATGCTTTAGTACCTAAACTTTTAATTTTTCCAAAATCATACCTAATGTTTAGTTTTTATTGTTATTCCTTGAAGTCCTAGGTTCGAGCACCAGAAATGTCAGGGGTATAAGCGTTCAATGTCAAATGATTGAGAGTTATCTTTGAACAAATTATGTCTAGTACTTACTCCAGATTAAAAAAAAATAACATGTTTAGTACTCAAACTATCAATTTTGGTCCGTTTTAGTTCCTAAACTTCTATTTTTTTAATTTAAAGTTAAATTTTGGATGGATACTAAAATTAAACAAAAACTAAACTTTAAGTATGATTTTGAAAAAAAAATGAAAGTTTATATACTAAAACAGATCAAAACTGATAGTTTAGATACTAAATACTTAATTTGTCCTAAGAAATATGGGTTCCCATATGTGATGGCATGAGTGGTGACTGGTCCCAACATTCAGAACATCGTCATCATCTCATTCCCCAGGGCATGGCCAGTTGGTCCATAATTAATGTGAAAAACGTTTCTCAATAACAAGATTATGATGCGTAAGCGTAAATGGTAAACATGAATATGCATTACATCTACTGTTACAAAGGACAAGAATTTAAACAAACTGTGAAATGTATGCTCAAATGGAGTGGGACACAATCGAGAAGGAGATCACCAAACTGTCTCCTCAACTCAAATTGGATTTTATTACTAAAAAAAACATGGTGCAATCGTGCAAGACCTAAAGCTTTAAAGACATTGGAAGACATGAGTTTTGTCACTGCTAAAAGGCCAGAAAAAAAATACGCAACCTTTTTGCACGTGGGAATATATGAATCATGGTGGGGCTGCAGCTAATAGATGCCGATGCTACTCAATGAGCCACCGCAGGTCGATCGGTTGTGGTGAAAAAATCTCCTAATTCTAAGTGAAATCTGCGAGCAAAGAATGGCTATGGTTCACTTAGTAATATTGATCTTTCCAAAAGAAGGTTGGACAAGAAGCTGAAGGAGGAGTTGAATTGTGTTGTTGTTGATTTTGATCTGTGAAAGGGAGATTTGAGGGGAAAAGAAGATTGTTTGTGGTGTCTAAATCATCCCACACTGGACTACCAGGTCCCCAGCCTGCTGGAATCGAATTCAACCACGCCTCTGCCATGGCTCCCCATTCCATTTCCTGAGAACCCGACACGCATTCCCCGGCACCCGAACTCTCCGTAGTCATCCCCGAATCGGTGTAGACGTTTTCTTCTTCGGGCTCTGCTGCCTGTGGTTGTAACTTTTCGGTTTCTGGAGGCTGCGGCTTCTGATCCTCCTGTTGTTGTAGTAGGGGATTCTGGTCCTTACTGAGGAAAAGGTCGGGGAAATTGAGCTTTGCATTCTCTCCTCTCAACTTGAATGCCTCTCGATCGTAGGCTAAGGCGGCATCTTCGGCCGTGTCGAACGTGCCGAGCCAAAGACGAGTCCTGTTTTTTGGAAGACGGATTTCGGCTACCCATTTACCCCAATGCCTCTGTCTCACTCCCCGGTAAAGCTTCGTAGCACTTATCGGTTTCACCAGCGGCCTAAACAATTGTCTCCCTGTCCCATCCTGCAGCCCCAATCTGCTCATCATCATCAACCTCCCTCTCGGACTCAAATTCAACACACTGCTCCAGTACTGAACCATTTGCTGCTGCTGCTGCTGTTGCTGAGGCCACAGAGACGGTTCTGCTGAGAAAATCGGTCGGAATGTCGGCACGAGAGTTGGATTGTTTCCATAACGTTGAGATGCATCAAAAGGAAAAGGTAAAGCCAGACTCGAAGATGGCAAAGGAGCATTTGGTGAAGAAGACGGATGAGCTAAAGAAGGCGAGAACTGGAAAGGGGTTTCTCGTTCAGGGCTACGGATCTTCTTGAAAGGCCTTTTCGACATGGAAGCTTCGTCAGAAACTGGCTTCCACTGACGCCTCTCTGTCTCGTCTCCACTATTATTTGAAGCATCCATTGATACCGATAAGCACCACCTTTTCTCTATATAAATGAAACTTTGATAACTTTCAGATGGGAAGATCTTAGCAGATAAAATGTATAAATCGAGTGTAGTAAATAGAAACGGAGACGAGGAGCTAAAATCGAGACGTGTTGCAGTGAGAAGGGATGAGTTTCAAAGAAAAAATGCAGGGGAATTTTTTTTTTCACTCATCCGAGAGAAGTGCAGAATTTATAGAAGTCTCATAGTTCTTGGGTGGTATTGGAGGACCCACGCGAGGTTGACTTTCTTTTTTATTATTATCTTAATCAAATCATATTTATTAAAAAGTATTATTTTTTTAATTGCCTTTCTTGATTAATTCCGTCAGCGTCGCACATATGATTTTAATGGGTTAAGCTCCCAACATAGATTTTTTGCATACACAATAATTTGAATCGACACTTTACTTAAATGATATCAAACTCCTCACTATTTAAACAATTGAACCAACCCATGTTTGTTAAAATATATTATTTATGGGAATAAAGTTTTTGTTGTTGTTTCGGTGAATCGAATAAATGCTCATAGGGAAAATATCCGAAACAATATAATTTATTGATTTAAAATATATTTATATATAATTGATGTATAATTAAAAATTTTATGAATAATTGAATAAAACAAAAATTATATGATAAATATTAAAATAGGGAATCCATTAACAATTTATAATTTATTTTATTCAGTTGTGGCAAAATATCTGAGAGAAAACGTAGTAGAAGGGATTAAAACTGTTGGGGGATGTGAAGGTGGAGGCGTCTCATGGTCTGAGTTGGGGACAAACTCAAAGGGCAAAAACGTCTGTAAAAAGTCGGTGGAAATGGGCTTACCGGTGGTCCAACCAATCAGTTGCTCCCACATCATCATTAAATTTTATCAACGACAGGAACGGCCAAAGTTTCAAGGGAATGCTCTAAAACAAAAATATCTTTGCTTTGAGGCCAAGGTTCTATTCCCACGCAGGCCATACTCATTGGCTGCCCACTCACGCAATCTCATATATATATATATATATATATATTAAAACTATTTTAATTTTATACATTTTAGTATCGTTAATTGGGGAAAATTAAAGACTGCAATTAACTTTTTATCATTTTCTAGTGAATATATTCTTATTTTTTACTGTTAATCTCATCTCTTAATTTTTCTCATCTAATGATCCACTTATATTGTACAAAGCTAATAAACTTTTTAATTAATGTATAGTCATTAGATTTAACTCATAAATAAATATTTTAACTTACAATAAAATACTTTTTTTAAGGTTAGGGTTTGAGAATTGAGATTTGGAATTAGGGTAAAAATATATTGTTTAACTGTGATTTAAAAATATTTATTTATGTGTCATAAATCTTAACTAAATTTAAATTATTTATTTAAATTTAATGACTATAATTTAATGTAAAATTTATTAGTTTTAAATAATATGAGGTGATATATATCTACGCGCGCATGAAGATTGAATTTAAATCTTATTTTGTCTTATTAAATCAATTAATTATTAGGGTGCGTGTGGTTTACGGAATGTAAGATTATCGGTGGGAATAAAAGATTATCAGGGAATAGGATTACTGGGAATGTTGTATTTTGTGTTTGGTTGGTTTAGCAGGAATATAAGATTACCGTGTTTGGTTAAAGGAATAAAAGATTATTAGAATGTATATTTGACCAAATTGTCATTATTATATATTTATTTTTTTAACAAGTTAGAAAATATTTATATATTTTCTTTAAAAAAAATTAAATTCATAAAATTTACATATTTTTTTACAAAATTGAAAATGTAAAAAGGTTTAATAACAAGGTAAAATTTTATTTTAACCCCTGAACTTCATATAAAATTTAAATTATAGATTTTTTTGTAAATCTAAAATAGTTTAAGGATAAATTTTTAATTTAACATTCATATAATTTTTATTATTCAATGACAGAATAATTATATTTTTGAGAAAAAATTAAGGATATTTTAGTCCAAAACACCGGTAATCCAACAATATCTAAGGAAATGGAGGTAATGACATTCCTGGTAATATACCCCAAAAAATTCATTATTGGTAATGTAAGATTACCGGGAATGACATTCCCGGCCAACCAAATAGGAGAATGTGGATTTCATTCCCATGGGAATCTCACATTCCCCCAACCAAACACACCCTTAATCATTTCGAGGCATGATTCAAAACCGTGTCTGTTAGCATACAACAACCAAGCCAAGCCTGCTGCTGTGTAAATAATAATAGTTAAAGTTTAATTAGATTAAATAAAAATATCGTAATTTAAATAAAAGATTAAATCAAATCAAATAATTTAAGATATAAATTACCTACAAAAATATCACTTAGCCCTTAATAGAAATGTTTAAAAATAAAATTACCCATAACCCGCCTCAAATTGATTTTCTCCATCAACAAGAGTGGGTGTAAAACTAGGGGCGGGTGGGAGCCATCGTTCTTTTGAAAATTTAAAATTATATATTTTATAATTTTTATGTATTTTTACTAAAAACAATTTTTTATCTTCTAAAATTTTATAAATTTATCTTCGAACATAAAATGTTACATACATCCATCTGGTGCAAAACTGCATATGGAACTCTAGAAGAAGTTTAAAAAAACAGAGAGTTTGGTATGGTGATGGAAATGGAAAGAAGTTTCCATTAAACGTGGTGATCATGTGAGAAAGACACGTGTAATCCAATCATGAGTGTATGACAAAGAAGACTAAAAATATCTCGAAAGACCAAACACAAGCAATATGTTTGTCTTTGACCTCAAACGAAAGCACTTTCAAACCCTCTATAGGGACAGCATGCATGAATGTTACATGGATTTTAAGGCTCTCTCGACTTGGAGACACCAAGAATTGGTAACAAAATGGGAGCATGCATAAGTGCACACGTGTCCTCAAATCATATTAGGGCTCTAAATAATTCTAATCTCAACCACCTTTGATTCACCATATATACACACACAATTGCTTTGAAACAAAACAAAACAAAGTAGGTGGATTCTATAAGCAGGGCAGTGGCAGGGTTTTCGAGGACCTTGTACAAATTTTTATAAAGAAACCCTTATTTTTAGATATATTCAATTTCGAGGCAATAATAGTGGCGTTTTTTTATAAACGTCGCGATAGATCCATCTATAATGACGTTTTATCAATAAAGCCGCAATAATAGTGGTGTTTTTTAAAAACGTCGCAATAGGTCAATCTATAGTGACGTTTATTGAAAAAACGCCACAATGTATATTTTTTTTGGGGCCCTGCACGGTTGCACATTTCGAGCCGCCCCAGCCACGACCCTGTCCATAGGGTACATGTGTGTTCACACTTATATATTACATATTAAATAAACAGAGGTTAGTTCAAGTGGTAAATAAGTTGATATAATTTAAGTAAATCTCGAGTTCGAGTTTTTATGTATATAGAAAAATTTTGCTGAAAAATAAGTTCACTAAAAGTAAATGTGAGATCTAAGTCGATCTAGATTAATAAATACGAATACGTAGAAACCAGAAATCCAAAGTTTATTTATACTTGGATATATTATTAAAATTTTGACACGGTCAAATGAATTTTCATTTTCGTTCTAATTCAAATTTCAACTTCCATGTCATATCAATATGTTAGTCACGTGGGTTGTTGGTGAAATGTTAATTTGTTATCATTTCCAACATTTTTAAGTGCCAAAACAATTTAATTATGATAGAGCTTTTGAGGTAGAAATTTAAAGTTCATCCAAAAGTGACTTTCCACGTAAAAAGGTCGAAATTTGAGCTGAAATTAGGTTAAAATTTATTTTTTAATCATAATTTAAATAAATTTTTAGGTATTTAATATCGTTTAGGGATGGAAAATCACTTTTTCTGTAGGGATCGATATGAGTCGTGCCAATTTGAGTTTTCGATCCATTCAATCTAATCCAAAAATTATACGTCATTCACCTAATTCGAAATTTTTTCAGTATGGAAAATCACTTTTTTAGTAGGTGTTTAATATTGTTTATGGGATGAAAAATCACTTTTTCAGTAGGGATTGATATGAGTCGTGTCAATTTGGGTTTTCGATCCATTCAATCTGAACCGAAAATTATACGTCATTCACCTAATTTGAAGCCAATCCAAAAAATAACATCTACCCGACTCAAATCCAACCCGAAATAATATGTTTATTAGAAAATATTACTTTTATTCAATAAGAATAGGAATTTAATTGAAAAAATAATATATAGAGAGATATTATTATAATTATTCGTAAATATTTAAGTAAATTATAAACTTGACCCGACCCGAAATAATATTTTTATTAAAAAATATTAATTTTTTCAAGCCAGACAATTTTCACCCTAAATCCAAACCTTATCTGACCCGATCTAAACCCGAATTTTATTTTTAAAAAAATTCCAACCCAATTGGATCAATTCGGGTCTCATATCCTTCCATATTTTCCAGTTCTAGAAGCACTCCCAATCTGGATTAAAAAGATTAGTGAACTAAGTTGGGTATTAAGTTATGGGCTTGTTGGACCCGACCCAGTTTACAAGTGACCATTGTCCCTATGATCATATGATATAAAATGAAAAGAAAAGAATACCAGAGAATCTTTAGTTTCTTCATCGCTGTTTTTGTTGCAGACGATCTTTCTTGAGAGCCATGAATTTGGCCGCTATGTCTTCATACTCCGGCAGCATAGGATGGACGTGATTCGGTTTGTGAACGGACAACGAATTCGACCGAACGATGCTGTACCTGTGTATCCCTCTCGGCCTTTCTTGTGGCATCGTTACGGCCCTCGAATATGGAACGATTCTTGTTTCGGACCAGCCCGCGCTCGGTAAGGCACTCGAACATTGGCAATGGCAAGGTTGTTTAGGCCTCTTTAGAGCATAAGGTGTTTTAATTTTTGTTACTGTTTTCTTACTGTGGAGCTTTCTGTAGTGATGAGATTTACGCTTGTGATTCTCATAATAAATCTTGTGATCGGTATCCTTCATGATAAGAGAGAATGACCTCCACATTAATTTCTTCGACTTCTCGTCGTGGTTTTCGTTGTCCGAACTTTCGTCGTCACCGTCCGTTCCGTCCATAACCACTCTTCTTGTAGGCAGGGGGAGTGACTTGAACTTGAATAGTCTCTGATCCTGGCGATATGCTTCTTTTCTAACGGAAGATTGTAACTCCTCTATGTCATCAAGGTAGACAACAAGCTCCCCGGAGATCGGAGGCAAACTGTCCGACAAAGATGTCACTTTCATCGTTTCATCATCTTTTTGTTCTGAAGTGATCGAACAAACCGGGACGATATCCCTGCATTGTGGATCATCCGGACAATCCGATGTCGATCGAAGTTGCAATGGTTCAACCTGCATGGACTTAACTTCCATCTCACTAGTTACCTGGCGTTCCAATTCGGGGAAGTATTCAAGTGCCGAAATTCCAGGCTGCAGGCAGTAATCTCGAACTATTTCATCGATCAATCTGTTCTTTACATCATCCGAAACCGATTTCACTGACAGCTTTTCTTGTATCTGCAGACAAATTTCCATCAAATGCTTTATATTAACCAATGATAATAAAAGAACCAGAAGTTAGAGTAACAATCGGACAACCTCACGGTTCACCAGATTCCCAGGAAGTAATTCGACAGCCGCCGTCGCGAACCGGTGACCGTAACGCTCCCCGAAGAGCTTCCGAATCACGGGAAGCTCGGGAAGTTCTGCACATCTTGCAGACGCAAACATAAGGCTCGAAACTGCTTCATTGATATCATTAGGACAGTCCCTAAAACACCATAATTGTTCGTCATAGTCAGAAACATGACAATTGAACAATCGAAACAGAAAATACTTGAAAATACCTGTGTCTGCGAATATATGATAATTGAAGGTTGATGAATTCACAGAAGTGATCCAACAGATCATAGACCGCCATTATATTCTCATCTTTAAGAAGCAGCTCGGCCTGAAATTCAAAGAATTAACAATAAAAAACAGAGGATATATAAAAAAAGGAGTTGATAAACTTCGTCCCTTACCCGATTAAAAGCAGTTTCTTCATACCCAAGTTTGATGAGCTGAGCAAGATCCTCCCGCAGCTGTTTCACCATCGTCAACCTCTTGTTTTTCAGCAGCTTCAAGCGACACTGAACATGCTTGATAAGCTTTTTACTGCAAATTCAAAAACACACATGAATAAAAACTAATAAAAAACACCATATCCAACAAGCTTTTTTCCCCCAGACCATTACCACTTTGAAGCTTTTCTCCAGCCAAAAAGAAAGTCAAACATTCTTCGAAAACACAAAAAATAAAAACTAAAGCTTGAGTTTCGGGTTCATGGAAGACGGCATGTGCATGAACGAATGATTGGTGGTTTGGGTGTGAATATTTAGGAGGAGTGGCCTTGAAAAGTGATGAAAGTGGGAGCAGACAGTTCAATTCTCTGGGGAAAATAAAAGAACTGCTTCCTCTACTTCCATTAATTACTATGTCACTTTACAAGGCAATATAAAGTATGTGGTTATAAATATCAAGAAAACCCTAAAACAGAGAAGGCAATTATGAATAAATTAGTAATGATTTTAAATATGTAATTATAATCTAAAATAATTGATAATAATATTTAAGTCTAGTTTGGTATTACTTTTTTTAAAAAATAATTTTTAAAAGTGTCGTAGAGACGAAATTTTAAAATTGTTATTCAAAAGTGCGGTTTAAAATTTAACTGTTTGAGATTGTTATTAAAAAGTTGATTTGAAAAGATAAAATGTCCCTTATAGACACTATGTTGTAAATTAAAAATATAACTTTTAAATTATATTTATACTTATATATGAATTATACCAATTTAAACTATAATAAATTATTATATATGAATTATAAAGATTTAAATTATAACTAAAATAAATTATTAAAAGCAATAAATTATTTTTTAAGGATGTTTGTATTAAATTATTAAAATAAAATATAAATACATAATTGAGTGGAGTTAATGCATTAGTAAGGGTAAAAATATAAATTTGCTTCTATATACAAAGTTTGAATGAAAAAAACTAGAAATTTTAACTTAAAACCACAATTTGTATTAAATTATTATTTTTAAGGATGTTTGTGCTTAGTTTAAAACCACCGTTTCCACTTTATTTTTTTAAATTTTTACACATTAATTTGAAAACATTACCAAACTGTACTTTAGTGAATCTCTTTATAATTAATATTTAAAATGGTTTAATTCTTAGGTAAAGTACATAAATGGTCCCTCGAATATATGATATTGTTTCATTAAGTCTATTGACTATTAAAAGTTATAAAATGATCCTTCGACTATATAATGTTGTTTTGTTAAGTCCGTCGACTATTAAAAGTTACAAAATGATCATCCGACTATTAATTATGTTCCAAACTCGTCTTTTTCTGCTAAAAATGGGCGATATTCTGAGTTAAATGTAAATTTGTTGGCTATGACAGAAAATGACGAGTTTGGAACATAATGAATAATTGAGTGATCATTTTATAACTTTTAATAGCCAAGAGACTTAACAAAGCAACATTCTATAGTTGTAGGACCATTTTATAACTTTTAATAGTCGAGGGACTTAACAAAGCAGTATCCTAAGTCGAAGGACCATTTATATAACTTTTAATAGTCGAGGGACTTCATTTTTTTTTATTTTTCATATGATTTTTTAAATATTAATTTTGATTTGCTTTTAGCTTGAAATTAACAACAACAAAGAAAATTAAAAAAAATATTCCAAGGGGATCAGATAAAGTTCCTTGGAATGGAGCACATTTTGCTGATTGGAGAAGAAGGAAAAAGCACATTCTGTTTTAAACAAGGGCAAACTACGAATTTAATATTTAAATTATTAATTTTAGTACCTAAATTTTTAATTTTTAAAGCTTAAAGTTAAATTTTGAATGGGAATAAAAACAAAAACAAAAGTTTTTAATGATAGGATACTAAAATGAAAAAAACTAAAGTTTAAATATAATTTTGAAAAATTAAAAATTTAAGTAGTAAAAAAGATTAAAACTGATAATTTATGTATTAAATATGTAATTTACCCTTTAAACAATAAAAGGATAAGATCATAAGATTGAAACCTTGATCTAGAAGCACTGACCCCATTTCTGATCCATTATTGTCTGTATAAATTAATAAAAAGAAATATTAATAAACAGTAAAACAAAACAGAACTTAGTGGCAAAGGTGACAAAACTCTAATTCATTTGAATATTTGATTTTTTTTACTCAATTCGACTTTAAAAAACTCGATTTGAATTGATTTTGAGATATACTTTTAAAAATTCGGCTCAAAAAAATTTCAAATACAACTTAAGTAGTTCAAATTTTTTAGCAATTAATATATTGATTTTTAAGTTTGAGTCGAGTCTCTTGATTTTGTATGATATATATAAATCACAAATGAAAAAAATACAAATATATATATATATATATATTGTATATGATTATAAAATATTATTTAAATCAGAATCAAATAATGTCATAATATTGTAAATATTTACAATTAAATTTAAAAAGAAATTGAAAATTTTGACTTGACTCGACCCGACTTGACAAAATTTTAAGTCAACTCCGAATTATAAAATAAGACTTATTAACTCAAATAAATTGAATTTTTTTACTCGACTCGATCGAACGCTCACCCCTACTAAGTAGTTCGTGAAACCGGAAGACTGCGTGCGTTTTCGTGGTTGTTAGCAGCAGCAGGCAAAGAAATAAGTAATCTAACCCACCACCTTATATTGAACTTCCATATAGTGATGTTACACTCGAAGCTGAATCCTTTAGAGAGAATAACGATCCCCGGTCCGATAAAAGTATCATCGAAAACATTTACCGGTTTCGAACGGCGAGTTCGATGCACATTGTGCAAGCAGCTCGGGCACATGGAGAAATTTGAGCAACAACAACTTGAACAAGAAGAGCAATTGTTGGTTGCTTCGTACTATGCTATAAACAAATTTATTCAGGCCATTCTTTTTCTTTTATGTACATAAATTTAACATGGATGAACATACATGGAATAAGCATCTATAAAACCTACAAACATAGCCAGTTTCAGTAACATAATACAGATTTAACAGAAACAGGCAACAAAGTTGACACATTTCGGTTCAACATTGGGCAAAAACAAACTAAAACTGCTCAACATATAAACAAGGATCAAGCAATCAAACAATCGCTGGGAAAAAAATGCAAAATCCTATGTAACACCCTCGTACTGATGTTGGTGACCCGATCCAATCCGAAGGGTCACAGGAATGACCAATCGTAAAAATCCAGGAAAATTTAATTTTTTTTGTTTAAACATGTAAAATCATAAAACAATTTATAAATAACATACAAGTTCAGAAAATCATTCATATATTACATACAGAATTAAAATCATATGAGTTCCAGACTCAGTATAAAAATCAAATGTGGCCTACTTGCCCCCTACTTACACTTGTGCCGTACTCTACAAGCAAAGCCGAAGGAACTCCCAATACTGAGGTCAACAGTTGTATTGGATCAAATCTTTAAACCTGAAATGGTGAGTAAAAGAGAGAATTTTTAGAAGCTTAGTAATACAAAACTACTAAATGAATGCTAAATGACAAGTAAACCTGGCAAAGAAGAAAATTTCCTTATTGTTTCAGGCATATACATGTTCCCGAGATGAGCTGAAGTTCCACTAACATTTCTTCATATACAGACAGGTAGCTTGTAGCTCAGAGGAAAACGTTCAGAATATCAAGTTCAGGGAGATTAAACAGATGTCTAGTGTATTCCCTCAAAACCAGAATAAATGAAATCATAGTTTATAAACAATAGTAGTTTATTTTTTCAATTTAATTACTTACTTTCAAATTACTCCTAATTTAATCACTCTAACTTTCAAATTTACTTTTTTATTTTTAATTACATATTAATAAAATAATAAAAGAATGCCATGTAACAAAAATTATTAAAAAAATAAATTAGAGTTATTAAAATATGAACAATTTGAAAGATAAATAGTTAAATTGAAAATTTTTAAACTTTAGTACCAAAATAGGAGTGAGAAGATAGTTGAGTGATGAACGATGTAATTTACTCATAAAAAATGTGGTGTCATTAAGTTTTTAATGATGAATACTAAAATGAACAGATGCATAAAACGATTTATTTCAAACACCCTTAGAGATTTCGAGTTTATATAAAGATGTTTGAATATTTAATATCAAATAATTTAGAGTACATCAAACGTTTTTTTCCTCTTCCATTTTGTTTCTTTCATATCAATTTGAAGATGAAACTTGAGTTTGTTTTATAGACAACAAACAAAAATGTGTAACACCCGAACCGAGTGCTACGATGAAGGCAAATGATTAGGAACTTTGTGGCAGATAGAGGCGACAAAGCGTAAATTATGTATTTAATACTTAAATTATCAGTTCTGATATGTTTTAATATTTAAATTTTTAATATTTTTAAAATCATATTTAAAGTTTAGTTTTTGTTTCATTTTTGTACTCCATTTAAAATTTAATGCTAAATTTTGAAAAAAAAAAATTAAATACTAAAAAGGATTAGAATTGATAATTTAGGTACTAAATGCGTTAAGAAAAACGATGAGTTATTAAAATGAAATTAAAATTAAAATTAAATATAATTTTTTTAAAAAATAAAAAATTTAAGTATTAAAACTGATAAATTAAATATAATACATGCATCTTTCCTATGATGATGTATCCAAATTACTTCCAACAACATAACATGCTGCCATTCTCCATCTCTTCCTCCTCTTCCTCGTCTCCTTTGCCTCACAGGCAATCGGGCCCTTCTTCTCAACCAAACCATCTCCCAAATTTGTTCTCAACACATGAAATAACAGATAGAGAATCGCTTTCGAGGTAACAAAAAAGGTTTCTTTTTTACCACCTTTTGTCTTGTATTTCATGTCGTTGTCGAACCAGAGACAAAAGGACATTACCTTTGATGACTTTTTGCTTTACAAATTGCAAAGCTTTGTTCTTTTGGGGTGCAAAAAAAGTTTCTTACAGCAAAAAGTGGCCTTTGATTGCGCTCTTGAGATGATAAATGATTCATCTTTTTCATTTTTTTTCTGGGAAACTTTGTGTTTGTGTCATTATCATATTCAGTCGCCCTATCTCTAATGATGACAAGGGTTGAATTGGATGGGGGCGCATGAGTTTACTGCAATCATTTGGTGCCCATTTTTCCTTTGGTTAAAAGGAATGTGAAAAATCTAATCCTTTTGTTCATGATTCTCTCATGAGATTAAGGAAGCGTCGCCAATGCTTTCCTTCTTGCTCTTCTCTTCACAGAGTAATTATAAGTGTATTAGTTGCACATATCTGTTAGCTTAATCTGTTTTTGTCATTAATCTTAATCATGGAAAACTCTTCCATTTCTGCGGTGAATGATTATGTCTCTTGTTCAGAGTGAATGCATTTACATTACATAATGAATAGTTAAGAGTTTAGTTACAAAGTTTAGCTTCCAAATTTTGAACCTGAAGTGCAACTAATTGGTATTGAATGGTTTGCTTAAAATTTAAATGTAGGTTGATGAGGATGAAGTTCACTGGAGACGAAAGAAAGCCCGTCTAGAGTTGGAATGGCCACACAATTCCACTCACCTCATATCACAGTTAGCTCAATGTTTTAGTGAGTATATTTTCTTGATAAATTCTCTGATCAGCATTCAGCATTCAGTTTGTAACTAATGCTATGGTTGGACCACGATCATGGATAGGAGGGCTCTTCAATCGCTTCGGCAAGCGCACTGAGAAGTTTCTTGACTACACTTTGAATCCTATTCAGGTAATTGACAATGTGAAGTTAGGGCTGATTAAGATTTAGGTACTCCGTTACAAGACGGTGAATGCTTCGAAACATGTAACCAATTTCATGCGGTTTACGATAGAAAATCGGACTTGCTTGAGAAGAACTGAACTGGTTTTTGCCATCGTTTCTGGGGTATTCAGTCTAGTGATGTGCCGGGATAATTTGTTAGGCCGATTTGTATTGATATATCATATGTGTATGTACATATATATTACATATACATATAAACATCTTCATTCCATTCTCAGCCCCAGTAATAATAAAATTGATATAGTTTTTTTTATTACTAATTCTGATCAGCAACAAAGACTTCGAAGGCTTCAAGAACGACTACACGTTCCCTTTGACGAGACTCATCCCGACCATCAGGCACTTTCTTCATTCTTTTAACATCCATATTGTTTTCTATCTTTTCTAACTATGAGCAGACATGATTATACAGAGCTGAAATGCCATATAAATTAGAAGACTATTGATCTCATGATCCTTTGGTGTGACAGAAAGCTCTCATAAAATTGTGGAACATTGCCTTTCCCAATGTTGTTCTAACAGGCTTGATCTCTGAACAGTGGAAAGAGATGGGGTGGCAAGGTGTTAATCCATCAACCGATTTTCGGTACGCTTCTGTCATTTTCGTTTTACGACTTTTTAACTTGCTATCTGTACATAGAGGTATCTAGGAGACTCGAAAAGGATGTGTAACAAATAGCATACATTAATTTTATTTGTCTGAAATCGAACTTCTCGCCTTAGGGGTTGCGGTTTTATTTCGCTCGAAAATTTGCTGTATTTTGGCAAAAATTATCCAGTAAGCCCTCTCTTTCGTCTTTGGTTCTTCGTGTCTATATTTTGCAAGAAAATTGTCTTGTTTACTAATTATATAAAAATACAAAATGAAGGCATCCTTTTATAGGTTATTATTTAAGCAAGATGGAAACAGGGCTACTTGGGAGTACCCGTTCGCTGTTGCTGGTATCAATGTATCTTTTATGTTGATTCAGATGTTGGATTTATATTCAGGTTTGTTTTCTATATTAACAACTTGTTGAATCCGTCTCTGGTCTATATAGTGATCTGTCAATTGTTCTGATTATCTTCATCGTGATATATCCGTTGATCGGACACGATTTATTAATTAAGATTTTCATGGAATTTGATAGTGCATGCTTTGGGATGTTCTGTTAGGTTTCGAGGGTCTGTTAAGCTAGAACACAGTCATTTTCGTTGATCGGATGCTCTCTCTTTTTGCAGAAACACCAAAAAATCTACCGGGATACAATTTCATGAAACTATTAGGAGGTAACAGAAACGAGGATTTGAGTGCTTTAAGTTCAAGTGTGGTTGGAACTATGAAGCCGACTTTAGTTTTTCCGGTTCTCGGTATTCGGTCTCACGATCTTGAATGTTTGGGATTTTGCAGAAGATGAAGAAGCCTTCGACATATTATATTGTGTAGCTTTTGAATTGATGGATGCTCAGTGGCTTGCTATGCAAGCTTCCTACATGGAGTTCAATGTACTTTCTGCCTCCTTTTCTCTCCCTTCTCACGTTCAAATATTGGTAAACTTCGTGATCATATCGAGAATTTTCGTTCGAGCAGGAGGTTTTACAAGTAACACGCACGCAACTGCAGAGAGAACTGTCTTTGGATGATGTGCATAGAATACAAGATTTACCAGCTTACAACCTGTTATACAAGTAGCTCTGCTGTCAACACTACGAAGTCACCAAAAGAGCCAATTCGTTCTTAGCCGAGGTTCGCGCAATAAAACAGACACAAGCCTAGGCTCAGGTCGTTGAGGCTACGAATGCAACCGATCGACTTTATGTTTTCAAGTTCCTGTTCCAGTTGGTGGCTTTATAAATTTTCACGTTGCTCGTCTCCATGTGAACATTTTGGAACCAGTCTTGTTAAACCTGAATCATCTGATCTGTCCAACTGTATGTCTATAAATACTTATATTTGGTTCATTGGAGCATGGTTTTGAGCTAACAATCTTGTAATTCCAACAATTTCCATTAACTTTTACACAAAGTTCAAGTTGGTCCCTCTTGCTCAAAGTCCTCCACGCCACTTGACTAGGTGCTTGGGCTTGGTGATATATGGCAGGAGCTCCGAGCTCTTGTTCAAAATCAACGCAGTCTATAGATAACATAATTTGGGTTATTTTTTCCACAGAATTTGTTGAATTTTCCACTGAGCATATATATATTTTGACCCAAGTTTTTTGTCTTCAGCATGGGATAGAATATTGTCATCTTCTTCATTTATAAGAACAGGCTTAATTATAAATAAGTGACTAAACTATAGTGTTTTTCACGAATATGTGCTTAAATTATTTTTTGAATGATTCTGGTACTTAACGTTATCAATTTAGATGTCTAGACCGTCAAAAGGGTTAATTTCTTTCGTTAAGTGACAGGTTTAACAATTTGGTAATTTTTAAAATTTTATTTAAAATTTTAAAAAATAAAATTATATTTAAAAAAACACACATAAATTTTAAAATAACCCCGAAATTTTAAAAACATTCATTTCAACCTCTAAACTCAGCCACCCTTTGCCCCCGACGATAAAAAACTATATGAAATCGTGATCAATCTGACAGTGACGTTTTATATTCCGTGAATCCTAAGATTCGAATTGCGATCCCACACGATTTCGATAATCATTCGGTGACAACTACATCGGTGTATGACTGGAGGATATCTCTCGTGTATTTCAAGTATCCAATAATTTTAAGTCTCTCTTAGTAAAATACCATTGTTTTCTGCTTCTTCATCCCATATTTTCTGGGTTTGGTTTAATGAATAGATCTTGGGGCACCATAGCATCAAAAAGCTGACCTTTATTCACTACTTGCTAAATTTAACTGCTTTATATATATTTTTCCTGGTTTTGTTTGTGTCGGTTACTGTTTTCCTTCTGGGTTTATCTGCTCTGTTATTTTTCCCAGTTGGTCAAGCCCATGTTTTCGCTATTGATAGTGTCGAAGTAATGATCTTTTTGCTTGGAAACCATGTTTTTCTCTCGAAGAGAACTTGGTTTCATATTAAATGTTCCCCATACTTTTTAACAAGGCGGTTTGGTACTCTTTCCGGTCCTCCCTGCATCTTTTTGGTCCTATTTCCAAATAATATTGGTGGGTTTCTTTGCTTGATTCTTTAACCTTATTGGGTTCTTTAGCTGGATCTAGAGGCCAGGAAAGTTTGGTTTCTTTTGCCGACAATGAGAAAGCTTTATGGGAAACTTGTGTTGATACACAATCCATTGACAAGTGTGAGGAAAAATGTCAATTCGCATTCTGGAAGGGGGTTTAGTTATAGAAATGGATTATCCCATTTCTTGCAAGCTTACTTGTATCGATTACTTTGTTTTTCTCTGCCATTTTTTGGTTTTACAAATACAATGCTCCTTACAGTGGAGATCAGTTGCCATTCGACACTATTTCCTTTGCTAGAGCAGAGGACTCTAGTGGGTATTTTGTAGAATCGGATTTAATGAAATCGTTTAACACGAGTGGATATGCAAACATGGAAGCACCTAGACTTGCATATCTTATTTCGGGGACGAAGGGTGATAGTCATAGGATGATGAGGACCTTGCAGGCAGTGTATCACCCCAGGAATCAGTATGTCCTGCATTTGGATCTCGACGATCCTCCTCGTGAAGGGATGGAATTGAGTAATATGGTAAAGATCGATTCGACTTTTCGCGAAGTCGAGAATGTGCGCGTGATGGCGCAATCGAACTTGGTAACATACAAAGGTCCCACCATGATTGCCTGTACCCTTCAATCAATTGCAATACTCTTGAAGGAGAGCTTGGAGTGGGATTGGTTTCTAAACCTGAGTGCCTCTGATTATCCCCTTGTGACTCAAGATGGTTAGTGCTAAGACTTCAGCTCTTTTATCTTTTTGTTATCGAGGCTGTTCCTTGTTATTATTATATAAAGGGTTTAGAGAACAATGACATACTTGTAGTATTAATTTTAGCTCTAAATTGACTGTGAACCTTGCTTGCTTCCACCTAATTTTATTGGATTTCCTTGAGTTTTTTATGGAGTCGAACAAAATTACATGCTTGCTACCCCCTTGAGCTTCTTTCATTATTCTGTGAGACTTTTTGAACTTAAGGTCTAGACTGTGAAAAAGATTTTAAACAGAGTGGATGGTTATAAGTTGCATTTGTTGTTGTGGAGTGTTTTCTGAAACGGTCAGCTAAATTGTTTGTGGTCTTTCTAGCTTGCTTACCGAAGAATATCTGATACGCGTTCTGATTGTGCAGATTTGCTGCATGTTTTCTCCAACTTGTCAAGAGATCTCAATTTCATTGAACATACACAGATCGCTGGTTGGAAGCTGTAAGAACTAGAGTACATGATACACTTGAAATATCCCTTTCCTTATACCTTAATGTCATCCACTTTACATGTGTATTTACGTGCTTTTGCAGGAGCTTGAGAGGAAAACCAATCATTGTTGATCCAGGCCTTTACTTGTCTAAAAAGTCTTACATTGCTTGGACCACTCAACGCCGATCACTGCCCACATCTTTCAAGTTATATACAGGTTGGTTTTTATTCTTCTTCCCTTTTCCTCATTTTGATCACATAATAGTTTCTCTAATCATAGGTAGATTGCTTGCTCATCACCACTTTGATTTATGTCAACCACGTTATCTTGAAATCTCAAATGGTGTTTTATAGTCATGGACTGATATGGTATCAGCATATTAGTGTGCCGGATAAGGATAAATTTTAATAATTTATATTTCAAGCATAAGGTTTAGGTCGCCTTTGTCTTTCACCTGCCTATTTCTCCATTCTTAGCTATTTCCCGAGACTAGACTAAAAGTTTGCAAAGCCAGCCTCTTGAACCGTAAGCTAAATCTTTCACAATCAATGATTGCCTGATGCTAAGAAATCAGCTTGAACAAGCTGCTTGGGAATCACCAAGCAGCTATCTCCCAGGATGCAGTTTTAACAACCTGTGAGATGAAGGAGACTAGAGCACAGTTAGGATGCAGTTTAGGATGCAGCTAGACTCCGGTTTTAAGCATTATATCTAAATTCCTTGTGAGCAAAACTTGAAGTATGCAATCCTTTATGTATCATTTTGGCAGTGCTAGAGATCAATATGCTGTTATACATATTATGCGGTAATAACATACTCCATTGCATCTCGAATAAAAATTGATAAACGTCCATTTCTTTCTAGAAATAACGAATTTGAGAATGTCCCATATCAAGTTGGCTCCTTTTGGTATTTATATCTTTCGGTCTATTAAGCAAGTTTACATTAACATAAAGAAAGAAAGAAATCATTCATTCTGTTCTGCCAATAATTAAGCTAGCTAGTACCATCAGAAAGCAACCACCAAGATTTGTAAGAATCATAATTTCCTGCAAATGTCCCAGAATTCTTCTTTCGTGATAGAAGCTTCTGAACAATCAAATATTGTCTTAGGGTTCCCATATGCTCGCTAGTTATGTTTCTCGGGGATTCTGAATGCCGGCTTCTAAGATCAGTTTCGTTTTTGCCTTTGTGGTCTGTTGTATGAGATTTTCTCGTCTCTATGAATGAATGAAAAAAATGTCTAGTTGTTGCTTTGCTTTGCTTGATCTGCAGGTTCTGCATGGGTAGCGCTTACTAGAACTTTTGTTGAGTATTGTATATGGGGGTGGGATAACCACCCACGGACCATCCTTATGTACTATACAAATTTTGTTTCCTCTCCGGAAGGCTATTTTCATACCGTTATTTGCAACACCGACGAGTTTCGTGTTACTGCAATAAGTCATGATCTCCACTACATTGGTTGGGACACTCCTCCAAAGCAACACCCAAAATCCTTGTCAATGAAAGACTTAGACAAAATGGTGAAAAGCAACGCTCCCTTTGCCCGGAAGTTCCATAAGAACGATCCAGTGTTGGATAAAATTGATAAAGAGCTTTTGGGCCGCACTGACCGATTTGCTCCCGGAGCTTGGTATATCGGGAGTTCAGAGGGTGGAGCTGACCCATGTTCCGTACGCGGCAATGATTCTGTGTTCGCACCAGGCCCTGGTGCCAATAGGCTGCAAGAACTGGTAAAAGGTCTGCTACCCGAAGATTTTCGGAAAAAGCAGTGTTCATGATAGTTGTAAAGTGTTGGAGAATTCCAAGTGCAAATAACTGTATTCATACTTTATTAATCATATATCTATAAAGAATCAATTTTCACAGTTTTGTAAAAACAACAAACTTAAAATCGAAGTTACCAACTATGAGCATTTTTTTTCTGTGTTCTTAGTTATGTTTGATGAAAATTGGTAACAAGATAATAAAACCGAGAACGACACCAACAACAATGGCAATGCAACCCCATTTCCTCGAGCTTTTTTTGATATTCTTTAGCTACCTCCAGCTGCTCGGCGCCTTTCATGACAAATGAACTGGCGCGAGCAACGTGGCTCTCGATGTCATTCAGTTGGTGGCCCTGTGCCTCCACTAGGACCGCCATGTCTAGGAATAGTTGATGAAGCTCGATCAACCCCTTTACGATTTCCTGCATGGCATCGTGCCTCTCTTGAATCTCTGAAATTGTATCCAGAATCTGGCCCCCGCCCTTGTTCCTGAATTGCCTGTTGCAAGAGCGTTTCACTTTCTCCGCTTTCGATCAGTTTTTCGATCATTTCTTCATCTGCTTTCTGTCCAGTTACTGTAAAGTATCCTCTCTCTACGGTTTCTTTATATTCTGCTGTCATTTTTGCTCTTAAACCCTGAAAATCATCCATCATAGCCTTTAGTTTACTGCCTAAGCCACTAACAACAGATGTCCTGGTTCGGTAAGCTGATGATCCAGGACCACAGCCCGGAAGTTTCTGATGAGCTGCATTTGATTTTTCAAGTGCTTCAAGTTTCCCCTTTATGACTTTGACCCGTTTTAAGACCTGCTCAACATCCGAGTCCATTCGAGCTCGAAGATCCTTCACGGCTTTAGCACTGTGAGCAGCTTTGGTCTCTTCATTCGATTGTTGCAACCTATTGAAGACCTGCTCAACCACTTTCATATCGCCCTTCACATTGTCTACATCTTCGAAGAACTCATCGAGGTTCACCGCCTCGTTCCCGGCCTCTAAGTCATCGAAGTGAACTTGTTGCTTGAGATCCGAATATCTCTTGAATGAACTAGAGAACAGATCATTCATTTTCTTCAGCCTCGATGGGGTCGATGAACATTCCTCCCTGGATCAGAAAACGGTGACTAAAAAGCAAGCCCCTTCATCAATGGAGGCGCACTAAGGTACACGTTTTGGTAGAGCACTAATTATTTAAAATTTCAGCTTTTGCTACCAACCAAATCAACATGGATAGTTATAGTT
Organism: Hibiscus syriacus; assembly: GCF_006381635.1. NCBI lineage: Eukaryota > Viridiplantae > Streptophyta > Magnoliopsida > Malvales > Malvaceae > Hibiscus > Hibiscus syriacus. The sequence continues at coordinate 1,090,144 of NW_024063467.1, read as the reverse complement.
ATTATATTCCCAGTCTTGGCTTCGTCCTGATTGATAGCTAGGTCATTGTTTCTTCAATTAACAGGCTAGCAACAATACATATATAAACATTTACATAAAAAATTAGGGTAAAGTATAGTAATGGTCACTGAACTTTTCTAAAGATTTCATTTAGGTCCCCCAACTTTTAAAACTTGAACTACAATCCTCCAACATTTAGTCCGTTTGCAATAAAGTTGTGGGACCTAAATGAAAGTTTTAGAAAAGTTCAGACCATTATTATATTTTGCCCTAAAAAATTATTGTGATAATTATTTTTAACCATATAAATTGTGTTCTTTTTGCCCCTATTTATAGAAGTCTGTGAATGAAAAGTCAAGGAAATATTTCTTATGCTACTTCTTGTATCTGCCTTTGCTGTGAATTGACTTCAATAATATAGCACATTAAGCTCCTCTCCTGAATCTGCAAGATTATCATCATACTCGGTTTCTGAACATGATATAATCTACCAAAATATATATGGTTATACGATGGTGTTACGTGTCATGATTTTTCGGCTTAATCGATCTTGTAGTTTTACCTCTAGGATAGATATCATCCTGAAAAGTTCGATGCACTCCTCTAGCAATAGCTTTTCCTGTGTAACCACCTCTGCTAATTCCGAAACTAATGACACGGTCTTCTCAATCTGAGATAGTATTTGGAGGGTAAGGGTCATTTAGAAAGCTACACAGATCACTAGTTTAGCATATATGAAAATGTGAAACATCTCCATACCCCTGGTGAGGAAGCAGTTAGCATCGACTTGATGGATGCGGTGAGATCGGATGCATGTCGAAGTGCCATCGAAGCTGATTGTGTGTCGGCCTGTGCTCCTTCCACAAGAGGCATTTTGCAAACAACAGCATGCAGACATTCTTTAGTCATGGAAATGGCTGATGAGTGTTGCCTTTCCGTATCTGCCCAGGATTCCAATGCCTTCATCTGCATATACGATTAACGAATTCGATTTAGAGCATAATTATATAAACATTCTATTGTAAGTATGATTAAAGCTGATTTAGCAGGCACTGACTTGAGATTGAAGTATAAAGTCCAACTTCATCTCAAGCTTCTCCTTTTGAAGCTTTAATTTCTTTTGTAGCACTGAATGTTGCAGTTTCGTAACACTATTCCACCCATATAACAGAGAGTTCTGCAAAAATCGATAAAGGATTAAGTTTTAGCTGGTGTGATAACAACAAGGCATACATACATACCTGAACTTGATTGTTTATGCGACTGTTCACGGCATGGCTTTAGCGTTTGCATACCGCCATTGAATCAAGTGGTTATGGATCAATCGTAGTTGATGGACACTTTTGACATAACCTGAACCCGGTTGTAGAGCAGATGACTTCTTACTCTTGAACAAACCCATTAATCCCAGGTTCAAGAATTTCTCCACACCTTTGGTCCTAGAAGGACTAGTAGGCGGTTTCAAGTTCAAAAAGCGACAACAGTTTGCCCTTGTTTTCAACCGACATGGTAGGTGACCCCGACCGCCCTGGCGACAACGCCCACTGTGACGTCGAAGCACCTTGCGAATTAGTCCTCCGTATGACATTTTTAATGGCGAACTTTTTATTCATCTTAAGAGAACCATCAGCTGACACCGGATGGGGATTACTTGAATCCCAAGTAATTCCTCTTGATCTATTCCTCGTTGCCACCTCTTTCAAATACTTGGAAGATACCTCTATCCCAGATTTTCTCGAACTCGGCGAAGAATTATTTATGGTTAAAGCCGGAGAATCAATTTTCGAGGCCGAACATTGATCACTAATCTCCCCTTCAGAATCAATAACACAATTATCGGTCAAAAAATCCGGTTTCCTCTGAGAAGACGACGATGCCGATTTTTTATAAAGAGCATTCTCGTCAACAGAATATCCCGGGCACAATATTCGTAGAAGAAGAAGACGATGTCGAGGAAGATGACGACGACGATTTTCTCGCAAAACCCAGTTTCGTCGTATACCTCATAGATCCACCCATGGACGGCCTATGATTTTCTTTCGCACTAACTTCCTTGTCGTTCTCAGTAAACCTACTGAACTCAGTGTGACTCGTTTGCTTGGTGAGTGAAAAGGGTTGGGGATTTGTTCTTTTCTCGTAGCTTTTCTTCTCTATGAAATCTTTCAGCCTCTCGTTTCCAAGATAATCGGCCAAAGTATCAAGCTTTTTCGAGTTTGAAGAAGAAGAAGAGTTAGTAGTGGAGGTGGAAGAAGGCCAAAGATCTCCAAGTAACCCACCAGAAGGGTCATCAAGGCTGCGGTGCTGCTTTCTGGTATCCACGGAGGTCGACTTACGTCGGAGAGGGGATAAAGCTTTATTCGGAGAGTGGTGGCCGGAATCATGGTTGGGTATCGATGAAGGCGAGGAAAGGAACCGAGAGGCAACCTCACGAGATTTCGATCGTCGGGGCTTAACGGGTCGCTCCGATACGAGTGGCTCATCGGCGTTGTTCATGGTTTTGGGAAACTTCCCCAATTGATTACAGAGAAAACCGGGAATCGAAGATGGAAAAAGATGAGAAGAAGAACAAACATTTGAAAGTGGCGGCAAAGTAGATGATAAGTGGTTTGAGATTATATAAAGATTATGTTTAGAGTTTTGCCGGCGACAAGGGATTCATCCACACACTATCGGATTCTTATATTATCTCCTTTAACCATCACCTTCGGAGTTTTTGAAAAAATCAACAAATTTTAACTCAAACTAACAGACAAGACTGGAACAGAGTGATGTTTTGGGCTGGTGCCGGCGATCTGGAATCTGTGCCATTTGGCTAAATAACCCTTTTAAAACGGGTAAAGTACACAGAGTGTCCTTAGTCATACTCAAATTATCATTTTCATTATTAAATATTAAGTGATCAAAAGACTTATTCTTATATTTTAATCATCTTTAATATATTTTAATAATCAAACAACTTAGGTTAAGAGATTTTTGTAATCATCCAGCTCAGTTGGTAGAGTACAAGGTTCTTAACCTTGAGATCGTGGGATCGAGTCCCACGGAGGGTATTTCATAATTCGGAGGTCTCTTACGGAAGCTGCTCTCAATTTAGTGTTGGGGGTAGCCTACTATCTTACCTCCCCCTATCCCATATATATGGGAAAAAGGGACAGCCATTTTAAGATCTTAGATTTAGTTACGATGCCTATAAAAGTATAAAAACGTATATCGTCAAATAATTAAAAATCTATAAACAATCAGTTGGTCTAGTCGGATGAGGTACTATATCTCTTAAGCAAAGTTAAGAGTTTAAATCTTGACGATTACGAATTGAGCAAACTGGGTTCGAATCAAACTAATAAAAAGGTATTAATATCATATTAATAAAATATTTTTATTAGTCTAATAATATATTTAAGTGTTTTTAATGATTTTATAGTAAATACAAGGTGATATATGTTTAAAAAATTTAAATCATTTAATGATAAATGTTTATAATTTTAGCATTCACGATAGTTGAACTCGATACCTTAAAAAATACTAACAATCCTTTAATCACTGAAATAACATAATTCGTCCATAAAATTTAGTGTTAAATATCAATATAAATGCATCATGTTTAAAATATTAATAACTTGGCTCTTCAAATGTCACCGGATCAATTATGGGTTTATTTCATTAAATACTCTTAAACTATGCCTTAAATTCTTAATTAATCCTTAAATGTTAAAATGTTTCACTAAATACTTAAAGTAATCCATTGTTTCAGTATTTATCTAATTATTTAGTTTTGATGTTAAATGTTAGGCTCAAATTAACCTGATTAAAAATACTTATTAATTCATACATGTTTAAAAAATAAAGCATATCATATAAAATATGATAGAACTTAAGTCACTTCATTTAGGGTTAAAAAAATTGTAATCGTTAATTGATATAACCATCACATTTAATATGTTAATTAATCGAACCGTAAATACTAAACAATTTCGATTAATTAAACTGTTACAAATGATGTTTAACCGTTAGTAAATTAAATTTACGAATATATTTCTAATTTATTATATCTTTACACAAATAATTTAATATAATTTTTTATTATTTCTAATTTATATATATTTAATGAAATTTGTACATAAATAATTTTAATAGGTTAACCTACAATTAATCTGTAATCGAACGGTTAATAACAATTAACCGTTTTTTAATGGTTAGGTTACGGTTAAAAAAATTCATAACCATTATAATGGTTAACCGACCGTTTAAGTTAAGCGGTAATATTAACCGTCCATGAACAACCCTAATTTCATTACATAAAATATTAGCAAAATTAGAATATTAAACTTTTAATTCTCAATGTAAAAACTAATAAACGGATAAAATTATTGTCAATTTTTTTAAAAAATAAATAAATTCCTTATACGAATCGCATTGCGTATAAATCATGTATGAATTATCACTTATACTTTATCTGGGCTGAAGAGCCCAAATATAAAGGTTATGGGCCTAAAGTTTAAGGCCCAGATCACAAACGAACTAATGGTTTAGGGTCTTTAACTTTTAATCACGTATCTAGGGTTTCTAAAGAAATTTTTCTCTATATAAATGATTCGAGCTCACCTCTTCACTTAACACTATCAACTTTCAACAAGCAGCTCCCAAAGCCACGTACTTTGCTTCATCGTCTTGTTGTTCTCCACTCAATTGTTTCGTATTCGTTAGATTAGAAGTTGTAAGCATTTATGTTATAGTTTGTGATACTGTTTGATTTTTCATCTGCACGAACTCTCCCGGGCTTATCTGAATCTCTATCAGTGAAGATCAAAGCCCCAATGTTGGTGCTAGATTCATGCCGTTTCACGTGTTGCGGAATAGCTTTCGCTTATCGACCGGCTCTTCTGTGTCAAATCGGCGGCTAAATCTCCAACTTTATTCTTGCCTCACTACACCTTTAGCTTGTTCTCGACGAATCCACCGGAAACTAGGCCAGTCATCGAGGCGTATATTTGATCCGGCGGTGTTACACGTGGGGACGTTTCCTATAATGGTATATTCTCTAAAATCACCCGCTAAATCTTTTTTTTTCTTTCGATTTGATTTTTCAAATTGGTGTTGGCGATGATTAAGTTTGTTTTATCCGCGCTTCTGAGAGCAATCCATGAAGCATATCGAAGATAAAAATGGTTGAATTTCTTGATATGAGCCAATCCAAAACAATTTTTTAATTACACAAAATAGATTGATTCAATTTTTTAATTTTAATAATGTTTTGGGCTATGATGATTTACAACACAGCTTAATATGCCGGTTCTGCTTCAGAGAATTCTTGATTGAGAAGCTGATTTAACTTCCGAGCTTTTCTGTTTTACATCATTTGTTTTAATTGTTTTTACTGGATGGGCCAATGATGATATAATCCCGTTTCGGATGAGGTGTAGTGTAGCCAAGAATGAACCTACTTGGTTGAAGCTGCAATACTACGATATTAATGGATTTAGCTGAGGTTTTCGAGTATTGTTCAAGATTTTTTTTCACCCGGATTTGTTTTTATTTTTTCATTTCCATTGAGTTTAACTATAAAGTAAACCTTTTACTAATTAAATGTGGTTTAGGGTCTGAAAAACTCGTACAGTTTATGTGTTGTCGTCAGCTTTTTCTCTTGCATATTCAGGAGATTGGAGTTAAATAACAGCACTAAATTGTTCCTCTTTTGATAATTTTTGCAGGTGTTGCATGGATTTCTTACGTTTTTCTAAGATTGTTGTAAATTGTGTAGATAGATTGTTGCTTCCCTGATTAATTCTCCATACACTAATATGAATTCATTTTTCCACAATTCAGCTGACTCTGTAGATTGATTTATTCTTTATCTTAATTCATGTTCATGGGGATGGTAGTCTTGGTAGATTGTTTTAGAAGATGACGAATGGTTAGTCCTGGGGCTTGATTGAATTTACAACACTAGTTTCATTACTGCTTCTTTCAAATGTGAAATCATTATGTTATTCGTGCCCTTTATGTTCGTGCTATATAATGGTTGTTTATATTGAAGATTTGGTCATTCTTTTGTATGCTTATAATTCTTTTTATTAGTCTATGAATAACAACCAGTCTTTAACCATTGAGAGGTTGTTCGGTTATACAATAGTTCTACATCATAGAGGAGTTGATTTTATGATTTGAGGCTTAAGGTTTGCCCCGATTATTAGAGGTGATTTGATAGATGGATAATAGATAGATACTTGGTATTCCACATTGACATTCATGTTAATATGCTAGAATATTTTATACATGATATGATAATTTGTATGGCTGATATGTTTTAAGTACTTTGTTTTATGTTTATCATTTTCTATTAGTGGTACTTTCTAAATAACGTTTGGGCTATTAAGATTTACAACACAGCTTAATATGTCAGTTCTGCTTCAGAGAATTCTTGATTGAGAAGCTGATTAACCTCTCAGCCTTTCTATTTTACATAATTTAATTTAATTGACATGAAATTACTGGATGAGCCGATGATGATATAATCCAGTTTTGGATGAGGTGCAGTGGAGCTAAGAATGAACCTACTTGGTTGAAGCTGCAATTCTACGAAACTATTGGATTTAGCTGAGGTTTTCATGTATTGTTTATGATATCTTTGCCTATAATTGTTTCCATCGTTTGGTTTTGATTGAGTTTAACTATACCCTAAACCTTTTACTAATTAAATGTGGTTTAGGGTCTGAAAAACTCGTACAGTTATGTGTTGTCATCAGCTTCTTCTCTTTCATTTCCACGAGATTGGAGTTAAATAACAGCACTACATTGTCCTTCTGTTAGTTTTGCTGGTGTTGCATTAATTTCTTAGTTTTTTTCTAAGATCAATGTCAAATGTTTAAGTAAGATTATGTTTAGATAGGCACATGTTTCGATCGATTTAAGTGTATAATGTTTCTAACATTATACTTTTTTTTCTATTTGAGCGTGACATGTGTCACTTAACAGAATGATCGGGATACCTAAAAATGTAATGTTGTAAATGTTAGACGTCTAGGTTGACATATTTATTTTGTTACAGTTTGGTGTTGTAATGTTGCATTCTATTATTCAAAATGGGTTAAGCCATGACGGACAGTTAAGTTTAACCGTTAATCTATTAAAAATGTTACCTGACATATTTTTTAATATTTAAAAATTAATTAAAAAATTAATTGTTGTAAAAATCTGATTACCCTAAGCAGTCTTTCCCTCTCTATCCCTTCTTCACCCTTTTCCTGAAATTAAATTCAAGAACTCTAAATCAGTTATCGAAATGTGCTATAAATTTATTATAAAACCTTTAAAAAAATTAATAAATTTTAAAATATAATACTACTTGACATGTTATAACAGATATTGTAATATTTTATTTATTTTATTTTATTTATTCGATAAAAATATAAAATTATATCATTTGGTTGATGTACAACATTATCTAAAAACAAATTTTAATAAATTATCTTAAATATCTACTATTTTTTAACAAGTTAGGTTTTTAATATTTAATTAAACCTATTTGTATAAAAATTCATAGAACTCTTTTTCTAATATTATTGTTATAAGAAAATATATCTTGTATTTTATTATTATCGTAATATATAATTGGACTTTAAATTAATTTTTTAATTATTAAAAATAAATGTTTAATATATTTTAAGAAATTTGTTTAGGGTTAGAAACTCACTCTCATATGATGATCAAATTTTATAGCAAGCATCAATAATAGTTTTGTTTTTTTTCAACTTCTAGATAATCAAAGTAAGATGAAATGACCATCCAGTTTAGTTGGTAGGGCACAAGGTTCTTAACCTTGAGGTCGTGGGATCGAGTCTCATGGAGGGTATTTCATAATTCGGAGGTCTCTTACGGAAGGTTGGGGGCAGCCTATTATCTTACCTCCCCCTTACCCCATTACATATGGGAACAAGGGACAACCATTTTTTTTTAGATAATCAAAGTATCATAATTTGAGTGAGTTTAAATAATTTATGATAGTTCCATTGTCATGAGCTCGCAACTTAAACTCTCATATAAGAATAAAGTTCGAACTCGAATTAAATTTACATTATCTTAATCAAATGTTCTCGATTAAATTTATCTCATGAGCTAGATTGTTAGATATCATCTTTAAAATATAATATTAGAGATATTATAAACATAATATTAATAAAAATATTTTAAATACTATTGAAATATGTATCTAATTTGAGGAATCATTGACAGTGGCGGATGCAAAGCATACTTAGGGTGGCTACATGTTCATCTTGGAATCTGAATTATTTTATATTAGTCGTTCATTTTACTATGAGAGTCTATCATGAAATTTTATTTATATCCAACTCATAAAATATTTTAATAATTAATATGTGTGTTCACCTTCGAAAAATATTTTTAAATACGAAGAGATCTTCAGAGATATAAGTATTTTTTTAATTGAATTATTGAGGGTACATTACACCATGAATAATCCCAGCGATTTGAGTGAAGGGGTTGATTGATTGATTAATGTTTTGTTGGAACATTGTATAAAGTTGATTGATTGTGTGGCTAAAACCATGTTTATTAATTTAATTAGCGACTAAAAACAACTTGGGTTCAATGTAAGCTTCCGGTCAGGAATGGATCAAGGGAGTGCGATCGTATTCTTTGAAAATTTTAAAATTTTTTATATATAATTTTTATTAATTATCTTATTTTATATCTCATTAATTTCGCACCTCGTAAATTTATGTGTGGATTCATGCTCATAATGGGAGTCGAGAATGAATCAAGGAGAAACGAATAGGACCTCATCGATTCTTCGATGATGAGGTCTAGAGCTTTGAACATATCAACTTATCCTTTTAAGTTATATTCATTCGAATCTGGTCGTTTTACATTAAGAGAGAAAATGACGATTATATCATTATGATACTCTTATAAAGAAAAAGGATAAACTACATGTTTAGTATTTCAATTATTACTTTTATTGTATTTTGGTCATTCAATTATTGTTTCTTTCTCAAAACCATATCTAATATTACGTTTTGGTTTCATTTTGATTTAACTATTTTAAATTTATATAAAAATGTAGTAAATCTCTTTATTTCTTACATCTTATTTAATTTTAATTTTACCAGTTATTACTAATATTTTAAAATATAATATTTGATAACGATGACAACGATATGATAAAATATTAATTATGATTTTTTGGTATTATCTCGACATTCATAATTAAGAGATTTGTTATTATCACTTGAAGTTTTGGGTTCAAACATCTTGTATATAGGAATATGCACATTAATTTGTTTTCAAATGATTAAATTTTTTTAAATATATATTATCTTTTATTCACCTTGTATTTATAAAAAAAATACAAAAAACGTTTTTTTAATGTATTATGTCCCTCAATTTGTAGCTTGATCTAGTTGAGCAGTGTTGATTTCGATTATTTTCAAAATAAAATATCATTGAAATTTATGGTAAACTATCCTAGATACCGCTAAACTTTAAGCGCTAACTCGTTTATACCATCAAACTTTTAATTTTGTCAATTTTAGCATTAACGTTAACTTTTAAGTACAATTATATCATTCTGCCGTTAACGATTTAACAGGACGATGACACGAAAAGTGTGCATCGTGATATTGCTGACATGATTACCTCTGTAAAAATGACATAATTTTGACACGACTATTTTGATGCTCATAAGGCCAAAACGACATTATTTTATTAATGGACAAAATGTTTCCATGATATTTGAACTAGAGATCTATTGGACATAATAAAAAGCAACCAACCCTAAACTAACTTAAAAACTTATTATAATTTTAACAAAACTAATATATATATATATATTAAATAACATTTTGAATTAACATCATTTATTTAATATTATTTTATAATATATATGATTTATAATAAATAAATAAATAAATTTTCAAAACCCCTAAAATTCTTAAATTTCCCCAAAACCCAAATCCCTAAGTATTGAATCCTTAATTTCACCAATTATCGTCAATAAATAAACGCCCACTGCCCACCATTAGTTGTCGGACCCTTACAACTAGTTACCCCACTCTGTTGTCACTGGAAATTGGTGAACGATGTGCTAATTGATCGTTAAACGTCGAATGTAAAATATTCTAATCGAACCATGAACGACGATTGATCAATGAAAAAATGGAGAATAACGTCTACAGTAAGAGGAGGAGGCTTCTGTCCGACGACAATAGCATGCTATCGACAATGATGGTGGGTGAATTTAGGGATTACAATTTAGAGTTTATGGTCTTTTTAGGTTTTTCAAGAATTTGAGTTTTCTTTGAGATTTTATGGAATTTAAGATTTTTTTGGTGAATTTTACCAAATTTTCACTAATAAAACTACGTCATTTTGAGTTTTTTTTTAAACACCAAACACAATCATGCCAAAATAACTCGTTTTGGTGAGGTAGCCACGTTAGAAGTGTCACGACACACGACTGCCATGTCATCGTCCCGTTAGATCATTAACAACGAAATGATATAATTACACTTAAAGGTAAACTTTAGTACTTAAATTGTCAAAATTTTAAATTTTGATTATCTAGATAAGTTAGCGCTTAAAGTTTAGTAGTATATTCTGTAGTTTACCCTTAAATTTTTTTAAAAAAGTTAACAGGTTTGAACGGTGTAAAATGGGCTAAAAACTTAAATTTTATCATTTTTGTTTTTAAAATATTAAGATAGTTTTTTAAAAAAATACTAAAAATAATTTATTTTATATTTTTTTCAAAATTTAACTTCTTTTCGCTTCATTCCATAGTTTTACAAATTTTAACTTCTTTTTGTTTCATTTTCTAATTTTATATAACAAAGGACGTTCACTTCAACATCTTTTATTTTCTAAATAAATAAAAAAATAACTTTGATTTTATAAAATTGAACAGTCCTTTATTTTATTTTTCAAAATTAGATCAAAATATTTTATAATTTATTTTAATTGTTATTTTCGGTGCAACTTCCTCTTGGAGTATAATTTAATTAGAGGCCGTGACTATTTCAGCTCTTGGATACATTCTGCCATATAAAGGGAAGTTTGACAATTTGTATGTTGAAAACATCGAAGAACGGCACGCCAACTCTCTCTATTTCTTAGGAGAAATGGGTGAATTTGGATTTCTTCACTGATTTTCATCGAGGTAAATTGATTTCCCTTCAATTTCTCGAACTCCTCCTTCTCTCTCTGTTTACTTTAGTGTTTTAATGCAATTGAATTCGAATCATCGGTCTCGGAAGTTCGACGATTCCCATTTTCCAATTGTGGGTCTTCTCTTTCTTCTTGTTCTTTCTTGGATTCCATTTGATTTTTCCCAGAAAAGGGAAATAAAGATTGGGTTTTTCATAAACTTACCAGATTCAAGCTTGGGGTTTCCTTTATTTTTGGGAAAAGAAAAGAATCTGGGTTACTGAATTAACCATGGGAATATTCTTTTACTTCGATGCAGAGCAATTCATTACCCTTGTTTGAGGATTTATGGAAGAGAACAAAGTGAAAGAGGAAGGGAAACCGTTATCTGAAAGGCACATTTTTTGCCTCTCGGGGCCTACACATCTCACTACTGTTGACTGGTAATCACTTCTTGTAGCTATGAATGAACATTACACGATTGGGATAAGGTTTTATTGGATAGATTCCTTGTCGAATTGGGGGCATTTGATAGTGATATATGAGATGTTCTTTTGTGTTACTTTTGGTAGGAATAACTTTAATCACCGAAGATCAGTTGCTGCTAGCTTGGTCCGGGGAGTGTACATTCTAGAGTATGATCGCCAGCTGAATCGCCGAGGTTCCCAAGCTCATGCGCCGCCTTGGTGGGACTCCTTCAATTTCCGGTTGATCCGTCCTCTTGTTGATGATGCTGATAACTCCATTTTCGGTGCCGTTTATGAACTCATGCCTTTTACTTCCGATTGCAACCATTCGGTCCAAAATGCTCCTGATTATGTTGTTGCGTTTCGGGGCACCATAAATAAGCCCGACACTATGTCTCGTGATCTCAGGTTGGATATCCGGTGTGTTCGAAATCGGCTTCATGAAACCTCTCGTTATCAGCTCGCAATGCAGGCTGTGTGGAGTATAATCGATGCTGCTGCGGGTACTTCACGTATTTGGTTAGCTGGCCATTCGCTTGGATCAGCTATTTCATTGCTTGTTGGGAAGAATGTGACTAAGATGGGTTACAGTGTTGAAGCTTACCTCTTCAATCCACCGTTCCCTGCCTCGATCGAAATAATCAAGGACGGAAAGCTGAAGGACGGGATTCGCATTACGACCAGCTTACTTAAAGCCGGACTCGCAACTGCAAAGGGTCACTATAGGAGTCTTCCACCAGATGGTCCATTTATGTTACTCTCTAAATGGGTACCATACCTGTTTGTGAACCCTGCAGATCCCATATGCTCCGGCTATATCGGCTATTTCGAACACAGGAAGAAGATGGAGGAGTTCCGTGCCGGAAAAATCGAGAGGATTGCAACACTGAATTCCTTACTGAAAAGGGATTCGGAACCTCTGCATCTGCTTCTGTCCGCCAATCTCACTATAAACTCGAGCAAGTCCCCGGATTTCAAACGAGCTCATGGGATTCAACAGTGGTGGGATCCGAGTTTCGATGGTCAGTCCGAGCTGCATGAGTACAAGTAGTGCATGCATGCATGTTCTTGCCTGACGTTTTGACAACTTTCAACAACTCCGTATGAGAAAGATGGTCGTGCCAAATCTCGTGTATGCATAAAATTATGCTCTGTCCCTATTTATTAATCTTATTTATGTCGAAACTAAATGCCATTTTATTCTATAGTAAAACATGAACATATCGAATATAGTAAATAATCCCGAATTCGATTCTAGATGATCTCTCCCAATCTTTTATAATATATATATATATATATATCGTGGACTGCCTCAAGTAGGTGACTTGATTTACAGCATATATTCTACAATAGAGAGAGCCGCTGAAATTAATATATCAAAATAAAAGGTGACCTAGCTGATCAGTTCAACTAGTTCTTATATTTTTAAGGGTAACTACGTGTTTAGTACTTAAATTATCAGTTTTGATCCGTGTTAGCACTTAATTTTTTTTAAAACCATATATAATATTTCGTTTTTGTTTCATTTTAATACCCTGTCGTTAAAAACTTGACAGATAGATTGACGGGGTATAGTTTCGATAGATGGACGACCAATTCGAACGGTGGACCATGAGAGAATGAGGAGTCGATCAACATAGTCCAGTTTCAGGTCCATCGAACGATTGGCGATGGAGATCAAAAGATGAAGAAATCGAAAAATCCATCATTCATTTGGGGAGATGAAGGTATTTTCCGAAGAAATAAATTTAGGGGTCTAAAAGGAGTGAATTAGAAAGTTTAAGCTTCATCGGTCGATGGATGCAATGACCGACGAATTTAGACGCATCGATCGACGAGTTTATCCGTTAAATCTTTAACAGTGTAGTACTAAAATTAAACAAAAACTAAAAAATTAAAAATAAAAGTAAAAATTTAAATACTCAAATTGACCAAAACTAATAACTTAGGTAATAAACACATAATTTATCCTACTTTTAATGAAGACTGCCTCAAACTCGACAGACCAAGCTCAAATATTTAAATAAAGTTGAAGTTGTACAGAACATGGTATGTCCACACTAGCGAAGGCAATGTAATGATAGACCTGGTAAATTTGACCCAAACCTCCTAATTGATTTACTTGATCTAATATTCAATATTAACCCGAAAATGATAATTAAATTTGATTTGATAGTCTGCCTATACTCATCCGAGTCAAACTCGATCCAAAATTTACCAAAACCGAAATCAATCAGAATCGAAATTAACCCGAACCGAAATTAAACCTAACTGAAAGAAACTCGGTCCGAAAACAACCGGACCCGAAAGTAACCTGAACAAATTGAAATTAATAAAAATTATTAAACGTTAAAAGGTATTTTCAATAATAAATTAATTTAAATAAAATTGATAATTTATTAAAAATGTTAGATTTATAATAAAATAATAGAAAGTTTAAGAGAAATATAAAATTAAGAATCTAATTGTAAGATTGAAAACAATAATAAATAAATTTTACTTATCTTACTTGTTATAAAAATATTAGATTTATAATAAAAATAATAGAAAATAACTAAAACAAAGGAAATAATATTATGTTTATAATAAAAATAATATAAAAATTACTTATGTTACGAATAAAACTTAACAAATAAAGTTATGTATTATTTTTTAAAAGTTAATAAAAAATATTAAATTTATAATTGGAAATAAAAAATTTAATAAAAATTATTTCTTTATCAAATAATTCTCATTATAAACTTTTTCGTACGAGATCAATATAAAATTTTGATAACAAATTCTAACACGTATTATAGTATCATATTTGTGTCAAATTATCGATTTATCGTCTCTAAATGATGATTTAATTCAAAATATTGAATAATTGATAATTGAAATTAAACTTAAATGATAAAATTAACAGATAAGAAGACATGCTTTTACAAGTATATATCAATTATTCTATATATACTTGATTTTGATTAGACTCGTAACCAATTCAACCCGAATTGACCTGATTTAAAAGTTAACCTAAATCAAAAATCAACCGATTTGATATTGATCCGACCCAAAATCTAACTGATTTAGATTAACCTGACCCAAAAATCAACCGACCTGGTATTGACCCGACCCGATATTGACTCGATCGAAAAATCAATTGATCTGATATTGATCCAAACCGGAAAATAGTCGATCCAATAATCACCCAACCCAATCCGATTCATCGTTCACCTGAACTAGATCCAATCCGATCTGAACAAAATTAAATCGAATTTAATCTTAGATCGGAAATTACCCACCCGAAAATGGCCCGACCCAAAATCCGATCCGAATGACTCGTTTGCCACCTCTATGTAACGGGATACCAATTTGTCGAATCTTTTGGGTTAATGTATCTTTTAGTCCCTGACTTTAGCTTTTATCTTTAATTTGGCATTAGACTCTTATTTGTAATTTGTCTCCTGAATTTATACTTAAATTAAATATTTGAATGTATTAAATTTATTGAAATGTAAATCTTAACTCTTAAAATGTTTTTATTTTATAAACAAAATTTTTAATCCTTATTTTAAAATTATAAAAAAACTAAGAATTAAGTTGTAGATCAAAGTCAAAATTAAGAGTCAAATTACACTTAAAAAAATTATGACCAAAAAGCTTAAAACAAAAGTCAATATTCAATAATAAAAATTAAATAATTTGCTATCAAATTGATTTAATGTGAGTGTTGAATACTAAAATTTTGACAATTTTAAATTTGGAAAGAAATATTTCAATAAAACACTAAACACGTGATAGCAAATTTAACCTTCGAAGTTGTTTAGTGTTTTATTGAAAATATTTTATCATATCTTAATTACTTGTTAACGTTCAACTTAAACAACAGTAAAATTTTAACAAAAAAATAATAAAGTTATAACTCATGAATAGTTGGGTGACTATTATAAAACTATTAATAGTCGGAAGACTCAACAAAATACATCTATAATCAAACAATCATTTTATAATTTTAAATAATCGAATAACTCAATAATACAAATCATTTAAATTGCAAAAATAATGTTATCAAACAGTTTTATTCCAAATGGTTTATTCTTTATTTTAATGGGACTTAAGTGTTCTTATTAGTTAAGATTTAATTAAATTATTAAAATTTTAAAATTACGAATTCCAATAAATTTAAATCCGATTAAAGATTAAAAAACGAAAGGGGAAAATTTAAATAAGATATATTAAAATCAATAGATGACATTGCAATGAATTATTATTGATAATAAATCAGAAAGAAAAAGAGGGAGAAGAGAAAATCCTAATAGAAGGCAGCGGATTTGAGCTCTTCTTGAAGAAACTCCTCCAGCAATAACTGCGACTCTTGCATCAATTCAGGGCTTAATCTGAACATCAACACGCAGAACTCCATCTCACTGAGGGCTCCGTCGCCGTCGGTGTCGCCTTCTTCCACCATGCTGACGAGCTCATCGTGTCTCAAATCCTGCAACCCCAGCACCGCCGCGTTACTCTTCAAGCTCTCCACCGTGATCACCCCTTTCTCCTTGTCCATCAACAGTTGGAACCCGTTACACAGCTCCCTCATCAGCCCTTCTCCGCCAAGCCTCTCCGCCATCACCGGCAACAGGTCCTGGAATTCCGGAACCGCTTTACCAACACCAGCCATTAGAAAAACAAATATCCTTGTGATTCCGTAAAAGAAAGCTTTTTGTTGTGGGTTGGGCTGTTTTGAATAAAGCGAATCGCCTGTTGGTTATTTATACAGGCTGAAGAAGGAGGAGGAGGAGGAGGAGGGTTTTCTTGGAAAGTGGATTGGGGTTGGGTTATGTTTTACCATCGAGTGACGGCAGAGGAACACGACTTTTATTGGCGGTCGGCTTTGATTCTTGCAGAACACAGCCTCTGTTTCGGAGAAGTTTGGTGTCTATTGTTTTTTTGACCATTTTTTTAATGCTTCCTGTGTCGGCTTTTTTAGATATAGTCTAATAGGGCTATTATTGTAATTTATGGTCAACGCTTCTTTTTGGTGCGATTGATCCAGCCTGTAGGAAGCTTTCTTAGCTTCTTTTTAGTTTGACTTTAACAAGTCTGTAAAAAAAAATATATGAAAAAGAATATTAGAGGCCGGTGCATTTTAAAAAATAAAATTAACGTGATTGTCTTATTATTTTTTAATGTGATTTTTTAATTTAAAAAATAAATTTATTGCGATCTTTGATCAATATTTTTTTGTTAATTATCACAGTTCTGATATTACAGTTTTGATATGACAGTTCACTATGTTCATGTGATAGTCTACGGTGATTGATAACTTGATAAATAACATGACAAATAAATTAAATTGGTAATTCAAATATAACAGATGTATTATCACATCAGTACCGTAAATTATCATGCCAGCATCGAAAACTACCACATTAGTATCGTAATAGTCATATAACGAAAAATGTTTTTCAAAAGAAAACATTGGTTTATTTTTTGAGTTGGGGGTCACATTGAAAGAAAAAATAATACGAGAGTCACATTGATTTTTTTAAAATTACAGAGACATATGATATATTTTTACCACAAATCTATTACATCCATTTTAATTTTATAAATTTATTTTTTAAAATTTAATTTCACTAATTTTAGAAAGTGATTAAAGGTAATTAATTATTAAATAATTTGAGATGAATATAAAATAATATATCTTCATAATTTTTTAATTGATAATGCACACGCACTTCACATAAAAAAAATTGTTCAAATCCAAAATATTTTGAGAGAATCATACTATGTTTGAAATAAATAATAAAATTTTGAGTTATTTTCCTAATTGTTGTGTTTAGTAAATATATTAATTTAATCCCTTAATCGACAAATGCAGAAGACTCACAATTCTGTTAGCTAAAATAATTAACATACTTCGAGAGCTAGGTTTATGCCCCCAAACAACTTCGAAGGTTAAATTTATACAAAAAAAACATAAGAACAAAAATGATAAATCGAATTACCTACAATAACAAAAAATTTATATCCTAAACCCTTAAACCAAAATTAAATGGCTTGCAAATTGCAAGTAAGAAAACTCCCACTTTCTTATGGCACCAAGAACAAGGACACATGTGAGATTACACTGTCCCTAACCATCCTGGATTTGGGATCAAATTATTAAAACATATCCATAAGATTATGAATATAAAACCTGAAGCTTGTGGCGTAGTGGCCACTGCACTCTCTTAATTATTCAGAGACTCGACCTTCTTTCTTCCACAAGGAACTTTCATTTTTATTTCCTTATCA
This sequence comes from Hibiscus syriacus, assembly GCF_006381635.1. Classification (NCBI taxonomy): domain Eukaryota; kingdom Viridiplantae; phylum Streptophyta; class Magnoliopsida; order Malvales; family Malvaceae; genus Hibiscus; species Hibiscus syriacus. The sequence goes on along the minus strand of NW_024063467.1, from coordinate 1,072,244 downwards.
ACAATTGCCTTTCTCGACAAGGAATCTCACGTCTGCCGCTCCTTTTTCTCTGCCCAGAAAATTATAATAATTACACGATTTGGTCTGTTATGGATTTTCCATGGCAAATTGCACTGAAGAATCAAATCTTCATAAAGATACATTCGCGTAAAGTTTGTGAATGCACGTATGGCGTGAGCTTGACTCGTTATACGCAAATTTAAATAATTACAAGATTTTGTTTTATATGAATTTAGGGCACCTTGTTGAAATTATTTTAAAAGTTAAAGGAGTTCAATGCAAATTTTCCAAATTATCCACCTCGGTGTTCAGATTTAAATGGTAGCTTATAGGGAAGGGAAGGACAAAGTAACGCAACGCAAATTATCCACCTCGGTCTTCATTATAATGTTGTTGTGGCAAAATTTAAGAAATTAGAGATTTAAAATATTATAGTGAAATAATTTGATAATTATGAATAAAAAATTTAATAATATATATATATATATAAGAAATCGGGTTTCAGGTTAGTGGGTAACCGGTTAAGCAACATGTTGTGACCCGAACCTTAAAAACCTAAAAAAATAGCGGGCGAGATACCGTCCGAAAAATCGGGTATTTTCATTACAAATACCCGATATTTTCTAACTGGGTTGACGAGCCGGCATGTTGGGTCAACCAAGTCATGAATTTTTTAATACACCTTTAAATATTGAGGTAATTTGGTTCGTGCAAATATTTTTATTTTTGTTTTTTATTGGATATATGGCTTTTACCTGATAAAGAACTTGCATTGAAATTTCATGTATCTAATTGCGGTTTACTCTTTCAATTCTAGTTTTGTTTTATCTTCTCAAAACTAACAAAGAAACTCGTCATTTACAACCTACACCAGATAGAAGTTGCCTCTTAATTTCAAGCTACACGGAAAATGAACGAAATAGATGTAAGGAGCTGGCCAGATTTGACAGACAGCTTCGAGTTTTGAACTATTCTACATATAGTTACTGAAATTGGATTGAATCGATTAATCTGAATCGGGTACTGTAGAGATAAAGATGATCTTCTCAACCCAATCAATTTTACGATAGTTTTGTTATTTTAGTAATTAGGTGAATTTGATACTTTTTATTTAGAGTTTGAAATTTATCATCTTTTCTAATTATAAAATAAAGGTTAGGAGTGGAGAAAATTAAATCAGAATAATCATTCTTATAAAGAAATATGTTAGTATTCAGTTTACATTACTTATCAATAAATCAAATACCAAATTATAAATAAACTGTTAATATTTTGTTACTTAACTTTCTTTTTATTCATGTTACTTTTTCTGTCATTATTTAATTATTAATATCTTATTCATGGATAAGATATTATATAAACTCATTTCTGTAAACAATTTTTTAATGGGTAAAGTACGCAAATAGTCTATTGATTATACGATATTATTTTATTAAGTAATTCTATTATCAAAAGTTATAAAATGATATTCTGACTATAAAATGTTATTGTATTAAGTCCATCAACTATTAAAAGTTACAAAATGGTCACATGACTATTCATAATGTTCCAAACTCGTCATTTTTGTTAAAAAACTGACGGTATTCTAAGGAGAACGTTAACATGATGACTGAGATATGATAGTCGTTTGAGATTCTATGATCAAATTTTACCATATCACAGTCACCAACTTAATATTCAGCTCAGAATATCGTCAACTTTTTAACGAAAAATGACGAGTTTGAAATATAATGAATAGTTGGGTGATCATTCTGTAACTTTTAATAGTCGAGAGACTCAACAAAGCAATACTCTATAGTCTGTGGACCGTTTTATAACTTTTAATAGTTAATGGACTTAACAAAGTCGTACCTATAGTTTGGGGACTATTAGTGTATTTTACCATCTTCTAATCCAATTTACTTGGCTTATAAAACAAAATTGGATCCTCCTACTAAATTAACTCATTGTTGATTACTTCTTCCACTCTTTTGTGAATGGTATAAGCCTACTCTTGTGCCTTGGGCCTTTGTTGTTGGATCTTTAATTTTATTGACATTTTGTTTGTCGTTTCTCTTTGTAGGCCCATTTATAGGACGATAAAGAAATCATTTTCAAAGTGATGGGACTATTTAAGTATTAACCGCGGGTAAATTCACGAGATAATGTTCTCGAACTTTTTTATTCACGATATAATGCACATCCCAGATTAATTGCTGAAATGGGGTGAATTCTACAGTGATCTCGTAGGACGCCATGCAATCCAGGCGATCTTGTAGGACGCCATGCAATCCAGGTGACATACGGGGTGACATACGAGCCATACGGGGTGACATACGAGCCATACAAGGCATATACGAGCCATACGAGCCAATGGAGAGGTCGCCATGCAGTCTTATACGAGGAGAGGTCGCCATGCAGACGAGCCAGCCAATCGAGAGGTCGCCATGCAGTCTGGGCGACCTTGTAGGTCGCCATGCAGTCCCGGCGACCTTGTAGGTCGCCATGTAGTCCCGGCGACCTTAGGTCTCCTAGCTCACGAGACCATGCATGCACTTGCAGCCAAGATTCCTTCACGTGCTCCCCTCCTGCTCCCCGCTGTCCCGGCGACCTTAGGTCGCTCCTAGATCACGAGACCATGCATGCACTTGCAGCCAAGATTCCTTCACGTGCTCCCCTCCTGCTCCCCGCTGCATGCCTACAGCTATTGATGCATGCATGTGAACCATTTGAGTCGTGATTGGTACAATAATTGAACCATTGCTGTTGGTGAAATAATTGAGGCAGCCGGTTATATATGGGGTGTGCAAATCGCAAGAACATAAAAGAAAGATCTAACATAAAAGAAAGAAAGAAAGGGAGAAGAGATTGCAGCCGAGAAAGAAAGAAAGGGAGAAAGGAAAGTAAGAAGAAGAAAGGGAGATAAGGTAAATTTTTTTATATTTAAATTAGTTTATTATTATAAATGTTAATTAGTTTATTAGTTTAGGGTTATATGATTGTTAGTTTAAGTTATAGTATACATAAATTAAAAATTATTTAATTAGTATATGTTTGATAGTTATATAGTTAAAAAATAATTAATTAGTTTGTTTTGTTAATAGTTAGTTATATAAAAAAAATTATTTAATTAGTTTGTGTTAGTTAAATAGTTAAGTTATATTTGTTTATTGAATATATATTATATAAAAAATTAGTTAGTAAGTTTATTAGTAGTATATTATAATGAAAAAAATAGTTTATTAGTTAGTTTTAGTTATATAAAAAAATATTTTATTAGTTGTTTAAGGGTTTAGGGTTTGTTAGTTTATTAGTTTATTATATTATAAGTTATTATATTAAAGTTTAGTGTTGTAAATTAGTTAGTTAGTTTATATTAGATTATATTAAATGATTTTTTAAATATTGTTGTTTAATTTTTTTACAGATTCATTCCAATGGCTGACCAAATTCCACTGTTGAGGCTTGACAATGAACATATTTCAAGTCATTTGGGAATAATGGTGAATAAAATATTTGTTTAATGAATTATAATTAATAAATATTTGAATATTATTTTATGATTGTGATAATTTTTTTGAATATTTAATTGTAGGAGGACGAGCAGCGAGTCCTTCGTCTTCGACTACATAAAGTGCCCAAGCCACACCCACTGATAGAAGAAAATTTGCAAGAGGCTGGATTTTGGTATATAACATTTGTGCGAGATTACAAGTTGGTCCCAGGTTTGATCAGTGCGTTGATTGAACGTTGGAGACCAGAAACGCACACGTTTCATTTGCCGTGTGGCGAATGCACGATAACTTTGGAGGATGTGGCAATGCAACTCGGGGTCCAAACTAATGGGATGCCAGTGGTAATGTCACATGAGTTTAATAAGGTGGAACAACTTTTCAACTTGTTTCTTGGGAAAGCTCCCGTACCACCAGAGTGTAAAGGGTGGCGGGTGAGGTTGTCATGGTTGAAGAATGAATTTCAACTTCAATCAAATAGTACGGAGCACGAAATTATATATGCAACACGAGCATATATATTACAATTGATTGGGGGAATTTTGATGCCTGATAAATCCGGTAGTTATGTTCACACTCAATATCTTCTTTTTTTAACAAATTTTGAGAATTGTAGGCATAGCTGGGGTTCGACGATATTGGCATTCTTGTATCGTGAGATGTGCAAGGCGTCATTAGTCGTGAATGATAATAATACAGTAGAAATCGGTGGATGTCTGTTGCTGCTACAATCATGGGCTTGGCATAAACTTCCGTTTTTGACACCGATTAGTCGGACTGCGGTTGACTTTCCACTTGCCGGAAGGTAATATGAATCCTCTATTTTAATATAAAATATTAATTAAAAAATATTTATTTTGATTAAAATTATTGAACAAAATGTCTCTATTTTTGTTTTGATTGATATACAGATGGAGGCATAAAATTGAAGGCACAGGTTGGTGCACAACAACATTAAAGAGTTCAGGTTGAAGATCGACATTAAGGCCAAAAAGGAGGTATGCATAATCTGTATTTTTAATTATTATTTAAATTAACTATATATTTGATTTAAATAAATTTATTGTTTTTGTAATTTTACAGTTTAATTGGAGACCATACATGAATGAAGAATTATTTGCGTTGATACCGCACGATATTTTAGATGGTTTCAATATTGGTGTGCTGTTACACCATTGATCAATTTTGCTTTGTTGAGATCCAATTTGGGGATAGAGTGCTGAGGCAATTCCACTTCCACCAACCTATTCCGCGGAGTCCATGGGATCATGACCTCCTCCAAAACTTAGATGGTCGTCGTCCAGTGAATTGGGTTGAGACGCATGACGACCTGCACAGATTTGATGGTCGTCGTAAAGAAAGCGTTAATTGGGTTGAGAAGCATGCAACCTACATTAATGCTTGGAATAATAGGGCTTCATTCATGCCAACTCTTGACGCCATTCAAGACGACGACTTTAATTTTGAGACTTCGGCTTATCTTGCTTATTTTTTGGATAATGGAAAGTCGTTCCTCACAACAATAGTAGAGAGGCGATAATTTTTGAGGTTTAAGAAAAGATTTGGTAAAGCTGAATACTCTCTACCGAGTGGGAGTGGGAGTTCATCTCTACAACCTGAAGCGGAAATGACCGATGTGGATAATAGCGCACCACAATCGTTGCATCACGCAGTTGATGATTCTACTGTCCCGGCATACATACCAGAGTTTGTGCAGCCTGAGGCACCCATCTATTCTCCTACGTTTTCGTCGACGTATGACTTTGAACACATGACAGTTCAAATACCCCCAATGAATGAGGGGGATGGGTACAATACTCCTGAGCCACAACGACCACAACGTATCAGACGTCCGCCCCGACATTATCATTCAACAACACCCCGGCATCGACAACAATTGTAAACTCGTTTGCTATTTATTACAAATTATTATTGAAATTAGACTAGTTTTTTTAAACCTTAACAATGATTTTTAGTATCAAATCATTACTAGTATCAAATAATTAAATATTTAGTAAATCAACTATTTTAAATCATTAGTATCAAATAATTAAATATTAACAATAAATCCTTATTAATAATAATTAGTAAATCATTAGTATCAAATCATTAAATATTTAAAAATCATTAATAAATTCGACTATGTATAAATTTAAACTCAGTAATCCACACTTGTACACTCATTTGTTAGTATTCTATAATTATTAGTAATAATTATTAAATCATTAGTATTAAATCATTATTATAAATAATTACTAAATAATAACTAAATAATTATTATAAAATCATTATTATAATGATTATTATCAAATCATTACTAAATCATCAAATCATTAAATATTTAAATCATTATTAAATCATTATTATAATGATTATTATCAAATTATTACTATAATGATTATTATCAAATCATTACCATAATGATTATTATCAAATCATTACTAAATCATCAAATCATTAAATATTTAAATCATTATTAAATCATTTTTATAATGATTATTACTAAATCATTATTATAATGATTATTATCAAATCATTACTATAATGATTATTATCAAATCATTACTAAATCATCAAATCATTAAATATTTAAATCATTATTAAATCATTTTTATAATGATTAATAAATACATAGAAATACATATATGATTACTAATGATGAGGCCTATATCTTGGTAAATTAGGACAATTATTTTTTGAATGGCCTTCATCACTACATAATCCGCATCTCTTTGCTTGACCTCTCTCTATAGCATGAAAATCCATACTGGTATGAATTCGAGTGGACTCAGGTCGACCCTTTGGACTTCTGCGAAGTATTGGATTTGGTAGCCATTCATCATGATCCTTTTTGGGCCAATATGATTCATTCGGGATCTGTCTGAACACATAGCTGTAGACATTTAATATCCTACGTAGGTGGAAGCATTCATCAACATAAGTGTATGCGCTTACACCAGCATACATACATGCAGCGACTGCATGAGCACATGGATATTTCCATGCCTGAAAACGACCACAATCACACCATTTGTGTCGTAAATCAACTCTAAATGTTTGGTCTTCTCCTCCGACGTTACGACGTATGCACGACACGACAAAAGTATGACCAACTCGGTCGAAATTATGAACAACCATTGATGTTGCCAATCGCTCATTTGCTTCCATTGATTCCACCACTGTAGGAGCCCAAGTTTTACCTCTATTTATGAGACTCTCAATTTCCTTGCCTTTGTCCGACCAAACTTTACCCAGTCTAAAGTACGTCTCTTTCACCACACTCGCTATTGGGAGATGGCGTGTACCTTTTAGTACCGAATTAATGGCCTCAACAAGGTTTGTGGTCATATATCCGTATCTCCAACCTTCATCGTATGCTTACGACCATTTTTCCCGCGGTATTTTTGAAGCCCACTTCCAAACACGCTGATCATCGTAAAATAACTTCAAATTCTCCAATCTCTTGTCAAAATTTGGTCGACGTAGTTCGTATCCTGTTCAATAATATATTGTGTTAAACCGCAATTAAAAAAACCACGTAAAAAATACATAAATATTGAAAATAAAACTTACCCATGCTGACTATATCGCTACGAATATGTGCGTTATGAAACTGGTCGATACTATTCTTGCCAATATGACGGATACAAAATGTCGGATATGCATACGGAGGTATCCAACGACTTCCTGGTCGTTCAATTGCCGCCAAAATACCCGTTCCTCTATCGGATATCAAGCAAACTCCATCTTCACGAACGACATATTGACGTAGATTGGTCAGAAAGAAATCCCAAGCCTCTGTTGTCTCTCCCTCAACAATGGCGAATGCAATTGGGAAGATATTTCGCTCACCATCTTGAGCAACTGCCATCAAAAGTACATGCCTATATTGACCATACAACCACGTACCATCTACTTGGATCATACGTTTTCAAAATGGAAATCCTTCAATACATGCCTTGAATGCCCAAAATAGTCTATGAAATATTTTCTTCCCTGGCAGAAGTTGACCTTCTTCGTCATATGCGGGCATGGTTTGAGACTTCACTATAGTTCCTGGGATAAATCGCTTCATTGCTTGTAGCAAATGTGGTAGCTCATTGTACGATGTATCCCAATCTCCATACGTCAACTTCATTGCCTTCATTTTCGCATTCCACACCTTGCCATATTTTACTTGATATCCAAATTGGCTTCGAATAGATGCAGCTAACACTGAACAAGATATCCTTGGATCCTTTTCAACCATCGCCTTCACGTATTCACATATTACATCGGAGTCCAATAGTCGGTGGTCTTGTTCGATGGAGTTTCGCAAACATGTGTGCGAACCATTGTACCTCGTGATGACCCAAACATCGTGCCTTTGATTTTTCGACACTCTGATCTTCCACTTGCACTCTGGGCCATATTTTACACACTTTGCGTATAGGGTTTTCTGGTTGGACTCTGCAACATGGACATCAACATGGCATTTGATGCAGTACTCTTTAATCGCCAGCGTAGCTTCATTTTTTCCTCTGAATTGCACCCCAACTGAAAATTCACCAGAATTATCGAATGATTCAGTCATTTGGTACGGAGGTAAATGTGGCATGTCTGGGAATTCAGGTGCCCTCATTGCATCATAGTCTATCTCGTACATGTGAGGAGTAGCTTCATACGGTGTCGGAACTTCATCAATTGTACCTCCACAAAAAATATTTTCGTCGCAGCCCAAAACGGGTTCTTCAGTTTCTTCATCTTCGCTTGAATCATCATGAATTTCTCCCCATCGATTTTCAGTGTCAATATCAACAACCAATTCCGGTATGTTTCTCGTCTCATACTCTGCTGCTGTAGATGTCCCCCCGACTTCATTTACACTTTCCAATAGTGCCATAAAACTGTTCGGGAACCTGTATGTCGGCTCCTCAAACTGACTATATAAAGCCATTTCAGATGGATTTTGAGCCACACCTCTTGATGACCCAGGAACATCACATATGTTACACACATCAACAAATAATTCAATAACTGCTATATTGGTTGACTCATGTAATCCAACCATGGTTCCAATATCATCATCTTCTTCAAGTGGAACTGCAGCATATCTGACTGGGTTAGAGCATATCATAAACCTATACCTCAAACCATCAACTGCAGCTCGAATTTTTCTTTCTATCTTATGCTTCATTTCTATAAATGTGATGTCTTTTTTGAACATCATATTTATTGGGTTTTCAGACTGAAAAACTACTCCGACCTCATTTTCCATAATCTGTCCATTATAATGAACAATCGTGAAAAAGTTGTTGCTCATTTTCTCTACAAATAAAAAAATAAATTAATTTAGGTTAAAAAATTAGATAAGATAATTTCATAAATTATTAAATATAATATAATATACTATTATATTAATGATCAAATAAAATTTATTATTTAACTTGATTGATTGCTTACTAATAAACCTAATAATGATTTGATAATTACTATTAATTTAATGATTTGATATTTAATGATTTAATAATAATATGATTTAGTCATAATCACTAATAATTATTTATTATAAATATTTAATGATTTAGATTTGATACTAATCATTTAGTAATTATTACTAATAATAATGATTAGTTTGATAATATTTTTTATTTTTTAAAAATATCAAACAAATTTGTTAGGTAAAACTGTCGAGATAATGTTCTCAAAATAATTATTTCGCGAGATAATGCGTTGTCCGGATTATTTCATTTAATTAATTTTTACTTCTTACTAATATACACATACAATGTAAATTAAACAAAATATTTTTAAAACAACACTAAATATTTTTAAACACAATATTTTTAAAACGGAAATTATCTCGCACAAATTAGTTTATATAATATAATATAAACTTACTAACTAACTAATTTACACATACACAACAACAAAAAATGGACAACAAAAAATAATAAATTACTCACGTCTTTATGCCTTCTTCCTTTACTTTCTTTTCCTGCCTTGTTTCTTTCTTCGAATCAATCTGTACGTGGGCAAATATTGTGAAATAATGTCCTGTATGTGTAAACAAAATATTTATTTAAACAACAATAGCTCCCACAAATTAATTTTATATAATCTAATATATTATAATATACCTTAAACTAATAAACTATTTCTTTATTATAATATACTTAGTTAAAATAACAAACTAATTAAGCACTAATTAATTTTTTTATAATATAACTTCAACTTCAACGAACAACCTAATATACGTTTAAAGACACTAACAAATTAATTAATATTTTTTATATTTAATAACTTAAACTAAGAAACTAATTAACTAATTTTTTATATAATATAATATATAACTTAAACTAATAAACTAATATAATATAACTTAAACTAACAAACTAATAATTTATACTAACAAACTAATTAACTAGATTTTAGTTTTACCCTAAACCCGAAACTAACAAACTAATAATTTCATATAATAAACTAAATTAAACAATAAAAAAATTACCTCACGAACTATGTTTGAGCCTTTATCTTCTTTTCTTCTTCTTCCTTTTCTTTCTCTCGGTAAAGTTTATATGTGCTTATGCTTCTGGTTCTGCTTGTGCTTCTACCCTAAACCCCATATCCTTTATATAAAGCAACTGAGCGTTGGACAAAGTCATTAAATTTGATTGTTGAAGCAAATAATATTAGCATTGCATCGTCTAACTATTGAGCATTGAAAGGCTGACAGCTAAATTAACGCTGCAATAACGCAACTATAGATGCAACACATACAGCTACGGATGCAGGAATCTCTCAGCTATGATGCAACGCATGCATGCAGCTACAGGAATCTCCCAGACCTTGGTCGCCGAGACTCCATGGCGACCTACCTACCACGCCGCCGTGACCTACACCGTTCGACGTGCATGGCCCATGCACAGTTCCCACGTCCCATGCACAGCATGCATCCCCTCCCCCATGCATTCCCACGTCCCATGTTGATTGCATGGCGACCTATTCCTTTGCAAAATACCACACAGGTCGCTTGGATGCCATGGCGACCTCCAAGGTCGCCCGGATGCCATGGCGACCTCCAAGGTCGCCCGGATGCCATAGCGACCTCCAAGGTGACTGTAGAATTCACCACATTCCAGCAATTAATCTGGGATGTGCATTACATCGTGAATAAAAAAGTTCGATAACATTATCTCGTGAATTCACCCATTAACCGCTGACGAATTTCTGTTTTCATTTCTCACAGGAGAAGCACATTCTCGAGAAAATAAACGGGAAAAAGAAAGAGTAGCTGGCCGATTCCCCAAGCACCTTCTCTCTGTTTTATTTTGTTTGAAAGAGGAAGAAGATGAAGAGCTGTGAGCACTGCATGTCGGCGGCGACGACGTATTGCGAATCAGACCGAGCCTGTTTGTGCTGGCACTGCGACGCTAAAGTTCACGGAGCCAATTTCCTTGTGGCGAGACACGTGAGGTATCTTCTTTGTCACGTCTGCCAGTCTCGAACTACCTGGAGAGCCGCCGGTTTCAAGCTCGGCCGTGCGGTCTCCGAATGTGAGACCTGCGTCAAAGGCGGCGACCAAGAAGAGAGCCAAGCAGAAAACGACGACGAAGACGAAGAGGATAATCACGTGCTGCGACGGTGTACGATATCAAATACACCTCCGTCGGCCGCCAGATCATCTAGTAGCGTGGATTCTTCTCGTACCGAAGCAGAGGTCTGTAAAAGGTCCAGAGCAAATGTTTCAAATCTTCGCTCTCAAGTTGTTTGCCTTTTTTTTCTTGAAATTAATGATTTTGATTTCTCGCCATTGTTGTTCGAAGGTCGACCTATGTTACTTATCAGCTAAACAGACGCATGGTCACAGCAGGCATTCGGCAATTCGCTGCAGACTCGAAGAGGAAGCCGATTCGTTTGACTCAGTCCCAGTCTGATTCGAGGCGCGCAATACCAAGTGCGAGTACCAAGTTTTCATTCTAGCTGTAGTTTAGTTTCAGTCCGATTCGGCGCCGTACACGGTGCTGGATATAGTGGTTGCACCGATCACCGTCGTCATTCTATTCTAGCAGTCGTGGAATTTTGTTGTGGGTGATATTTCATGAGCCCCCACACGGTTTAAGCATTAAATCAAGAAAATTATAATTCAAATTATAATGTAGTTATTTAAATTCGGTAAATTCCACGAGATAATGTCCTCAAAATAATTAATTCGCGAGATAATGTTATAGTTGGATTAATTGCTGATATAGGGTGAATTCTACAGTAAGAACGTAGGTCATCATGTACTCCGGGAGAGATAGGAGGTCGTCAAGACATCTATTCGGAGTAGCAACCTCTTGGTCGCCATGTAAGCCCCGCGACCAAGCAGGTCACCATGCGTTCTTCACGCCAGAAGCTGCTGGCATGCGTGTGCTGGATTGAACAAAACATATCGAACCCTAATAGAACGTTGGATGGGATGCATGCATGGGATTGTGACAAAGTGACAAAGTGAGGGGACAGCACGCAGGGAAGTAAACAACAAGCTGTCCTTTTTGGTGAGTGAAGTGAGGAGGCCAACACACGCATGCCTATGTTATTACTGTAGAATTCATCATATATCAACAATTAATCCGACTATAGTATTACCTCGTAAATTAATTATTTTGAGAACATTATCTCGTAAAATTTACCTTTAAATTCAGTATCTGAATTTAATAAAAGTATATTTTCATTCAACCACTGATTATTCAGTACAATAAACAAAAAGGAATTTTATCCTAATTCTTTCATGTCATATGGTCGGTCTTCGTGTTAGGTGATGGAGTTTTAATTAAATAATGGTAAAAATTTGTAAGAGGTCTTTATACTCTTGGAAAAAAAATCCTAGTATTAATTTTTTTCTTCAATTCAAAAGATAAATTTAATTTAATATTTTAATCAATGTTTGTTATTATTGATCGTTACAGTATTGATATGTTAGTAGTCAGTTTACAGTGTTGGCGTGGTAGTTCACGATAATAACGTAACAACTCATTTGTTATATTTAAATTACTAATTTAGTTCATATATTATATCATATATCACGTTAATTTATTACTTTAAAATGTCATATTAGTATCGTGAATTGTCATATTAATATTATGAACTATTACGTAAGCACAATAATGATTAATGACGAAACTTGATTAAATGATCATATTAAATTTATTTTTCTGAGTTGAAAGGTCATATTAAAATAAAAAATAATATGAGAACCGTAATAATTTTTTTTTAAAGGTATAGAGACATATAATACTTTTTGCCTTAAATAGTCAACACCAACTTGGTATCTTCAACCGTCCAGATATTTTGTGGGGTATAGGATGGACACGTGTGTGCTAGTGGGATAGAGATAACAATGTTACATATTAATATACAGTATTAATAATATATATCGATATATGATATTTAATGTAGGTTCTTCATATATATATATATATATTTATATATGATAGAGTGGTAAATAATTTCATTTTATATCCATCTACATAGAAAAGTTGACTCGACAAGAGCCAAACTTTATTTGCTTGAAGCTTTACATTTACTATTATTTGGTAATTGCTCTTAACCCTCCCCGGAGATTTTCTGTCATGAACACTTGGTTGTGAATCTTTCAAGTCTTATGTTACCTTGTGATAGAAGCAGCGGACCGTGAAGAAACTAAAATAAAGAGTACTTGAGCAAACAAACCAGTAATGCAAACCAAAAAATGATTCAACAGTGACCAGCGTGAAAAAATTTGGATCAGCAACTTAAGACTTTCAAAATGCCCTAATGGAGGATTAAAGCTCAAAATCAGCATCAAAATATTAAGAAACCAACACTCGTATGATTCGGCAAATCACAAGTCTCACTCAACCAATTGATGCCAAACCTTCTCTACTCTCATGATCAACGTTGACTTCCAGTAGAAAGGATGCACACTATCACCAATCAACAAGAATATTATACCATCGGAAATTGTTGCTTTCTTGCGGAAAAATTGTGCAAACAACCAAGATAAATAGACGAGCCTCTTGAATCATTGGAAGCTCCATCCTAAGCGGCTCAGAGTCCCAAAATGGACCAAGATGAGATATAACCGAGGGAGAAGCAAAGCATATCTTTGGAGCAAACAATCAAACATATGGTAAGCACAAACAAATGAATGAACCTAGATATGAATCAATCTTATACTCTAAACACAGAAAATGAATCATCAAAGCAGATTATCAATCACCAATCTTGTTTTCCAAGTTCCAAATCAAGATGCAGCAGAAGAAATCACACTTAATCTCACTCATGCACAAGATAACAATATTCACAAGCCAAATTACATAATCTTGTGCAAAAACGATGGAAATTTCATCAAACCAGTGCATTATCAATAAGAGGGAAAATGAAACGACAAATCATGTGAAAAACTAATTGAATCTCTCACTGTGAGCTATTGGAGATCTATAAACCAACAATGAAACATTGATAACACGCTAGAATCTGTGATAGTGGAAAAATGATCAAGGTTCGCTAGATCTACTGTTGAATGGGAAACGATCAATGTTCTAGCAACAACTGATGGAGGGAAACAACATGTAAAGGAATCAGACACGCAAATGAACTTGCGACTATTGAAGCCAATCGTCAATAAGGGAAGCGACATCAGAATCGCCAGAATCATCAATCGTCAACACATATAAATGTCGTGAGGAAGAAAATAGCGGCATACACGGATGAAGGAGATAACCAGCATGGGTGGTGGATATAACGGTGTCAGGATCATTAGCGAATGATACCATGTGAGAAAGGGGCCATCGATGATAAGAAATGAAGAACGGTTAGGTGTGCGTGAAGAAGTGATGAGCGGCGGTGATTGTGTTTTCCTAAATGTGAAAATGAATTACAAAAATGCTTGATTTAATCTACTACATTGCTAGGCTTGTATAGCCCAATAATAATATGTTAACCAACTAACTCAAATCCTAACAGAATAACAAATACTAACTAATTGTATTAACATTATAATATTCTAACATTGTTTAAATTATTTGTTCACTTAAGTACGATAAAAGTCATAAAATATTCTATATTGAGCTTTCCGTTCAGACATAAAATGAGGAATTACAAAAACTACAAATTTAGAAAACCTAACCATTGTGCTCCTCCTCAGCATCTTGATACTCAAGTTCCTCTTCCGGCACCGGCTTCAGTTCAACGTCTTCCTCAACAATCTTCATTTTCTTGATCCTCTCGGCTCGGCCGACTCCGGTGTCATCCTCGTCTGGGCGGCGGACAACTACAACCGGACAAATGCAGTGGTTGACGCAATAGTAACTAACGCTTCCTAGCCTTCCATTGTTGCTCCTCCTTGTGCGTCTGCTGCCCATTATCACCGCACTCAGTCCCAACCTCTCCACTTCCAGACACAGCCTCTCTTTCATGTCACGATCTTTCACTACGTGGATTTTAAACGGAACCTTAGCATCCACTAATGGCTGCGCCAGCTTGTTCGCTGTCGCCGTGGCGAAAATGTCGAACTCCTCCTCGATTGCCTCCGCGTTTTCGTGCTTGTTTTTGGAGTTGGGGGTGATGGAGCCCCAGTCGGCTCCGTAAAGGACGGAGGTCGGCAAAACTTGGAGGAGTACGACGGCGTCACCGGGACGAAGGTAGTTCTCAACAGCCCATCGAACAGCGTAAGCGCTCTCCTCGCTTAAGTCGACGGCGATGGCGACGCGACGCTTGGCACCTGCGGTTGGGACCGGGGACGATGGGAGAGAAGCTAGCGGTGGAGCCGGAAGAACTGAGGGATTCATCACAAGACAGACCGGAGTTTGGGATTGAGGTTTGGTGACGGATTATAACAATCCGCTCACGCTGGTTGCTAACGTATATATCTCCTTGAAGCATGGATTTTAACCCATAAAAAATAGTGACGACCTAAAATAATATTTAATTATAATAATGTATATTTAATTTTATTATAATAAATACGAAAATTAAAATTAAAATATATGATTTTAGAACGTGACGGATATTAACTTTGGGAAGCAAACGACAGATAGTCACCTACCTTTTACAAAGTTAAGAATTCGACAAGTTAGCCATCACATCTCTACATCTAAATATCAATTTGTAGTTTTAATTTTTAATATGCATTAATAAATTAATTAATTTGAAAAATAAAATCAATGTGTGTGAATGACATAAAAATAATCTATGTGTAATTTTTTAATTGATTGAGAACATTGACGATGTAGTAAAAAGAGCCCACAAAATAATTTATCTCAAAATAAGCCTTATTACAATATAAGTTGAAACTCAAACTCGAATGTAACATCCCGTCAATATAAAATAGGATAAATTACGTGTTTTGTATTTAAACTATTAGGTTTAGTTTATTTTAGTATTTAAATTTTTATTTTTATAAAATTATACCTAGTTTTTAGTTTTTTTTCCCATTTTAGTACCTCGCCAAAAACATAACGGGTGTGGAACCTTTTTATGGGTAAATTACAGTATTCATCACTCAACTATATTCTCACTCCTATTTTGATCACTAAAGTTTAATTTTTTTTTAATTTAATTGCATATTTTTTGAATTACACCTAATTCAATCATTCTAACTTTTAGATTTATTTTTTTAATTATATATTAATAAAATAATAATACTAAATTTCATGTCACAATAAAATTTAATAAAAAAACAGACTGATTAAAATAGCAGCAATTTGAAAGTTGAGTTGTTAAAATGAAAATTTTTAAACTTTATTATCAAAATAGGAGTTAGAAGATAATTGAATAATGAATGATATAATTTACCCATAAAAAATGAAATGTCCTTAAGTTTTTACGACGAGGTACTAAAATGAATTGAAAATTAAATACTATGTATTGTTTTGAAAAAAAATTGAAAGTTTAGGTACTAAAACGGATCAAAATTGATAGTTTATATACTAAATGCATAATTTATTCTATAAAATATTATGATTATTAATATTAAATAAAATAGAAGTATATCATATAATTAAAATTAATATAAACATAATGGAGGTTTTAACCTTGTGGTCGTGGGATCGAGTCCATTTAGGGTAATTCATAATGGAGGTCTTCCATGGAAGCTTCTCTCAACCTGGTGTTGGGGGTAGCCTACTACCCTACCTCCCCCTTACCCCATTACATATGGGAATAGAGTCAGCTAATTTTTTTTTATAATATAATATCAACAAGCTGTAAAAAATAATTTTTCTATCTTTCAAAGTTATCCAAAGTTTAAAGTTTATGACATTGCTTAATTGTCCCATTACTCTGGTTTTTGGACACTTATTTTCTTTCTTCAATTATGCATCTATATTTAAAGAGGATAATTTATTAATATATTAAAAAAAACTAATTGACTTAATTAGTTTAATGAATATAATTATTATTGTAATATTAAAAAGAGTTAATTGCATGAAACATCCTCAAACTTTTGAATATTCTAATTCCATCCCTACACTATAAATTCTCATTCTAAATTAGTCCCTAAACTTTTAAGCATTCCATTCAATCCCTAAACTATAATACTAATTCTATATTAGTCTCCAAAATTTTGAATGTTTTAATTTCAACCCCAAACTTTTAAGTGATTTAAGGGATGTTATTGGAATGTTAAAAAATAATAGGGACCAATTAAAATTGAGAGTCATCGTTTAGGGATGAAATTAGAATGTTTAAAAGTTTGAGATCAATTTAAAATGAGATCATCGTTTGAGGACTTATAATGCAATTAACTTTATTGAAAATATAAAGTTTGACCATTAATTCCATCATTTATGCTAAGCACTATAGGAATGGTTGGTATCATGAGTTCCTTACGTGAATATATTTAGGGTCAGTAATTGATCGCGAGAGAGAGAGAGAGAGCGATTGTCTTTCTAAAAATTTAAATTTTCATATAATTTAGATATTTTTTATATTTTACCTTGATAATATATTTTTACTCTTAAAATATTATAATTCATTTTATCTAACATAAAATCGTATGTTTGTCCTTAAATTTATATCTCATAAAAATATATATTTTCCATAAATTTTAAACCATTCTAAGGATCTAAATATCTATCTAGTCTATATATATAGATGAAAAAACATGCATATGCATGTATTTGCCATAAAGACACCCAATAATTGAAATGCATGCATGCATGGAGTTCAGACATATAATAAATTCTTTAAGAAGTAATTGTACAGTTCCTTTGCGTGGAAACAAGTGTTCGACTGTCGATGATTGCCTGCTTTTCGATGCTATATACACACTCCAGATAATGACCAAAGCGAAAGAGACCAAAAATAAAATCCATAAAAAGACAAAAGCGGCTAGGGTCGGTATAGGAAGAGACTCCGATGGTTCGAAAGTCTGATGAACAGGACATGATCGGCTCTGGTTTGGGCATCTGGGGGCCCTCGAGGGTGAGTGGTTTGTCGTTCATGGTGCTAATCATATATATACAAGCTTGAAATAGCTGTAACATGTTATTGTTGCCTCCGTCAACTTCCAAGGATATAGTTTTCAAAGTTTATTGCTACTATTCCATTGTCGAATAATTAGAGGTGTAAGCCTAAGAATAACCGTTTAATTTAGGCTAAGCAACGGTACGCGCAATTGAAATTGTGATAAAATGTATAATATTTTCGGTTGAGAGTAATTTAAGATGTTATTTTTTTTTCTTAACAATTTTCGGTTGATTATATTTAAAATTAACATTTTAAGTTGTGTCCAACTAAAAATATTATACCTTTTATCCCAATTTCAATTGTGCATATTATCTGTTGTTTTTTAATCTTTAATTAGACTGTTGTATTACAGAATTACTTAGTTACACGAATTTTGATTATATTTAAAATCGAATTGGATTGCTTATATGAATTGGTTAAAGAAACTGATGAAATGGAATGGGCCCAAAAGTCCAACGGAATTGCACTATTTTTCTTACCTTGTTTTGAGGTTGTTTTTAGGGTTATGGTTAGCATTTAGTCAATTGGAATATGGAAGTTACGGGGTTGTCTCCAGAAAGGTGGACTAATATACGGTTAATATACGGCGTTACCGGATACATTAAAAGATATTTGACAAATTTGGTTTTGTTGAAAACATTTTGATGTTTCGATATAACAAATTAAATTAAAAGATTTTTCTAAGCATATTCGATATATTAATCGAATATCAAAATATTACTCACAGTATTTCAAAGTTTATTTTAAATCCTTACTAAAGTGTAAAATTAAGTTTTAATATTAAAATAATTTTAAAACAATTTTACAAAGTATTTCGAACCGTTTCAAAGCAAAAAATTACAGTTTGTCCAGAGGGAACCGATTCCCCCCCCAAGGGGGTACCAATTCCCACTGAATGGTTTGGTTCCGAGAAATTCCAGTATGCTCGGAGGGAACCGATTCCCCCCACTGTTCAACGGTCGAATATTTGAATTTTACACTTAGGGAACCGATTCCCCATGAGGGGCACCGATTCCCCACACGCTCCAAGCTGTTTTATTAATGGTTTTCACACTTAAACGGCTCCATTGACTCCACTAATCATCCCCAACGTTCAGAATAAATTGAGAGAGTATTTAAACAAGTTATGAAGCCTTTGATCAATAAGAAATCATAGAGAAACAAGAGAGAAAGCATCAAACACCAAGTTTGTGCATATCAAGCCAATTTTCCTTTCAATATTCATTTTACTTTCAAGAACACCATTTGTGCTCATTTGTAATTATTTTTTAGTGTTCTTTTCTTGTTCTAGAATTGTGCAAACAATCTATCTTGTGAGGATTTCCTAGTAAGTTTGCAAATTTGTAATCTTCTCTTTGGGAAAGAGTGTTCTCAAGAATTGGGGTATATTCTTGAGGGTGTTGTAAGGTCATCTCTTTGGCCTCAAAAGAAAGAACAAATTAGTGAATTTGTTGGAAAATCCTTAGTGTGGATAGTTAAGGTAGTGGACGTAGACTTTGATTGAGAAAGTCGAACCACTCTAAATTGTTGTGCAATTACTTTCAATTTTCTGCAAAAGCTTCCACCAAATTTTTAATTACCAATTCACCCCCTCTTGGCCAATTCCGTCAATCGATTAACTCAACAATTGGTATCAGAGCCTCACTCATTTGAAGGTTTAATCGCCTCTTGAGTTGATCCGGGAAGAGTTAAATCGATAAAGATGGCGTTTACTTCCGGTTCATTCTCCATGGAAGAATCCAGACCTATTGACGTTCCTCCACACTTCAATGGAACAAATTATCGCCATTGGAACAGGTGTATGATAATATTCATCAAAACATTTGATATGGAAGCTTGGATGATAATCAAGAAAGGATATTCCTCTCCTACTAAGAAGGCAAAGAAGTGGAGTGTTCAAGAACGGAAGGAAGCTCAACAAAACTCAAAGGCTATGCATATGTTGTGTTGTGTAATTAATCCTAATGTATATAAAGGAGTTTCTTCTTGTTCAAGTGCCAAGGAAATGTGGGAAAAGCTTGAGGAGATCTATAGAGACAAGAAAAAAGAAGAACCAATAAAAGTGATGTCTCAATTAGCTCTCACAGAGCCAAAGGTATCTTCTAACTCAAATATATCAAATTCAAAATCTTTTAATGAGTTACAAGATGCTTATGATAAATTATTTTCGGAGTTTGAGACAATGAACTCCAAATACAATAAATTGATTTCTAAATTTATTGCTAAAAATGATCTTCTTTTGAAAGCTAAAACAAACTTGGAAAATCAAATGAAATGTTGAGAAAAGAGTTAAAGCTTTCAAAAATAAAATCTGAAAACTTTGAAAAAGAAATTTTCAAATTAAACAAACTTCTTCTAGAAATGAAAATGGATTTTGAAAATCAAAATGAAATCTTGAAGAAGGATTTAGAACTCTCAAAAATGAAATTTGAAAGTATTGAAAAAGAAAATTTCAATTTGAAAGATAAGCTTGAATGTTTAACAAGAGAAAAAGAGATCATTCTAAATAATTCATCTAGTTCAATAATGACAATATGTTCACATTGTCATTATCATGGTCCTAAGGAACATACTTGTCCTTTAAAGAAAGGAAAACTTAAAATTAGACAAGTATGGGTTCCAAAAGGAACAAGAGGCATTGAAACTAATGTTCAAGGATCCAAAGCAATTTGGATACCAAATCTACTTAAATGTCTCTTGTAGGTGTGTGAGAGCAATGGTGATAAAGATGATGATATTCAAGATGCTCTAGCCACACATAAAAAGGGAATGGGTAACCTCTAAATTTAATGTTTTTATTATTTGGTTGCTCATTTAGTTTATGCATGCATGAGGTTTTAAGATGTTGAATTATGTTTTATCTCATGTATGTTGAAAAATATTGTATGATGAACATGGTAATTTTTGGTAATATTTTATAAACTCTAGTTCATCATATTAATTTTTGTTCAAAATTGTTTTTAAAATGCAATTGATATCTCTTTAACAATTGATATCGATTTTTCAAGAACTTTGGTTTTGCAAAATTTTGACCTGAAATTTTTCTTAATGTTTATGCGTAGATTTTTTTGTTTAAATATTATAAAGTTTTAATGCATAACATTTTCAAAAACTTTATGCATGTGCTCTTAATCTCTATAATCAACATTGCATAATGTTTTATATGTGAATGGGTTAAAAGCATAATCTTTTGAAAAATAAATTTGATAAAAGATACAATGTTTTATTTTAAATGATTGCAAAATTGATTGACATTGCATCTATTTTCAATTATGCTTGTTGGTCATAAAATAGGGATATATACATGATGCATTTAGATTTTATTAATATGACTAATTTGTGCGTAGTTGCTAAGGATGAGCATGATAGTTGGTTATGGCATAGGAGACTAGGACATGCTAGCATGAGTGTTTTGCAACGGTTAGGAGAATTGGTTCGAGGGCTGCCTAAACTAAAATTTGATAATGATAAAATATGTGATGTTTGTGCTAAAGGAAAACAAAAGCGAGTTTCTTTTAAATCCATTAATGATGTGTCAACTAGTAGAGTATTACAATTGATCCATATAGATCTTTTTGGGCCAACTAGGACTACCAGCTTGGGTGGAAAACAATATGCATTTGTCTTGGTAGATGATTATTCTAGCTATACTTGGGTTATATTCTTAAGTACTAAAGATGAAGCATTAGAAAATTTCATCACATTTTCCAAAGTAATCCAAAACGAAAAAGGTTACTCTATCACTAGTGTTAGAAGTAATCATGGCACTGAATTTGAAAATCTTGGATTTAATGAGTTTTGTAATTCTAATGGTATTAGCCATAATTTTTCAGCACCTAGAACCCTCAACAAAATGGATTTGTTGAGAGAAAAAATCGAACTTTAGAAGAAATGGCTAGAACCATGCTTTGTGAAAATAATTTGCCAAAATATTTTTGGGCGGAAACCACAAATACCACTTGTTATGTTATAAATCGAGTAATGATTAGGTCAATTTTAAAGAAAACTCCATATGAAATTTTCAAAAAAAAAAAAAAAAAGCCTAACATTAGCTATTTTCATCATTTTGGATGTAAATGTTTTGTTTTAAACAATGGTAAAGAAAACCTTGGCAAATTTGATGCTAAAAGTGATGAAGGAATTTTTCTGGGTTATTCCTTAAATTCTAAAGCTTATCAAATATTTAATAAAAGAACTTTAGTTGTAGAAGAGTCTATACATGTTGTTTTCGATGATAATCTCCTTCCGAGGAAGGATTCTTGTGTTAATGATGATGTAGGTATTATAAATACAAATGACGTTAGACATGACGTTGGAGAATAAGCATCAAATGAAGAAACGAAAGATGAAGAAACTCATGATCCTCTCGAGAATCCAACCATTGAAGAAAGGGAAGTATCTTATCCAAGAGAGTACAACTATGCCAAAGATGGTGAAATTATAGGTGATCCATCCAAAGGGGTAACAACTCGATCTTCTCTTAGAAATATTGTAATTATGTTGCATTTATTTCATGCATAGAGCCTAAGAATATTAAAGAAGCATTAAATGATGAACATTGGATTATGGCTATACAAGAAGAGTTAAATCAATTTTAGAGAAGTAAAGTATGAACATTAGTTGAAAGGCCTAGTAATAAATCTATTGTAGGTACTAAATGGGTGTTTAGGAATAAGCTTGATGAAAGTGGTAATATAGTGATAAACAAGGCTAGACTTGTTTCTCGGGGCTATACTCAAGAAGAGGGCATAGATTATGATGAAACATACGCTCTCGTAGCTATGATGGAAGCAATTAGAATGTTATTAGCATTTGCATGTTTTCATGAATTTAAATTATATCAAATGGATGTTAAAAGTGCATTTTTAAATGGTTTTATAAAAGAAGAAGTGTATGTGAAACAACCTCCAAGTTTTGAAGATTCAAAATTTCCAAATCATGTTCTTAAATTGACAAAAGCACTTTATGGTTTAAAACAAGCTCCTAGAGCTTGGTATGAAAGATTGTCAAACTTTTTAATTGAAAAGGTTTTTCAAAAGGGAAGGTTGACACTACATTGTTTTTTAAAAGCATAAAGGTAAAGATTTATTAGTAGTTCAAATTTATGTTGATGATTTAATATTTGGTTCTACTACTGATGTTCTTTGCCAAGAATTTTCTAAGCTAATGCAAAGCGAATTCGAAATGAGCATGATGGGGGAGCTCTCATTTTCTTGGGACTCCAAATCAAGCAAAGAAAAGATGGCATCTTCATCAACCAAGCTAAGTACGTCAAAGATATGCTCAAGAAATTTGGACTGGAAAATGGCAAGCCTCATGACACTCCATGAGCTATTCAAACAAAGCTTGACTTAGATGATGAGGTAATGTGTAGATGTTAAATTATATAGGTCAATGATTGGATCTTTACTTTATCTAACTGCAAGTAGACCGGACATTATGTTTAGTGTTTGCTATGTGCTAGATTTCAATCATGCCCTAAGAAATCACATTTACTAGCTGTTAAGAGAATCTTTAGATACCTTAGGACACTCATAGTTTAGGACTTTGGTATGTTTCTTGCTTTTCAAAAAGAAACAAAATTGTGTGCATTATCTACCACTGAAGCCGAATACATTTCAGTGGTATTTGTTGTGCACAAGTTTTATGGATTAAACAACAACTTTTTGATTATGGAATTAAAGTAGGTTGCCATTCCTATCAAGTGTGACAATACTAGTGTTATTTGTCTCACTAAAAATCCCATCCAACACTCTAGAACTAATCACATTGAAATAAGATATCACTTCATTAGAGACCATGTCGCTAAGAAGATGTAGTTATAGAATTTGTTGATACTTGCATCAATTAGCGGATATCTTTACAAAACCTTTAGACAATGAACGTTTTTAGACATTTAGGAGAGAACAAGTTTAACTGACCTATCTTCACTTAGTGTTAAATAATTTTAGCACTTTTAAGAATAAATGAAAAATGCATATAATAGTATTTTTGATTGCATTATTTGCTATTAGTTAGGGGGAGTTTATGATTCTTTGTGAAAATTTGATTTTGTGTTCAAATAAATTTTAATGATAAATTTGATTGTTTGACATATTTAATTTTTGGAATTTGAGTTGCCAATACCACTAGGATTAATTATTTTAGCACTATTGCCTTGCAAACAACATCACATTCTCATAAAATTCAAATTTCAAGGTAATATTTCAAAATCCTCTATTCATTGATTTTTGAACTTAGGACTAGTTTGATAGTTCTAAGATGAACATTACATCGGGCATTGGTTATATGATGATTTTACAACCAATTTCGTCAAAACACTCAATTTTCAAAATTATCGAGAATTGTTGTTTTAATTGATTTTTGATTCAATTATGTTGTTTTCATAAAAACTATACGTATTGATTTTCAACATTATTTTCCAAATAGTTTTTTAAAACATTGTCCTTTAGAATTCGGTTAGAGAAACTTGAAATATTGAGGATCATTTGAGTTTTGGGTTTGATTATATTGCATACATGTGTTTAAATTTACAGGTTACATATTCTATTCCGATTCTTAAACCATGTAAATAAAACCTAGGACATTGTCTAGTCGCTCAAGTCAAACCGACCTCTTATTCCTCCACCCAATCCAAATAACCCAAATATAACCATTTTGAACTCTTGTTTCATGTACCTGGTCGTAGACAAGATCTATACCATGTACCATACTTGTTTTGAGTCATACAAAATCTGAGAATAGCGTATCCCTTCGATCCAAGCTATAGAAGATATGGACTTCCATATTCCTACTCTAAATCCTATAAGTTTGATAAACTCTTTAAACTCAAACCTTTGGTTTATCATCAATTAATCCACATTTTACTATTCCAATGTGGTATGTGTCCAAAATGAGCGCCAATCTGAAACTATATGAATTTGATCCTATCTTTTAGGGCAATTCATTTTTATTGACTCCGGCACAATCGCTACCCATTTGGACTAGATAGCTCAGGTTTAATGACAAGAGATGTGGATTCACCCTATAAGTCTAAGGATAATGAGAGTACCCTAAGAACTCATCGTGATAGATCCTTCATTATTTGATCTCTTGGTGGTTTAGACCATCCGGAGGTAGGTACTCCTCCCTTAGGAATATAGATATATGGTGAATATATTGTATCCAACATAAAAAGAAGATTAATCTGCCACAGATAATCTTTTGTGAGTTTCCATAAACATTGTTCCTTCCAAGAATATAGAAACCTTGGTTTATGGTTGTCTCCTTAGTAATTTGTTTATCAAACTCGGTCTTTGGGTCAATGGGTTTATCGTCCCGAACTCAAAACTTTTATGTGAAACATTTTGATGTTCATGGATTGTTTTATTTTGGGTGTTTGAATTTGTTGGATAATTGGATTTGAACTTACATGCTTATATATTTGGTTTGATTTTCACTTTCATCTTGAGCTTAATTTTTTTTGCATCATTTACATATTAGTTGCATTATGACCAATTTTTTTTTGCCATTTCACATTGTTTATGAATATTGCATTATGGAACTAATGACTAATCTTTCTCTTGATTATGATCTTAGCAGCTTACGCTATATTTAGTTATCATTGGCTAATTGTTTCAAAAACTTGTTTAAAATCTTTTAAAGATCTTTTTGATTTAACAAAAAGGGGGAGAAATGTTAAAAGCGTTTTTGAAGAAGAGAGTAGTGTTAAAGTAAGGGGGAGTATATTTTTCAAATCAAAATTCATTTTGAAATTAGAAAATCTAAAATGTTTTGTTATATCAAAAAGGGAGAGATTGTTAAAAACATTTTGATGTTCGATAACAAATTAAATTAAAAGAATTTTAATTTGAAAAAGATTTTTCTAAGCATTCGATATTATCGAATATCAAAATATTACTCAAAGTATTTCAAAGTTTATTTTAAATCCTTACTAAAGTGTAAATTAAGTTTTAATATTAAAATAATTTTAAAACAATTTTACAAAGTATTTCGAACCGTTTCAAAGCCAAAAATTTAGTTTGTCCAGAGGAACCGATTCCCCCCCTAAATGGTTTGGCTCTGAGAAATTCTAGTATGCTCGGAGGGAACCGAACTTTATAAAATGTATCGATACTTTTTGAATTTAAAAGAGAAGAAGTTATAGCGCTAATAAAGTGTCGATACTTTATAAAAATGTATCGATCCATAACAATATAACAAGCAAAAATATGACAAAACCAGTATCGAAATGATAAAACCGGTAAAGAGCTACCAGATATGTTGAAAGTGTCGATACTTTATTATAAGTATCGGCACTTTTGGAATTTAAAAGAAAAGAAGTTATAGCGCCAATAAAGTGTCGATATTTTATAAAAATGTATCGATCCATAACAATATAACAAGTAAAAAATGACAAAATTGGTCTCGAATGACAAAACTGGTAGTAAAAAAATGTACTTGTGTGGTCATTTTATTTCAAAATTTTCATTTTTTAATACAAAAGTTGTATATTTAAGCAAAACCCAGTAAGAAAATAACAAAAACTTTGCAGTAACAAAAGAATAACATTAGGAAACCCACCATATTATCAGTTTCTCAAAGAACAAAACCCAGAAACAGACATCTCTCAACAAACTTATGATATACTCTTATTATCTTTATAGGATAAAGTTATGTCAGTTTTAGTTTTATTTTTTTGTTTGGATTTTGTGTCATTGAAACTGTTGATTGAAGAACTCAAACTGGTGCACGCATAAGTGTCGATGTATTTATGAAAAATATCGATAAAAATACATCGAAATCGTAATTATTATGTAACATATAAATTTACAATGTAACCGGTAAAAAATATACTGTTAATTATCAAATAGGTTTACATTATGTATCGACACTCTTTAATATGTGTCGATACTTTTTTTTCCCAAATGAAAGCATAACGAGGTGCACACATAAAGTGTCGATACATTAAAATGTATTAATCCCAAAAACATCAAAACCGATAATTATAATGTAATAGATAAATTTGCAATGTTACTAGTTTAAATATACTTGTTTAGTTAGAAAATAGGTCAATATAAGCGCTACCTAATATATTATTGTACTTGATAATATTTCTGGTTAAATGATATAATATAACCGGTCTAAATTTTAACCGATCACTTGTTTAACAGGTCACGTCATTTTTTAACCGTTTTTAGGCGTCGAACAGCAGAAGTTCCCAAAAATTACAAGATAATATTATGCCGGAGAAAATAAATGGATGGTTGTCGTGGTTTCGTGTGGTTGATTGACGGTACACTAAATATCCAATCATTATTTATTTTTTTCCATGAACAAACCTATATTGGTTGTATATAAAATAAATTCCCATGCAAGAACCGAATTATCTTCCTAATTAAATAAATATTATTATTCTTAAAAGTAGAAGTTTGAATACTATCGATATAATAAGTGATTATTAATCGTTGTTAAATAATTAAAAGTATTTAGAACATAAATCATTTATAATTATTTTAAATCAATAAAAAATCTCTTAAACCGTAGTTTAAAAAATTATGAGAGTCTACGATTTAAATCAAGATCATATGAGTATTTATTTGAAACATTATGATCAAATAAGTCTGTAAGTATTAAAGAGTAAAGTACAAAAATGATCCCTTGATTATATTGTTTTGTTGAGTTTCATAATTATTAAAAGTTACAAAATAATCTCTCAACTATAAGATGTTGCTTATTAAGTCTCTCGACTATTAAAAGTTAAAATGATCTTCGACTATTCATTATGTTCCAATTCATCATTTATATAAAAATTTAACGGTGATTTAAGTTGGATGTTAGTATAGTCTGAGATATGATAGTCATTTGAGATTCTGGGATTAACTTTTTTCATACCATACATCATATTAATATTCAGCTCATACTATTATCAATTTTTTAATAGAAAAAGACGAATTTGGAACATAATCAAAGTCGGGTGACCATTTTGTAACTTTTAATTGAGGGACTCAACAAAGTAACTTCTTATAATTAGAGGACTATTTTGTCACTTTTGATAGTCGATGAATTCAAGAAAATAACACCATATAGTCGGGGGACTATTTGTATACTTTACCCAAAAATATTTAAATTTAGTTTTTCTAATAATAATTTATTTAATAAAAACCAATTTATTCAATGACTGAAATCAAATAATCTACCTAACCCAAAAGTCAATAGCGACTTCAAATTTCAAATTAAACCAAATTCTAAAATTTTTCAAAAATAAAGTCATAATTATTTTTAAATTAATGTATTTAAAAAAGAGAAAATAACCTCAGTGACCAAAAATGCCTTATAATATACGATTTTAACCAACTTTTTTTAGATTTGCCAAAATGACCAACTAAATCGCAATGTGATCGATAATTCGCAACGCGATCTCCGGTATCGCAAATCAGTTTCCAGATTCGCAACGCGATTCTGACTATCGCATTGCGATTTTCCAAATTCGCGTTGCAATTTTCCGACTATCGCAATGCGAATATGTAAATCGCAATGTGAGTATGACTATCGCAACGCGATTCTGACTATCGCAACGAGATTCTGACTATCGCAACGCGATTCTGACTGTCGCAACGCGATGCTGACTATCGCAATGCGATTTTCAAAGCGCCATTATTATCGCAACGCGTATTTTTTTTCAAATTCCAACACGATATTAAATATATCGGAACACTGAACCGTCCACAGTATATCCCGTAATCGCAACTCATAACCCAAAACCCTAAATCACAACTCAGTCCCATCTCCATCTCTCACTCTCTAAGGCGACATCCGTCCCCATCTCCGGTGAAATCCGTCTATCTCTATCTCTCAGAGCCACCCTCACAATCATTCACGGTCATAAATAGAAAATCAACCAAATCAACCACCGAGGGTTAGTTTTTTTAATTATTTTTATTTTGAAATTTTTGCATTATTATTAGGTTTTTCATATTGAAATTGATGATAAGTTTACTAGTAATTTCAATAATTGATTATCCATTTCATTTAGATTGCTTATTAAATTCATTCGATTGCTGCCAATACTGCTAAACTGTTTAGTCTTTAAACCCTGTGAATTTAGTATTTGTCTTTGTTTTATCTTTTGGTTGAAGTAATGCAATCCATTCAAGTTTCAATTTTAGTATTTGAAACCGAGAATCGCAACGCGAAATGAAAATAGCAACGACAGAATCGCAATGCGATTTTAGTTTCGCGTTGCGATTTTCATTTTGCGATGCGATAGTCAAATTCGCGTTGCGATAGTCATTTTCGTGTTGCGATTTTCATTTCGTGTTGCGATTTTAAGTTTCAGAAACTATTCTTTATGCAAATTAAAACTTGAATGAATTGCATTACTTCAACAAAAAACAAAGACAAATACTAAATTCACAGTGTTGCAAATTTAAGTTTGAAGAATAACTACTACTTTTATGTTTATTGTTCTTGGTATATATTCACAGTGTAGTTTTTGGTATATCTAACTTGGTATGTTTATTGTTTTTGTAGAACTTTTATTCGGCTCAATTGACCTTAAGAAATAAATTAAGCCTGGCCAAAACAATTGCGTCAAAGCTTTCACCTGCACAAGAAAAATATTTGAGGATACTTGCTTCGGGCCATGGCTGAAAGTACAACATCCGGGTGAGATGCTATATGACCCATCTGTTCTTCAAAACCATGACTAGCGATCTACCAGAGACTATAAATATCGTGATGAAGATATGGTTTGATTTTCCACCGGCGTATACGTGTTTTGGGCGGAGGTTTGCTTAATCACCGGTCTACGCTTCGGACACGTGATGTAGGTCGGTACACTAGACATATTACTCGCCTATCATGGTTATCCCGGGTTTTTCCTGAGCTGTCAATAGAGAAGCCGAATTTACACGTGGAAGACTTGACGAGATTATTGAATAAGAAAGATGGTTTTACTCGGATGGATGACGTCGATGTTGTCCGAGTATGCCTTCTAATACTTTTGCATGCTGGCTTTTTAGGCAGAGAGGCTAGACAACCTATTCCTAATGATCTAATTAAATTGGTAGAGGACCTAAATGCATGGAACCTATTTCAGTGGGGTTCGTATCTATGGAAAGCTACATGGAATAAGTTGTCGTCTGCCTTGATGATCGAAAAATTTGCGTGGCGATGGTTCCAAATACACTTTGTCAGGCTTTATTTGGGCCTTTAAGGTAAGAATTTTTATATAATTTTCCAAAATTATAATTAATTATTATTTAACAATTACTAATGTTTGTTATTATATTGTTTGTAGATTTGGATATTTGAGGCCTTTCCCGCCATGCAGACATATGCATTAAAAACTTCTAATGATATTCCTAGGGCTATTTCCTGGAAAAGGAAACGAACATTGTAGCAATGGGAAGATTTACTACCGTATACGCCAATAAATAATGTAAGTTAACACAAATACTACCATATGTTTATAAACAAGTTATTACTAGTACACGTTTAACTTTGTTTGAGCTTTTATATTGTTAGGAGTTCAACACTCCATTACAGAGGCTGACACCCACGGAAGCTGAGCTTGCCACTGATTGGTGGCAAGCTAGTAAGCATTTTTTTGATGGCACGGATGATGAGCAGCCTCCACTTCAAGAGCCAACCTCACCCAGAGCCACCTCACCCAGAGCAATCACCTGATCGACCCGACTATACACCTCCACAACGAGAGCCATCACCTATTCTGTCACATCATCGAGCCTCTTCTCCACCATCACCTCATGATAGGCGACCGTCAAAGATGCCACGACGTTTATCTCCCTGTTCTCCACCTCCACCTCCACGGGATGAGTTAGGGGAGTTACGTGATGAGGTCAATGCCTTGCGTGAGGAGGTCGGTACTTTACGCGGTGACAATGGTGCATGGCGTGTTGAGGTGTCTACTTTACGTGGTGAGGTAGCCGCTCTACGTGAGATGGTAGCATCGTTGCAGAATGAGGTTCATATTCTACACAACGAGGTAAGTTTAATATTTTTCATATTTAACTTGATGATAAATTTACTCGTAATTTCACTTAGATTAACCATTTCACTGAGATTGCTTAGTAAATTCATTCGGTTGCTGCCAATACTGCTAAACTGTTTATTCTTTAACCCTGTGAAGTTAGTATTTGTTTTTTGTTGAAGTAATGCAATCCATTCAAGTTTCAATTTGCAGAAGAAGAATAGTTTACTTTTGCAACGCAAAAATGACTATCGCAACGCGAAAATGACTATCGCAACGAAAGAATTGCAATGCGAAATGAAAATCGCATTGCTATTATCTCGTTGCGATAGTCAAATTCGCGTTGCGATAGTAATTTTCGCGTTGCGATAGTAATTTTCGCGTTGCGATAGTAATTTTCGCGTTGCGATAGTAATTTTCGTGTTGCGATTTTAAGTTTCAGATTCTATTCTTCTTCTGTAAATTGAAACTTGAATGAATTGCATTACTTCAACCAAAAGACAAAGACAAATACTAACTTCACAGTGTTGAAAATTTAAGTTTCAAGAATAAACTACTACTCTTTATGTTGTCATTGAACCTGCACTAAACCTATATGTTGTCCTTTTAAATGTTTATATAAGTGATTACTTATGGAATGTTATCTGATGCATTTTGTGAACAATGATAGAATAATGACTTGGGTGAATACCGTGCAAGTTTGAAATATATTTGTCTTTGTTTTCACTGTTTAATATCATGTTTGTTTATTTACTGATTTATATATTAATTTATTTTTAGCGGCCCGCTAAGGTGGATGCTCTACGTCGGGTTTTTCTTGCAAGACGAAGTTCACGCATCAGACGGCGCGCACGTGCCATTAAGTCTCCGTTCACCCCAATAGTGCGAAGAATTCGTAAAAAAAAGCCCGACTCACATGTCATCATTCAAGAGGCCTCCCCTATCGTTCAAGAGGCCCCTATCATCCCTCAAGAGTCCCCTCCCACCGTTCAAGAGGCCACTGTCATCGTTGAAGAGGTCCCTCCCAACATTCTAGAGTCCGATTCACACGACATAATATATCGAATTATTGAGAAACCCCCTCACGTGCCGGACATGATGGATGATTGTTGGCTTTCGTATAAGTTACCGGCCAGTACCATTCCGAAAGATGAAGTGGAGAGGAAACAACTACCAGAAACAATTCTGGATAATACCCTTTGGTCTAAAACCGTAGTTGATTTTTATCTACATGAGTGGAGCCAAGGGTGTTACGCTGACATATACAAACTCAACGATGATATGCATTTGTTGATTGAACGGTCTTGGTGGGGTGTGTTATTAGGGGTTGAAGACAATGACTATTTCGATGGGGGGTAAGTCTTATATTTCTTCTTATATTCCATTTTGATTAATTTTTTTAAAAATTTATGTAATTCACTAATATATGTCTTTTTTTATAAAACATCATATTGATGCATGGGTGTCACGTCTTTTAATAGTAAAGAAATTGAAGAAAAATAAAAATAAAAAAATACGCGATATACAATTATGCCGACGTATTTTCACGTAGTTCACTTAAAGAATCAACGACAGGAATCATATGTGTTGGCTAATGGACAAGCTAAACTTTATCTTGCATGGTGGGAGGTTGATAAGGTTAGTATTTATTTTTTAAAAAATATTTTAAAGGTGTTCATAAATAAGTGCGCAATTTGAAT
Source organism: Hibiscus syriacus (assembly GCF_006381635.1). Classification (NCBI taxonomy): domain Eukaryota; kingdom Viridiplantae; phylum Streptophyta; class Magnoliopsida; order Malvales; family Malvaceae; genus Hibiscus; species Hibiscus syriacus. The sequence goes on along the minus strand of NW_024063467.1, from coordinate 1,039,608 downwards.
TATTACTTATGATTGTAGGTGTTTATCCCTGTTTTGGAACGTACTCATTGGCTTCTCGTCGAGCTTCAGCTCCCATCCCTGAAGACAATAGTATATGACATCATGATAAATTACATATCATTGTCTGATTTGAGAGATATTATTAAGGGATGGAGCTCTCATTTGGCTAAATTCTTGGATGCGATTAATTATTGGACTTATTCTGGAAACAAGAAGCCAAAGAAGTTCAATGTTACAGTTATCAGAGATGAGACCGCGCCACAACAAACACTGGAAGCCAGAGGGGATTGCGGTCCTCTCGTATGCATGTGCTTGGAGCGTTTGACGACAGGAAGTACACAGTTTCTACCTCCCACCGATAGAGATAGAGGTGTAGTAGGCTTGTGGTTTCGGCATTTTATGGCTAGAGCGATATATTCGAGACGCTGCCTACCTGCATCCGCGTTATGAAAGTGTCCATAAATAATTTGTAAGTCAAATGCAAGTGTTGTTAAGTACCTATAATTCAATAATAATTTGTTGTTTGTTGGTTTTAGATGTGTAGAAAGTGTTATTTGAGCAAATGTTTGGTTTCTGCAGGTCCTGAAGTGAGCTGCGTGAAATTGATGTATGGGTGCATAAACAACTGTCTGGGGTACACTTTTTTTATTGTTTAATTGATTCTTAAAAGTCTGATTTGTTTAATTGATGAGGAAAATAAGAATTATTATCATTTTTTGCTTGTTTAATTGATTTATAAAAATTGATTTGTAAAAGTTGATTTGTTTAATATTGATGTGTAAATAATTCTTATTTGTGCTTGTTTAATTGATTGAAATGTAAAAGTTGATTTGTTGATTTCAATCTGCATCATATTGAAGGCAAAAGACATGTTGGAGGTACGCTTTCGCAACGCTAAACTCAAAATCGCAATGCGAAAGACAAAATCGCAACGCGAAAGTCAATTCGCATTGCGATAGTCTAATACGCTTTGCGATTTTCTCGTTGCGATAGTCAAATACCCGTTGCGATAATCAAATTCGCGTTGCGATACTCAAATTCGCGTTGCGATACTCAAATTTGCGTTGCGATTGTCAAATAGCCATTGCGATAGTCAAATTCGAGTTGCGATAGACAAATTCGCGTTGCGATAGTCATATTCGTGTTGCGATAGTCAAATTCGCGTTGCGATTTTTGAGTTACAATAATCAAATTCGCGTTGCGATAGTCAAATTTGCGTTGCGATATTCAAATGAATGTGTAATAAGTGATAACAACTGAACATATCATAGCAATGTTCAAACTCAAGTTACTAATACATGCCTAACTGAAAATGTTAATTGTTTAGATCTAAACTTTTTTATTTTGTTTAGTCGACGACGGCAACGATTTTAATGTTAATTGTTGTCGCCGGTTCTCTTTTCTCTTTGTTTTTTTAGCTTTTTAATAAGAATAATTCTGCTTTTATGTCACGTTGTTTTCTGCCTTTGTGACACGTTTTTCTCTTTCATTGTAGGAAATTTTTCGTTTTTTTCTTGGTCATTTGGTCGTTCTTTTATTTATATTTTCTCATTGTGGGATTTGACGACGACGCGACTGATTAAGATGGCGCTTACTTGTAATCCTTTTGACCTTTCCTGCTGGACCCTCAGGTTGAATTTAGATGCACGATTTTGCATTTGTGGATATTTTCTCATGATGATCGACTCTTATTTGAAGTTCTCAATGGTCTTTCAATAGATTAATTCCCTTTTGTGGTTCGTTTGTCGTTGCAGTCAGATTTGTTCGTACATATTCTTTCTTCGAGTCTTTTGGTTAAGGTTTTTAACATTTTTCATATATGATCTAAAGTGGCTAGTTTCAATGTTATAGAAATGTACGAATTATGTAATTAGTTTATGATGATAGTTGTAAACTCTTATTGCAATTTTGGATATTTTTAATTTTTAATAATACCATCGACTTTTATTCAAAATAAGTCTTTAACTATTAAGAATCGGGTAAAATACAAAAATGATCATCCTATTATATGACATTATTCTGTTTATCCCATGACTATCAAAAGTTACATAATCAATTATAGGATGTTGCTTTGTTGAGTCATTCAACTATTAAAGGTCACAAAATGTTCACCAAATTATTCATTATGTTCCAAACTCATCATTTTCTATTAAAGATTAATGGTGGTCTGAGCTTGATGTTAATATACTATCTGGAATATGACAGTCCTTTGAGGTTATGAGATCAAATTTTATCATATAGCAAATATCATGCCGTCATTAATTTTAATAGAAAATGATGAATTTGGAACATAATCAATAGTCAGTGACCATTTTGTAACTTTTTTATAATCGAAAACTATACAAAACAACACCATATAATCTGAGGGACTATTTTTATACTTTACCCTAAAGAATATTTAATTTTAGTTTTTTAATAATATTTTTTTTAATTGAAACTAATTTATTCAATGATTTAAATCAAAGAATCGCCTGATTTTTTCAGTACAAATAGAGGGACTGATTTGATGTATAAAACTTCACTACTAGGAAACCAAATTATTTAGGATCTAAGAAATATCTAAATAAAACAGGTCTTTTATACGGTAGTCTTAATATACAGTTAAGAAAATGTTTTATCGAAAATATTAATAATTTTTTAATATTTCCGGTAAAACACTACCTAAAACATTTTTTTTACAGAAAATGTTAATATTGGGCACTACTTAAAATGTACATTTATGGTAAAACGCTACATATTATATTATTTTTTTCATTGAAAATATTAATATTGGGCGCTACTTAAAATATTTTTTTCTTACCGGAAATTAAGTAGCAGAATTAATATTTCCGGTAAAAAAATAATGTTTTAAGTAGTGCTTTATTGAAAATATTAACATTTTCAATATGACATTTTCTTAGTCATATATTAAAGTTGCCTATAGCATAACTAACCAAATAAAATACTAAAAAAATAAAACTTAATTTTACTAATATTTCGTAAATTTGAATTAAAATGAAAAAAAGTTTGGGGCTAGGGCCTCTCTCATTTATGTAGCAAAGAACCGAACTAAGGAGGTGGGAGCGGCCTGGTTCAGCCCACTCCAAACATCTTAGTTTTAATGTTAATTAAATTAAGTCTTATCTCAATCCTTCAATTTTTATAGTTTAATTGTTTTTTTTTTGGATCTTAATAATTTTAAAATTAGATAATTTAAATATTAAATATATATTTTTAATTTAAATATTTATTTATTATTGTTGAAATTGACACTTAATACCATATGAATTTTATCTTGGACTTTAATTATATATATTTTATGTTTCTCGATGCTCGAATATTTTTTGTCGTTTTTTAACCGACTTAATATAAAAATAAATGTTTAAAATATACTTAAAATTAACTTTTGATGCCTAAATATTTTTTGTTAAAAATAGGTACCTAATGTTTTCTGCGTTATACTTTTAAGTATATACTATAAAAAAATATCCGTTAAGTGACACATGTCACATTTATATTCTTTGATTATTTTAAATATAAAATATTATTTAAAAATAAAAAAAAATTGGAATATGACATATGCTACTTAACGTTTTTTTTTCCGGTATACACCTAAAAGTATAACGAACTCCATTTATTGAGAGACTGAATGTAATTGTGAGAGGGCATATGATCAGATTCAAGCAGGAAGAGTGAAGGGTCGAAGTGATTGAAGCTGGATAATGGGTTTTCCAGATCGAACTCCATTTATTGATTAAGCGATGATTATGTTTAACTTAGTGGCGTTGAAGAGAAAGCAACATTGAAGTGTAATGATGGTATAACACAAGCACGGCAAAAGAGAATTTGCTTCTGGTTTTTTCTCTCTCTCTTTCTCGAAAGATGGAGTTATGGTGCTTGTGTGCAGTTCTTATTTAAATGGTAATTGATACCCTAAATCTTTATATAATTCATATTTTGAGTTTGGGTCTAATTTTCCAAGATGAATAAGATAGGTGACCTAAGATTTTTCCTTCTGGATAGTTGACTAACCCTATATTTTAGTCCTCATGCCTTCAAAGTTACGGTGAAACTTGATATCATTTTTGGGTAAACTACATCACATATTACCGAACTTTAGGCATTGTATCGTTTATACCATTGAACTTTCAATTTTACCAATCGTAACATTGAATTTTGATTTTCGTTTAAATTTTACCACTGGACTGTTAAATCATTAACAATCGGATCAAAATGATGTCACTTCGGTGAGGTGTCTACGTTGACAATCGTCAGCCACGTCGATAACCATCAGCCATAATATCATGCCATTAATGATTTAATGGTTCAGTGGTATAATTGAAACGAAAATCAAAGTTATATTGTTTTGTTGACTTCCATAATTATTAAAAGTTATAAAATAATCCATCAACTATAAGAAGTTGTTTATTAAGTCTCTTGTCTATTAAAAGTTATAAAATGGTCACTCTACTATTCATTATGTTCCAAATTTATCATTTTCTATTAAAAATTTAACGGTGGTTTGAGTTGCATGTTAGTCTAGTATGAGATATGATAGTCATTTGAGATTCTGGGATTAAATATTTTTTCATATACCATACATCATATTAACATTCAGCTCAGGTTGTATCAATTTTTAATAGAAAAAGATGAATTCCAAACATAATCAAAGTCGGGTGCCCACTTTGTAAATTTTAATAGTTGAGGGACTCAACAAAGTAACTTCTTATAATTAGAGGATCATTTTGTAACTTTTGATAGTTGAGAGATTCAATAAAATAACACCATGTAGTCGAGGGACTATTTGTATACTTTACCCAAAGAATATTTAATTTTAGTTTTTCTAATAAGAATTTATTTAATAAAAACTAATTTATTCAATGACTGAAATAAAAAAATCTACCTAATCCAAAAGTCGATAGCTACTTCAAATTTAAAATTAAATCAAACTTCAAAATTTCCAAAAATAAAGTCATAATTATTTTTAAATTAATGTATTTAAAAAAATGGTCATGACTAAAATCATATGAGTGTTTATTTGAAACATTATCATCAAATAAGTCTTTAAGTAAAAATTGAAGTGGTGAAGCTCTCCCTTTTCTTCTCCCTTCCTTTTTTTTTTGTTCTTTTTAGAGTTTTGTGTCATTTTTTTATAGATCTAAATTTTTTTATTTTTGTTTAATCAACGATGGCATCGATTTTAATGTTAATTGTCGTCTGTATGTTCTCTTTTCTCTTTGTTTTCTAGCTTTTTAATAAAAATAATTTTGATTTTATGATTAGAGTCAAGACAAAAATATACTTATGTTATTGTAAAATTTAAATTAGTATTATCTTTACTTCGAGTGTCGACTTAAATTGTGTGATCTCAGTGATAAAAAAGAATTTTATTTTTTTTAAATCATTCATGTTCGAACAATTATATCAACTAGTGTATATGTGTTGTTAATTACTAAAAAAAAATCTAACATATTATATCTCATAATTATATTAGAATATTAAAATTTAAACTGTGTATACGTGTTGATAACAATTTCAGTAAAAAAAAAAGGGTAAACTATGCAGATAGTCCTCTATGTTTATTATCTGATCGACTTTGATCATCAATTTCAAAATTAAGGTGGAATGGTACCTAACGTTATCGATTTGTTCAATTTTAATCACTCAACCGTTAACTTTAATCCGATTTTAGTCCCTTAGCCAAGTTAGGGACTTAAAACAAAAGGGGTTAACAAAAATTAATGGCTGATGAACTAAAATCGAATTGATTAATAAAGTTAGGGACTACTTCCCCTTAGTTTTCAAATTAGTGACTAAAGCCGGCCATACCCTAAACATAGAGGACTATCCGCACAGTTTACCCAAAAATATTAACAATAACAATTGTTAAACTAAAATCTTTAAATTGAGAAGGTAAGAGAGTTCAATTTATTCTTAACCAATTAGATCAACTAATCTCCATCTATTTAATTTGCACAATAACATCTCAAACTAATGTCCACCGTCCAACAATTATAATCTACTTTTTTTTAGGGAAAAAGACCATGTCTTCATCTCAACCTACAACCTTTTAATGTCCAAGGAAAAGAATATTGTTAACGTCAATTTGTTCGAATTAAGAGAGTTTGTTGGTGCAATTAATTCACATAGCAATTCTCCTATTGGTAGATGTGCAAGGTTGAAAACCACATACTATCTTAATATGAATTATTCTAGTGGGTTAAAATTGATCGGTTTCTCTCATATATATATATACACGAAAATTTAATCATTGTCGTCTAAAATCGAGTGTTTTGATGAATTTATGGAATGATATCGGTGATAAAAGAAAATATCGGTCTTTTTAAATGATTCATGTTCAAACAATTATATCTATAGGTGTGTATATATTGTCAATTACGAAGAAAAATTCTAACATATAATATATTATAATTATCGTAGAATATTAAAATATGAATATTCTTTAAGTTATAAAGAGGTTATTGGACTTTTAGGATAGTGGAAGCGGAAGTAAGGATCTGTTGTGAATATAAAATATGATTAGAGGTTGTTTGAGTTGATTTTTTCCCGATATCGAGTTCGAGTAGTTAGATGCATGAGGTATGTATGCAAGTTTGAAAGAGAACATCTGCATACTCGTTATTTTGAGAAAAATAATTTAATACAGTGTGTTAGGGGAAGGAACAAAAATGAAATTTACATATTCATTTAATAAATAATATTACAATTTCAACTCATATTTTTAAAATTTTAGATTCCTCAATAATGAGATGAATCTCTAATTCTCGATTATATCTAAAATTAAGTCATGTCAAATTTTTAAATAAGATAAAAAAAATCACGAAATTTTCATTTAAAATATTTAAACTCACTTTGCTTAAAAGATATCAATTTTTTGTCACTTGATTTAATAAATACAATAGATTTAATATTTGAGAAATCAATACAATTTTTTATTAATCTGATATAAATATAATGCAGTATCTGTTCAAAGATAATTTTTAACTATTTGACATAAAATGCTCTCACTTCTATCATTCTTGGTGCTCGAACCCAAAACCTCAGAAAATAATAATAATTCGTTTATCATCGAGATCACTTGGTTAGTGCACCAACACAAATTTATTACCAAAAAGAAGGTGGAAAATTGTTGGTCTAAAGCCTATTTTATGTTGCCTCATACGGCGTTGAGGATGCCATGGAACATGTGGGAAGTGTCGAAGTCGATGGCTGTCGTATGAATAAGGTAATCACGTGTCCTTGGTTAATTACGACAAGCTTTGATAAGCAGTTGGGGCCCATAATATTTAAACCTTTTCTAAAGTAGGGCCCATAACATTATTTGCATCCGTAGTTGACTAGACGACAAAAGGAGTCCAAGTTCCCACTCTGTCCCTAATAAAAGGCCAACAGCAACCTTTAGTTTTACTCAAAGGGATAAATCGGTTTTAGTCCCCAAATTTTATATTTCTCCTTAATTTAGTCACTAACTACTTTTTTCTTCAAAAGAACCTCTAAATTTTGTGGTAAAATGGGATCAATCTCAAGTAGCTTTATTTTTTTAAAAGATATATATAAAATAAAATGTTATGAATAATGACAAATAATTTATAATGAAATAATAAGGAATAAATAAAAAAAAGATTTTATATGAAAATTTCTTTCAGGTAAAACAACAAACATAAAAGAAAATTTACCATGTCGATAATAAAATACATGAGAAGTTACAAAAGGCGTTTTACCTAAATAGTATAGTAAAAATTTTCATTAATTAATTGTAAAATATGAGATTTTAGAGAGAAAAAAAATTATAGACTCTTAAATTTATGACACGTCAAATTTTATTATGAAGTGATCAAAATGATCGATAGTAGAATATTACATGTACGAAATTGAAATAAAAGAAAATGATTTATATGACATTAAAGAATTTAACATAATACAAGTACCAATCAAACAATTAGCCATATTTTTTAAACTTAATTCTCTTTAAATCTAGTTAAACTTTTTTTAGAAATAATTTAATGTATATACTATCCTCTATATTCTTTTTAAAAAATTGTAATAAATAATATTATAAGAGGCATCACGTCTGTTTGAGCCTTTTAGGTCGTTTATATTAGTTTTAAAATATTTAAATTTAATTTTAATAAATTATATATGAGTTTTGCTTACGTCACAAGCAATGAGATCACCTGCTTAGCTCAGACTGTTTGCTGGCATGATATTATGATATGTTCGAGCCCGAGGGCAACAACGTCAATGAACACACATGTGACACGTGGTTTTCAACAGTAACGTGGTCAATAGCATTATGACCCCAAGGAATAGGCGGCCAAGAATTAAGATCTATCAGTGGTCCACAACACGTATATGGGTAACATACACAAATAGTCTCTAAATATAGGATAGTGTTTTAACATGTCTCTCGATTATTAAAAGTTATAAAATTATCTCTTAATTATAGAATGTTCTTTTGTTGAGTTATTCTACTATTAAAAATTATAAAACAATAATCTGACTATTTATTATGTTACAAATTCGTCATTTTTCGTTAAAAAAATAATGAAGGTTTGAGTTGAATGTTAATTTGTTGTTTGTGATATAATAGTTGTTTTGAGATTCTGATATCAGATTTTATTATATCTTAGATAGAAAATTAACATTCAGCTCAGATTATCGTCAATTTTTTAATAACAAATGACGAATTTGGAATACAATGAATAATCAAGTGATCATTTTATAACTTTTACAATCGGGGGACTAAAAAAATAACATTCTATGAGAACCATTTTGTGATTTTTTTATAATTATGAGACTCAATAAAATAATATTCTATAATTGGGATACCATTTATATACTTTACCCTACATATATTTACATTTTATCCATTTTTTTATTTTCATAATTTATTCTACTTTATTCAATTTGATTATTTGATTGATTTTTTTTTTTAGATTTTTGTTTCCCATTTGACTCGTTTGAACTTCTTTATAAATATTTTTCTCTGACAGTATTTTATTTAAAACTAATATTATAAAATAATTTATAATTTTAGAAGACATTTGTTTCATTAAATAATATTATATTTTTTTTTATTAAAGTATAGTGATTATAAATTTTACTATTATATGGGAAAGAAATATGAAACAAATATATGTGTATATTTAACATGATTAAAAAATCATTAAATTGGATCTAATATGTAATTTAAAGATAATTTTAAACAATTCAAATTGAAAAAAAAATCGAAATAAAATTTGAACATAAAATAATATTCGCAATTCGTTCAGTTTTTTTATTTGAATCCAATTAACCTAATCACCACCCTGAAAACAAACACATAATTTTTTACTAAGGACGAGTTTATAAAATTTTATATTAAAAAAGGACTTAATGATCACCTTTGTCTCTATAGGAGACTCAATTTATCATTTTCACCCTTATTGTATTTTTGCATCAATTTAACCTTTAAAGTTACTTAATTATATCGTTCTATACCCTACTCCTAAATCATAAATATTAAGATACAGTTTAGGATTTAAAATTTATGATTTAGATATTACGGTGTATGATTTAGGGTTAATCTTATAACCCCTAAACCATAACCTTAAACTTTAACTTAAAACTTATAATTTAAGATTTTAAGTTAAGAGTTAATATAGAATGATATAATGAAACAAATTTTGAGATTAAATTAATACAAAAATAAGATAAGACATCATCATTTGGCATCAATCAAATCTAGTCATCAATTTTTGTCCATAAAAAAAAACATGTTATATGATAACCACAAGGGCATCTTTCAAATCACAAGATAAAATTTTGTCGGATGGTTCTTGATAAATCAACCGAAAACAACCAGGCACTAGTAATCAATTAATCCCGTGTATTTTAGCAGTGGGAAAATGTTGAAAAAGTATTTCAACACGTGAATCAAATGCTCCATAACACCTATATTTAATATCGTAAGCATTGCTGATTCTGGTATGAATGACGAACTAAGTGTGACATCGAAATTACGACTTTTTACACGCTTTTGGGTTGTTTTGCACGAATTTATATTTAGATAAAATATATAAATAGTGACTAAATTATGTTAAAATAATATTTTTAATTTTTAAAAGATTATAATTTTTTATTATAAAATAGATATTACGCTACTAATTACCTTTACTTATAGTTAAGATCTTAAGCTATAATATATTAGATTAATGGATAATATCTTATTTGATTCTTTAAATATAATTAAAATTTTATTTTGATTATTTTTAATAGAATATAAAAAATAAATAAAATTTCATAATTTATTTTTAAAATTATATTTTAATATATTTTAATATATATATAAGTTAAATTTTAAATACGTATGATAATTGAATTCCGTATGTTAGCAAAGAGGTGTCAAAACTGCTGGTAAAAGGTTTTTTCCCCCTTAATAGAGGTGGCTCATCTCCTCCTACTAGGAGGTAAACGAGTTGAATCGAGCTCGAATATTTATGAATTTAACTACATTCGAAAATTTTAAAATAGAGTTTGACTCGGTTTCAAAACTCGCGAGCATAAAATTTTTAAACTCGAACTCAAAAGCATTAATCGAAGCTCGTAAAAGCTCGAAATGAAAAGAAAATTAACTTAACTCGATTGAAGTTCAAACTGAAACCTGAATCTTAAATAAATTAAAATTTTATATTGCATTTAAAAAATCGACATTTTAATGTTAATATTATTAATAATTTTATTTTTTTTAAAATATTAACATATTATATTTTCGAGTTGCTCGCGTGTTTTTCAAGTCTAGTATCAGTAACTCGTTTTGATTCATTAAGTTTTCGAGCTCGGTTCAAGTATTTATTGAACTTTGATCGAGATCTGTCTCGTCTTATTTATAGTCTTACTCCCCACTCAGGTGCTTTTAGAGTCCAATGCGATAGGAAAATACTAGACGTAACTATTCGAATTCGATATTTTTAGAGAAATAAGATTCTCTTTTATAAAAAAAATGTTTAATAGATTCTTTAATAATAAAGAATTAAATGTTAAATTTGACGGGTGGGGATAATAATTAAATGGTGTCCAGACTCTTCCTAATAGATATAATTGATTTATTAAAGCATAGGTGGGCCAATGCGACAAATAAAATAATGTGGATGGTTTAATTGTGGACAGCAGCACTAAAGTTCAAAAGTATTACTTTCCCACACAGTCAGCTCCACAGAATATATAAAAAGTTAACGTGGTAAAAACGGGTCAAAATTAATAGTTTATGTATAAAAAACGTTAAATTCTTGACGACAAGTATTAAAATAAAATAAAAATGAAACGTTAGGTATGATCTTGAAAAAGCTGAAAGTTTAAGTACTAAAACGGATAAAAATAATAATTTAAGTACTAAAAACGTATTTTACCCTTAAAATTTTATATTATTATATAATTCAAATTTATTTTATATTTTGTACTGATAATTGAGTGAATAAAGTAGAAGGAACAAACAAAGGAGGTGAGATAACGCGAGGGATATGGCATTTAGCAATTGCTATTTTCATAACTCAAAAGAGTTTTCAACCCTACGTGGGTTGGGTGTATGGAGATTCATCGCTTTAACATCAATAAAAAATATTAAATCTTTCTCACTAGATTCGATAATTTTTTATATCTTTTCACACGTGACGCGTGGAGAGGTCTCATTGGTTACTTCTTTTAACGGTTATCATATACCCTCTACAGCTTTTGTATGTAGTACCTTTAGAAAGGGACCAGTCTCTTAAATCCTTAATATATGGGGCTGGGAGCCCTTGTACTGCAGGGTCTAAACACGGTGAAAATTTCAAACCAGGGTCATGGAGATACAGTGTTTTGATGCTCTGTAGCTGCGAACTCGAACTCGAACTCGAAGAGAGAAAATCAAAGGAAAAGCAGAAAGATGGTGAGGGGTCCTTTTTATGATGAAAATGGAGTGAAGAAAGGTGCTTGGAGTGCTGAAGAAGATGAGAAACTACGGTCTTATATCCAAAGATTTGGTGGAAGGAACTGGCGTGAGCTACCCAAGCAAGCTGGTAATCCATGCTTCCATTTCGACTAATGAAAACGATCTATATTATCTGATTTGTTCAATGCCATCTTTTTCTTGAAGAACGGATCTTCACTTTTTTCTCTATCTAAACATACAATGAGTGGTTAACTAGGACGTTAACTATGATAGAATGAGAAATAATGATTTGAGTTATTTTTTTTTGGGTAAACTGTGTATTTATTACCTAAATTATCAGTTTTGATCTGTTTTAGTACATAAACTTTTAATACATATTGATTAATTTTTGTTTCATTTTAGTTTTCCGCAGTTAAAAATTTAACAAATGATTTGCACGTGACACCCTTTTATGGGTAAATTGCATCATTCATCATTATTTTATTTGTCGCATTGGCCCACTTATGCTTTCAGAATGAGAAAATAGTTGAGCGATGAATGATAAATTTACTGATAAAAAATTACAGTGCCGTTAAGTTTTTAACGACGATGTATTAAAATAAAAAAATTAAATGTTAGGTAATTTATTAAAATATATCAAAATTGATAATTTAAGTATTAAACGAGTGATTTAATTTTTTAGATAATTGAATTTTATTAGCAAGAAAGCAGAAAATAATGCTACAATGCCAACAATAACCAACCAAAGCTATGGAAGCTACGCAACAAAAACAACTTAAATCCCACATCAGCAAAGAAAATTATTTACATACCAACCCCTTAAGCTATGTCCCATTCAACATAAAGGATATCATGAGCTTCTATAAATATAAGGGCTTGAACTTTTGGTTTTTGATAATTCACTACAAGTAAATTTTTAAAATCTAAAATTTAGACCATCAAATGAAATGCTTATTGATTCAAGGCTTTGCTGTTCTATAGCTAGTGGGCATCAAAAGGAGTGGGCTTTTCGTTTTCTCCTTTCCCCCCATTTTTCTATTTTATTCAATCCTTTAGCTAAAAGACTAAAACTGCCTTTGTTTGTTCTTATCCAATCAAGTGTTAATATTTTTATCGATGTTCATAAAAGGACCTAATTTTGCTAAATTTTCTTCAGGTCTTCAAAGGTGCGGAAAGAGTTGCAGGTTAAGGTGGATGAATTACCTCCGACCTGAAGTGAAGCATGGAAGGTTTACCGAAGAAGAAGATGCCTTAATCTTGAAATTACACCGAGAGTACGGAAACAGGTCAGTTCTAATTTAAGCTGAAAATCGAGTGGGAAGTCGAATTAATTCACTTCCGACTCAGTTTCAACCGTAAAATAAATCTAAAAATGTATAAATTAATAAGAAAATTAAAGCTATAGGTATGGTAGGTGTTGATAATCATGTAGCTGGATTAATAATATAGTGGAGCCTGACGCAAGCATGCAATCGTCATGTTGCTGATACACTGAGTATTTTAGTCAACAAAATTCCATGTCTTAAATATGAAAAAACACAGATGGTCGAAGATCGCTGCCAGTTTACCGGGAAGAACCGACAACGAAATAAAAAATCACTGGCACACTAGATTAAAAGCACGTGCAAAATGTAATCCGACATCATCCGCGGATCAATCCCGAAGTGAATCCTTATCCACCCACGGTTTTGATGGTGAAGCCGAAAGCATATGTATTGATATCCCACCCAACATGATACTTGAGAGCTCGGCCTTGGCTCCCTCAGTAACATCATCGACTGTCGAATTGGGAAGCTCTGCCTTGTCTCCGACGATACCATCCACTATCGAATTGTCCTCCTTCAATATGATACTGGGTAGCTCGGCCTTGTCTCCGATGACACCGTCGATGATTGAATTGTCTTCGACCAGCCCGGTTGTTGACAATGGATATACGTCGAGCTTAAATGTCGGAGGCAGCGGTGTGGAGGACGTTTGTCTCCGACCGTGTTCTTTGGCAATGTATGAAGATCTCACCGGAGGAGATTTCTGGAGTGAGCCGTTTGTGGCGGAGAACGATCTCCCATTGCATTATGAGATTTATTATGATGATTGTGTTGATTTGTTTTCTAATCAAATGAGGGACGGGGACCAACATATTTTTTACCATGTCAATGTAGTATGAGCCTTGTACGTGCACTTACAATTCCAGAGTGATTATGTGCTTGCATTTATATATATATTGAGGCCACCTTTGTTTCATGTAATATTTTCTTTCAATTTCTTTATGTTTACTTGACGCAACATTATTTATTCAACCTAATCTATTTTTTTAAAGTTAATGTGAAATAGGGTAAAGTACACAAATGGTCCCTTGACTATAGGACATTGCTTTATGGAGTCCCTCAACTGTCAAAAGTTACAAAATGATCTTTTGACTATAGGATGTTGCTTTGTTGAGTCCCTTGACTATTAAAAGTTACAAAATGGTCACTTGACTATTCATTATGTTCCAAATTCTTCATTATTCATTAAAACATTACCGACAATTTGAGTTGGATTTTTATCTGTTGTATGAGATATGATAGTCGTTTGAGATTATGCGATAAGATTTTATCATATCTCAAACAATAGGTTAATATCCAGTTCAGGTTGTCATCAAATTTTTTAACAGAAAATGATGAATTTGGAATATAATGATTATTCGGGTGATAATTTTGT